>NW_027182825.1:0-300000 GCF_041146395.1 Eulemur rufifrons | reverse complement strand
GGAGGCCTGAGGACAATTGATTCCCACTCAAAACAGTTGTGTAAGAAAGGTGTTATTTCCAATTTTTAGATAGGAAAACAGAAGCACAGAGAAGTCAGGTCATTTGCCCAAGATCACACAGCAAGTAAGTAGTGGAGTTGGTATTTTAACAAATTGGGCTTTTAATGTCTTGGAATGCAATCTTAGCAGACCCTCTGAGTGAGTGAGTGTGAGACTCACCATTTAGGAGATTAACTCGCCCTAGTCAGCTGCTACACCGGCTACTGCTGCTGTGCAGAGCAAGTCCCCGCCACATGAGGGGGCTCTGGATTTTAGTTTTACGTGTGAGGAAAGACAGGGTTGCAAAGCAACTGATTTAAGATCATCTGATGACAACTAAATCAACATAACTTAATAATTAGTAATCATAAAGTACTAATTGCTCACTCACTTTGGAAGCAGTATAGAATAATGGCTAGGAATGAGGAATTTGGAATCATACTGCTTGGGTTCAAACCTCAGATCCACCATGAACAAGCTCTGACCTTGGATTTAGTACTTTTTTCTGTCTCAGTTTCCTTTCTTTGAAAAATAGGGATAATGATAACACCCACCTCATAAGTCAGTTATGAAAATTAAGTACCATAGCAGAGATAAAGTGTTTGGAAGAGCACCTGGCTGGTACATAGAAAGCACTCAATAAATGCAAGGTACTGATAGGAAAAAATTATAAAAGATTTTTAAAAATTATTTTTAAAATTGTGGTAAAATACATAGCATAAAATTTACCACGTTAACCATCTAAAGATTCAGTGGCATTAAGTACATTCACGTTGTCATGCAATCATTCACACCATTCATCCACAGAACATTTTCCTCTTGCAAAATTAAAACTTTATACCCATTAAACAATAACTCCTATTCCCACCTTGCTCTTTCTGTACCTATGAATTTGACTACTCTAGGTACCTCATATAAGTGGAATTATACATGGTTTGTCCTTTAGTGACAAGCTTATTTCACTTAACACAATGTTTTCAAGATTCATCCACACTGTAGCATACAGTAGAATTTCCCTCCTTTTTAAGGCTGAATTTAAGGTATTCCATTGTATGGATATACCACATTTTGCTTATCAATTCCTCTGTCAGTGGGCACTTGGGTTGCTTACACCTTTTGATTATTGTGAAATAATGCTGCTATGAACATGAGTGTACAAATATCTTTTTATGCCCTTGATTTGAATACTTTTGGGTGTATATCTAGATGTGGAATTGCTGGATCATAGGACAATTCTATTATTAATTTGCTGAGGAATCACCATAATGTTTTCCACAGTGACTGCACCATTATATTATGCATTCCCACCATCAGTGCACAAAGATTCTAATTTCTTCACATCCTAGCTAACAATGGTTATTTATTTTTCAATTTTTTAATAATAGATATCCTAATAGATGTGAAGTGGTATCTCATTGTGGTTTTTGATTTGCATTTCCCTAATGAGTAGTGATGTTGAACATCTTTGTATGTGTTATTGACTTTCTTCTTTGACCCATTGTTGTTTGAGTGTGCTGTTTAATTTCCACATATTTGTGAATTTTTATTTTATTTTATTTTTGTTATTGATTTCTAAGTTCATCCTGTTGTGGTCAGAGAATATTCTTTGTATGATATATACCTTTTAAAATCTACTGAGACTTAATTTGTAACCTACCATATGGTATATCCTAGACAATGTTCCATGTGCACTTGATAAGAAAGTGTGTGCTGTTCTTGGGTAGAGTATTCTGTATATGTCTATTAGATCTAATTGGTTTATAGTGTTAAGTCCTCTGTTTCCTTACTTATCTTCTGGCTGGTCATTCTATCCATTATTGATAGCAGGATATTAAAATCTCCAACTATTATAGAGCTATCTATTTCTCCCTTCAATCTGTCAAGTTTTGCTTTATATATTTTGATGGGTTGTTATCAGGTATATAAGTGTTTATAATTGTTGTATCTTCTTGCTGCATTGAACCTTTTGCTAATATATATAATGTCTTTATTGTCTCTTATACCCTTGTTTGACTTAAGACTTTGACTTAAAGTCTATTTTAGGTACCCTGTTTTCTTTTGGTTACTATTTGAATAAAATATCTTTTTCTATCCTTTTACTTCCAACATATTTGTGTCTTTGGATCTAAAATGGGTCTTGTAGACAACATATAATTGGATCCTGGTGGGGATTTTTGTTTGTTTTTAATTCATTCTGCCAATCTCTGTCTTTTGATTGGACAGTTTAATCCATTTACATTTGAAGTAATTACCGAAAAGGAAGGACATATGTCTATCATTTTGCTATTTGTCTTATAGAATTTTTGTTCCTCATTTCCTGCATTATCATCTTTGTGGAGGATAAAGTAACTCCATTTTGGATGCTAATCTGTCATGTTCACTCTGATTAACCCTGGATCTGGGAAGTCTGCAAGATTTTCAGTTTATCTAGTGTTCCTTGTGGAGGAGCATGTATTTACTGTAAATTCTGCCCTTAGGTCAAAACATCCTTGCTGTTATCACACAAATTATAGGCTATGAGGTACATTGCAGTCCTGCCCTTTCCTAAAATGTCACCCTGTAGAGCATGTGTACCCTTTTCCTGTGGTATATAAACCCAGGTCTGGGGAGTGACAGCGCAGAGATCTACCTGTCTTGAGGCTGCCCAAGACCATGCTTCTGTCCATAAGTTCCCCAATAAATCACTTCCTACTGACAAACTGGATTTATCTGCCTCATTTTTTTGGTTTCTTGGCTCCTTCTGCACTTGAAGATTGTTTCACATATATTGTTCTTTCATGAAACTGTCTTCTTTGTGTTTAGCTTATTTTTTTGTAGTGAACCATTTTAATTCCCTTCTCATTTCCATTTGTGTGTATTCTATAGCTACTTTCTTTGTGGTTACCATGGGGATTACATTTAACATCCTAAAGTTATAACACCGTAATGTGAATTTATACCAGCTTAACTTTAATAATGTGCAAAAACTCAGCTCCTATATAGTTCTAGCCCCACCCTTGTTCAGTTATTGATGTCATAATATACATCTCTATGCATTGTATGCCCAAAAACCTAGGCTAATAACTGTGAGGTTTTTAATGCATTAGTCTCTCAAAACACATAGAAAACAAAAAATGAAGTTACAAACCAAAGTTAAAATAATACTAGTTTTTATAATTGTCCATGTATTTACCTGTACCGGAGATTTTTATTTCTTCATACTCCTTCAGGTTACCGTCTGGCATCCTTTCATTTTTACCTGAATGATTTCCTTCATTGCAGGGTGGGTCTAGTGGCAACAAATTTCCTCAGCTTTTGCTTATCTGGGAAAGACAGTTTCAATAGATGTAGGATTCTTGGTTGACAGTTTTTTTTTTTTTTCTTTAACACTTTGAATATATCAACCCAGTGCCTTCTGGCCTCAAAGGTTTCTGATGAGAAATCTACTGATAATAGTATTGGGAAAAATATGATGAAAGCTGCCTTCCTCTGAGCTCTTTAGATGTTAATAATGTATTTTATTATTTCTTACATAACAGAACATTTTCTATAGTATCATGATGTCAGTTATTTTGCAGCATCATTTTGAAACCAATGATTCAGAGCTTATGGAAAAAGGAATTGAATATTCTAAGCATGATAAGCTCCTTAAAATCCAACATGTATTACAGATTTTCAAACTAGAAATGAAAAAGCCACTGAAGTATCCTAGTGGTTTTAACTTCTAATAAGGTAACCATCAATCACTATAACCCAAAACCCACATAAGCAAAAGGCATTTTGGCGTCTTTTCTTTTTAAGAGTAAAGCATTCTTGAGACTAAGAAGTGAGTAAACTATTGTGAATTATGCCCATCTGTGTTGGGTCCGTGTCTTGCTATGGCCTCATAAAGATTTATTGTTAGGGAATTCCAAGCACCTCTGTAAGTTCCTGGTTGGGCATAGGTTTTTATGTCCTTTTAGCTCAGGAAGTTGGTGTTTAATGATCTGAGAAGATTTGACCACAGCTACTTTGCTCCTTGATTTTTTTTCTATTTTGATTGTTATTTTTTCTTTTCTTCTGTATAGTTTCTTCTTTTTCTAATTTTTAAAATCATTTTCTTTATTCTTTTAGTTACATATTTTTTTACTTCTTTCCTTATTCTTTTTTTTTCTTTTTCCTCATATGGTTCCCCCCCCCCCCCCCCACCCCGTGTAGATCCGTGGAGTCTGGGAGTCATCCTCTACGTGACAGTCATTCTAACCTTGCCTTTTTGGGGAGAGGACTTAAAGGAGTGTAGCAGCCACACTCTTTGCATTTACATGCCGCATGAAGACCCTGAGCTCCGTGGGGCCCTGTGGTGCAGGGGACAGGCAGGTGCTGACAGAGCGGCCGCGCGCCGGGCCACTGCAGCAAAGCACGCCGCGGTGTGGCAGGGCACGCCCGGCGACGGGGCCGCGGCAGAGGAGGATGGCCGTGTGCAAACTACGGCGGAGGCACTGGGGCATTGTCGTTTATGAAGGCATCTGGCTTATGAACGTACCTGGCACCGCCATGTCCTTCAAAATCATGTGTCCAAAGTAATTTCCCAGCTTAAGTTTTAAAAGACAGCAGGAGCCACCTGAGAGACAAGAGGGGAGGCGCCATTGCCCTGACTTCAGCCCAGCCCTCTGTCCCCCCAGGGAAGCCCTGGAGACCGGCCGCTTTCCCAGGGCGCTTCTCCCTCTTTGCTTCCATGTTGGGAGGGGGAAGGGGGGTTTTGTAAGTTCACTTCATTTCTTTCAAATCTTATCATAACATTGATGTTCCCGGAAGATGAGCCGCAGACACTCCGCCGTTCCGTGTGCTCCGTGCGCAGACCTGGGGCTGTGCCGCCTCCAGCCTGAGAAGCAGGTCGTGGAAAAGCAAAGGGAAAAACAGCTTAAGAGAATGATCATGGTCCTCATCAAGAGCACAAAATCATTAAAAGTGGCACCTTCGATGAAGGGTTTTTATGAAGGGTTATTGGAAGTGGTTCGGAACAGATGAGTCTGTGTATTCGTGTTCTCCAGAGCAGCAGAAACAGATCCAACAGGATGTGTGCGGGAGCGTGTGCGTGTGTATGGAGAGAGAGACGCAGAGACAAGGATATATAGAAATAAGGTCAGATTGCTCAGGGGGATTGGAACGGGCAATTGTGGAGGCTGAGAAGCCCCATGAGCTGCAAGCTGGGGCCCCAGGAAAGCCAGTCGTATCGTTCAGTCGGGGGTGAACAGCTGAGAACCAGGGGAGCCGATGGTGCAGCTGCTACTTGAGGCCAAAGGCCTGATGTGGGGGCCTGAAATTCAAAGGCCAGAGAAGCGGGAGCCCCGATGTCTGAGTGCAGAAGACGGACAGCCCGGCTCCAGACGAGAGGGAGATCTGTCCTCGACATTCACTTCTGTTTAGAGCTTCAGTGGATCGAATGCTGCCGCCCACACTGGTGAGAGCAGATATTCTGTGCTCAGTCTCCTGATTCAAAAGCTAACCTCTTCTGGAAACACCCTCATAGACACACCCAGAAAAATATTTTACCAGCTATTTGGGCATTCCTTATCCCTGTCAAGTTCACAGATAAAACTAACCGTCACAGGCTCTGAGGCTCACTATGGGGCAGAAATGCAGACATTGTTTGTATCACCTGCCTACACAGACTTCCTGAACATTTTCAGAAGAACCAGGGAGAACTTTAGGTCCTGTTGGCCCATGTTAATTATGGCCAAGAAGTCCAAAACAAGATAGCGGAGTCCTGTGAACCTGACTGTGTTGGAGTCACAGACGTGGAACCTGTGTGGTCCTGCCAAGTGGCTTTCCTGACTGTACAGTGCAAGCATTGGGCCTTTGCGCTGTGTGGTTTTCTCCTTTTTCCACAGTGTCACAGAGCAGTTCCTCCGGGGGTCCAACCCAGGAATGGGCCATTCAGCCAACGTGAGGGCCCGAGGGGGCTCCACGGCGAGCGAGACATCTGAGCTGCCCAAAGGAAGGATTTACGGCAGAGACGGCAGCCTGGAAGGACAGCGGGGGTGGCGAGAAAGTTGCTTTCAAAAGGCAAGTGCCAGGTCCCCAAGTACTGGGGACTTCCATTTTAGGCAGTGAATCTTAGGCTTCAAAAGCCCATCAGAACGCTTCCCTGCGGGTTCCCAAGAAGTCTAAGGAATGTCCAGCAGGGTCTCTAGCCATCCTGTGGAAATTGGAAGGAAAGAAATGTGTGCAGAGAGAAAAGGAATTTTTAATGTAGAGGAAAAGAACAGGTGTGTCCTGGCTGCTGCCCTGACTAACCCTGTAACCGGACTAGTCTGTGCGGCGCGAACCTGCCCTTTACACTAACGAGGCGGCTGTCACGCACGCGTTTATGATGGTCACCCCAGCCTTCCCCCGAGTGGCTGCAGAAGCCCTGCGGAGCAGGCACCGTGCAGCGTCAGCCGAAGCTGGGTCCCGGGAGCTGGGCAGGATGTTCTGGTACTCCAGTCAGTAGTAAGTAGACAGCGAGAAAGAAAGCCCCGTCGAGTCATTTGGGTCCAAACACTGTATAATACGATTCTCACCAAAGTCCTGAGAAGGTTAAGTGTCTAGCGAAAGGTCACACGGTCGTTAACAGCGAGGCAAGTTCATTACCAGGTCTGGGGTCCGTTCTCTCTTGTCCCGAGTGCCGACATCTGCAGTCCTAGAACCGGGCAGGTGTGAGGCCCTTAACTGGGAGTCTGAGTGCAGAGGTCGGGCTGTGGTTCTGGGGGTCTCTTGGTGGCTTCTGTGCTGTGGGGTGGCTGTCGAGGGCTGCCATGGAGGTGGGCCTGCGGGGCCGCCGTTCTACCCCAGGACGCGACCCTCGCAGGGAGAGCACTGCTTGGGCAATGCCTTGTTGGAGTTATATCTAGCGGGGGTGGGGGCTGTGGAGGAGAATATGCTGGAAGGGAGGGTGGGCGGGCAATGTCAGCAGAGAAACTAGAGGCAGCAGCCAGAGCTGGCTCAGGCCCGGCACCAGGAAGCTGACGTCACCTCACCTCACGTGTCCCTTGTCAAACTTTTAGTGCCCCGGTTGCACAGGGGGGAGACAGAGCCCAGGGGGCTGCAGATGTGTCTGAGCTCGTGCCGTGAGTAGGTCACAGCCAGACCCCGGCCCACGGCCTCCTCTGAAGCCTGCGTTCCCACCCACATCACGGGCTGTTTCCCAGGGGCCAGGCACTTGGAGAAAGACAGGAAGACAGAAGTGAGTTCATAGGTTGGGGACAAAAGTAGAAATCAAAGTTGAAAGTCTCTGAGGTTGAAATTCGGGTACAGTGACATTCCAGCACTGGGAAGTGATTGGAAAATCTGCCAGCAGTGGTGAGAATGCATTCTTCTGTAATAAGTGTGAAGGGAAAAGGATTTGAATCTCAGCAGTGTCACTTATATCAGTTTCCTGCAGTGATCCTCAGTTTCCTTATCTGTAAAATGGGATAACAACAAAATCTTTTTTTATGATATTATAAAGCTAAAATCAGATAACGTGTTTTAAAGTGCCCTGTCAACTGCAAACTGTTACACAGAGATAAGGTAGTTTTCTTACTTTAACACTTGAAATTTAATGTCGGTATTTGATACAAATTTAAATGTTTCACATTTTTTTCAAAAGCCTGCTGGGAGCTAACCCTGGAGGCTCACAGAGCAGAGACATCAGCGAGAGCCTCTTTCCTGCAGCTCCTCCTTGTCGATCTCGGTGTGTGAGGTCCAAGCTGGTGAGGGACACCGCGTGCTGGTGGCCACGCTGCCTGGGGCCATCGTGAGTCCTTACAGAGTCCGAGTCATTTTCTGTGATTGATTTGCTCAAAATAAACAAGCAAAGAGCTTTATTGCTTCCTTTCATTCTGGGAATGGCCACTGTGTGGGGCATTCCTGGATTTATATTTACTGGAACTTTCCAGAAATAGCCATATTGTTATCCAATTTTAAAGAATGCTTCGTGTGTAGAAAGTCACACACTGGGGTTTGGGGGCAGGAAGCTGCACTGACTGCTTTAACTTCAGGCTCAAACCAGGCCCTCCGTGGCATTTCCGAGGAGGGAAGGTGTGCGGGGCCCCCTGAGGTTTCTCAGCACAAGCAGTGTCACCTGCAGTCACAAAGCACCGCGCAATGCAGTGCAGTGTCTGCCGGAAGGAGAGCACTTGTGAACTGCCCAGGAAATAGGGTTTTCCAGAAACGAGCTGGGCAGGGTCCCTAGAGCTGCTGGGAAGCAGATTCCTGCAATCACGGGGCTGCTCTTCAGCACGCCTGTGCCCTGGGAGGAGGCTGGACGAGAGAGGGAAGGATGGTCGCTGTCTTTGGATCCCTTTGCAGAGAGCCCAAGTGTACCCCACATGGGCTCAGAGGCCACGCGCCCCGATAGCCCTCCCCGGGGCGGGGGCTGGGGCTGGGGTTTGGAGCCAGGAGGTAGGAGGCAACAACGGAGCTTAAGACTCGACTCACAATGTCCAGGGATTCACCCAGGAAGCAGAAACGACACGAACAGAAGTAAAGGAATGACTAAATGAATACATAAAGGATTTCCTTTCTTCCGAAAAGCAAGAATGATGACCCAACACTTATATGGGGCTTTAACATGTTCAAACACAGACTCATTTCATCTTGGTAGCCTTTGGGGGGCTCCCTGGACTTGCTTTTAGGCAGGAACAGCCAGGCTCACGCTCACATAGCTGGACTCTGGGGGCTGGGACTCCACGCTCTGTCTTATAAGCCAGACCCTGTGGCAGGTGAGGGCTGTTCACGAGGCTGCGGTCCAAGCTGCCACAGCTGACTGTGTCCTGAGCAGAGGCCTCCTGGGCTGGAAGGGGAGGGGGGTGGAGGGTCTGTGGGCTCTGAGACAGCTCTCGCTGCCTGGGGCAGTGGGGGAGCCCACCCGCCTTAGGGGCTCAGGTGGACTTGGCCTGCGGTGGCTTCCGCCTCTCCTATTTCTTCCGGTTGTGAGAAGCTGGGAGGGAGGATCAAATCACACTGTTCTCCGGGAAGCAAAATCTCTCGCCCACTCTCAGTCCCAACCGCACCCTCGGAAGAGAAGATTTAGTCTGCCCAGACACACCCGCCTCCACCGTCCACAGCCACCTGCTAATCTGCGCAGACGTGGGCTTGGACAGGGTGTTTCCAAAACCACAGTCTATGTAACCAGTGAGTATGAGTGCAGTGACCGGTGACCCAGAGCCAGGCACGTGCCAGTCTCCAGGTTAGTTGGTGGCGTCTGTGACACGGTAGCTGTGAGGAGGATAAAATCCCTCTCCTGGGCAAGTGGTGGAGGCAGGCGCCAGGTGCACCCCAGGAACCAGTGACGGGCCAGCGTGCGGGGGGAGCAGGGCCACAGGCGGCCAAGGGGGACCCCACGTTGGCCTCAGGAGACGGGCCAGACAGTGTCCGGTACCCGGTCAGGAGACGGAGGCAGGTAAGGTTCCTGAATGCCTCTTCTCCTCTCTGTAGTGTCTACAGCCCAGGCTGGGCAGGCTGCTGTACCTCTCCTTGTTTGGTTTCTGGAATCTTCCCTCCAACCTGGGGCTCCCAGAGTGGAGACTCCGGAGCCCGGAGTGGGCTTTGCTCTTCCCTCCCCCCCGTGGGACGGTCAGTTCACCCCCTGGGCTCCAGTTTTCTGGGCTGTGAATGCTGGTAGTGACACCTGCTCTGCCACCCTGCAGGGCCACAGGCGGGCTCCAGGGAGGTCACTGCACTGTCAACTGCTCTCCAAAGCAAGTCAGGCACAGCTGGCCACAGGCCCTGCTCACACCATGCCCACTTGCTGCTCACTTCTTTGGGCTCTTTACAAGAGGGCGACACTTCCGAGGCCATTGGATTTCCGTAGAAATGAAAAAAGGGCATGTGACCCATGGCCCTGGGCAGTTCTCTTCACGGTCCTGGGGCATTCTGAGGCCTGTGGGCTGTAGATTCCTCAGAACTAAGTCACGCCAGGGAGGCAGGAGACAGGCCCTCAGGCCATGGAGCAGTGGCTGGGCCGGGGCCACCCAGACCAAACCAGGGGTGGGTGGCCTGGGCCTCTCCTGTGTGGTCCCCAGAGCACCGTGTGGAGGGAACAGGAGCGGCCTCCTCCTGTTCCATGTGGGGTGTGGTAAGCACTTGTGAGAAGTGTTATGAGTTGAATTTTGTCCCCCAAAATTCACATATTAAAGTCCTACCCCCCCCCCAGCCCCGAGGCCTCAGAATGTGGCCGTATTAGGAGACAGGGTCTTAGAGAGGAAATTGGGCTAAAGCAATGTCATGAGCGTGGGCCCTAATCCAATATGACTGGTGTTGTTTCAAGAGGAGATTGGGACACAGACACGCACAGGGAAGACCCTGCGGGGACACAGGGGAGGGCGCCGTCTGCGAGCCCAGGAGAGAGGCCTCGGGCGGAACCAGCGCCGCCGACGCCGCGACCCGAGAGTTCCAGCCTCCGGAATGGGAGACGGTGACCGTCTGTTTCAACCACCTGGTCTGTGGTGCCTTGTTGTGGCAGCGCCAGCAAACTGACACAGGAAACTTCCGGCTGGAAAGGCCCAGGTCACGCCTCTCGTGGGCTCTGGCCTGTGGCCGGCGCGAGGCAGGGGCAGTGTCCTTGCCTGGGCTTCAGGCTGAGCTGTCCCTCCACGGCCACGGGGCCTCCCTGCTTCCCCTCTGGACCCGGCCTGTCTCCAAGCCACGCTTGGGGGCTGCCTACAGGCACCTCAGGGAACCGGGGATGGGGAGACCCCTCAGGGGCGAGGAGTGGGCTGGGAACCAAGCGGTTCTGGCCTCTGTCCCACTTCAACAAGCTGTGCTATCGGAGGGAGCATTGGTCTTAAATATTGGGTTCTACACAAAATCTGATCAGAAGAAATGGGAGTTTTTCTCCCCTAATCAGTCTATAATATGATGAGAGGGGCCATTTCCTAATAAAATAAGGTTTTAGAACTGTACAGTAAGCTCTGCAGGCCCTTCCAAAGTGAATCGGTGATTTCTGCGTGGAGCTGGCTTTGACCTCTGCGTGAGCCTTCCCGATTGTCGTCCACGCAGCTCTGTTCCCGTTGAAGCCACACCAGTGCTCTGCCGTTCCTGTCTCAGGAAAGAGCCCCTCTCCCTGGGCTGGGAGCAGGGCGCCCTCCTTCCTCCTGGGTGGGTGCCCTGGCGGTGCCAGTGCCTCCTGCCTCCCCTGCGGCCCCCAGAAATCCTCTGCGCCTGTCTACCCTTCTCTCCGGCTTCCTTCCCGGTCATTATTATCAAGTTCACCAACTGGAGAAGAAAGCTGTTATCAGTGGCCAATTCCAGGGGAGAATGAGGGGGAGAGGCTGGAAAGACTGGACTTTTGTCCTTCAAAATCTTCTGGAGAAGACAGCATCCGTGGCCGCACGCTGCCAGGCAAGGCTGTGGTGTGGTGTTGGCCACGGCCCCTCCCGAGTGCTGTGGGCACACTGGGCCAGAGATCTCGGAATTCGGCTGCGGGAAGCCCTGGAAGGGCTGAAGGACATGCACGTCGCCTGCTCCCACCCCCGAGTTTCTGACTCGTGCCCTAGAATGTGCATTTCTGACAAGCGGCAGCTGCTGCTGCTGGTGGGTGCGCACTTAGGGCACACTGCCTCGGGCAGCACAGGAGCTCAGCTGGGGCAGCGGACACAGTGAGGTCTTGTTCCCACTGCCCTGGGACCTGAGGTTCCTTGAGCCTGCTGGTTATCTTAGCACTTCCATTCTGCCCGTTCCTGTGGCTCGTAAGCTCCCAAGACTTGCGGGGTGGGGAGAAACCTCTTTTCAGAAGCGCATGTTCCCTGGCCGCAAGAGCCCGGTCTTCCTGGCACACAGACACTCAGCGAACAGGTAGCACCTGGCTGGCTTATCTGACACCCTGAATGGCCGCAAACCCCTCAGCCATGAGCCCCCTGCTGCTGTCTTGCATAGACACTGGCGCTTGGGGGGCTGGGTTTGTGGGGTGGGGATGTCCCCATTCTTGTGCTGCAAGCTCCACCATCTGGAAACCAGGTCTCCTTCTGGGGTTTTAGAACCCCGTCCACATTTCATAAAATCCACATGATTGTTTAGTTGTGACCGCCTTGGGACCTGCCTCCCTGCTGAGTTTTGGGTCCTGTCTCTACGACCAGGGTTCCGTCAGCAGGAGCAGCAATTCCAGGAGCGAGGGCACAAAGCGAGCTTCGCTGCTCGCCGACATGGAGCTGAGCCCGGGGGTCGCTAGCTGGGCTCCAGAGCCAGGACCAGCCCCGGGTTTCTGTGCTGGGGGGACACTTCCTACAGCATCAGCTCTACAACTCTGCATGTAGCTTTGGAGGAGAAAAGCATGTTTTTGTTTTTCATCAAAACATATAGATATTTTATGGATTAGAAATAACATTTGTATGAGTTCTTTTTTAAATTTTTTTTTTTAAATTTCAGCATATTACCAGGGCACAAATGTTTAGGTTGCATATATTGCCTTTGCCCCACCCAAGTCAGAGCTTCAAGCATGCTCACCCCCCAGACGGTGCACACGCACCCATTAGGTGTGGAAGTACCCAACCCTCCTCCCCCCACCTGCCCAACACCCATGAATGTTACTACTGTATGTGCACAGAAGTGCTGGTCAGTTAATGCCAATTTGACGGTGAGTCCACGTGGTGCTTGTTTTTCCATTCCTGGGGGACTCCATTTAGTAGAATGGGCTCCAGCTCTATACGAGTTCTTAAAATGGAACTTGAGATGTTAAGACAATATTGTGCTTTCAAATAGAGCCAGTCTCACTGGGGCAACATCATCACTCTCCTTCACCTCTAGGGTGATTTCTATGGAAAACATTGAAAGTCAGTGTCGATGATGAAGCACAGTGACGGAGCTACTAGTGACCATCTTGGTATTGAGCCTTCATATACGTGTCCGCTGCAGTTCTCATGAAAGAGGAGGATGTTAACAGGGAACAAAAGATATGTGTGATGGACACGGGTCCTGGAGCTACCGCCTGGGTGGACAGGGGTCTGTCCTGGCCAGTGACTTTCCTTAGCTTGTGGCCACCAGCAGCAAGTCAACACTCAGCCACAACCTTAGCTCTCATACGTGTCTATGCTGCCAAAGGTGGTCACAGCCACCTCCCATCTCACCTGCCATTTTGCCAATTGACCTATGACTTGCTTTGACCAATAAGATGCTGCAGAAATTCTCCCCTAAGTTGTAGCTTCTGTTTTCTCTCCTTGGGGAGCTGGCTGCCTCGCTCAGAAGCTCAGGCTGGACGTCTGGGTGGAGACAGCGTGCAGACGAAGATCAGTGTGCACGAGGTGCAGGGCCGGGCGGCAGCCAGTGCCACACACAGACGGCTGCCTGAGGCCACCTCGGGGCCAGCCCAGTCGCCCCGAGGACCACTGCGGAGCAGAGATGCGTCATGCCGCTGTCTGAATTCCTAACCCTCAGAATCATGAGTGATAACACAGTAGGTTTTCGCAGCCACCGCGCTTTGGGATGGTTTGTTACACAGCAGTAGGCAGCTGGAGCAGACTGTCGGCACACTGTGTGGGCATAGCAGTACATTTAAAATATATTTATTATTTTGTCCCTAAGTTAATAAGCTAAGAGTCTTCAATGAGAGTAACTGAGTAAATAGCTAAGTTGGTTAAAAGTAATGATGTCACTGTTAGTCAGAAACTACTGCTGTATTGATCAGTGAAGGTCACCCTGGGGGTGATTCCGCTTAGCAAGACACCTGCAGTGACTGCAAAGCAGAGCAGGGCGGGCGAGTCTTGGAGCCAGTGCACGGGGACCTTTTCCGCTTAATATTCTGCTTAGCCCATGGCTGTTTTCCTGGGAAGACAAACAGGTGTTTTAAATCACTTCTTTTTTCCCTTTAGGCCAGAATTAGCCTCTTCCCACCGAGTGTGGATTTCACCTGCCTCCTGCTCCCTCCACCTCCCACTGCACTCTGCGCTGGCGTCCTGTCTCCTGTTCTCCCATCACAGCTTTTTCCTTGAGAATCTGTTTCTGCTCTTTTTCTTTTCTTTTGGTTGTAACTTGCCATTCTTGTCTAAACGGTGTGACTACAAGTAACACTGGGGTTACCGTTTCCCCCTCACTGAATAGCAGTCCTGGCAAGAGTTCCTGCCTCTGTCTTGCTCAGCTCCCTGCTCTGCGGGGCAACAGAGACTCTTTATTAATAATTTGGTTTGACCCCTAAGAACAGCAGGTCTAGGCTGACCGTCACTTCCCACCCCGCAGAGCTCCAGCTGCCGGGGCGCCCTGCAGACCAAGCTTAGCCCGGCAGCCTCGTGTTCCTTCCCTCCCGTTGCTCCTGGCGGCCTGCGGTTCCAACGAACCTTTAGTTTGCTTTTCATTCTCCTTCCCTCTCCATCCTGTTTCCTGCACTTGCCTCTTACCTCCCCAGAAAGCCATTTTTTCCTGATTCCTCAAGCATTTGTCATCTCATAGGTATTTTGGAAGCACCTGCTGTGGGCCAGGAGCTGTTCCCAGCCCTGGGGACACAGAGGGGGGCTAGGTCTGGTCCCTGCCCAGGGAGTTTGCCATCTAGTGAGGGAAAACAAAGCAACAGAAAGTAAATTTTCACATGGATAAAATAATGGAGAGTGTTAGGTGTCACGAAGAAAGTAAACAAGGGTGTAAGTTGCAACATTTTAACTGAAGCTTGAGGCAGTTCAGGTCACTGAAGGGGGCCAGGCGGGCCGCAGGGGTTCTTGGCATGGTCTAGGCACTTCCGGCTTCCACCCTCTGTGCGTGGACGTTGCCGACTGTTCTCTGCTCCCTGGGGCGGCCTTGCCCAGGCCTGTCCAAATCTCAAATTTCCAGACCCTCAAAGCAAACTGAAAAGTGGCCCCCAGCTGCGGCCTGTGAGATCGCAGCACCTGAAGCTCATCCCCGGCAGCCCCGATGGGGAATAACTCTGATGGAAACTTATTAGCTTAAAATATTTTTTATTGCTACACCTATTTTAACAAAAGAAATACATTTGTGTATAAAAAAAATTATAAGCAAAAGGAAGATATTAAAACATCTATAATCCTACTACTCTGATATAATCATTTTTATACCTCTGTTTATCATCTTCTAGAACTTTTCCTCTGTGTGTGTGTATAAAATACAATGAGCAAAACTGTGGATAAGTTTTTGTCATCTGCTGTATTCACTTGGTAACATATCTTGGCCATCTTTCTGTCACCTGCCACATCATTTGTTCACAGAGACATAGCTTTATGTACCCTCGTTTTAATTGATTTCTTTGTTGGATATTCAGGTTATTTGCTGTTCAGAACAATACTTTGATTGAATATCTTTGTAGCTGTGCCTCTGTGCAGTCCTGCTATGGATCGTTCAATAAAGCAGTTGCCTGCGTTTACTGCTTTTAACACGCAGCTTGGCCGATTCTTCGAGATGCATGAGCGCCTCACAACCTGCCTTGAGTCTGGCACAGACAAGGGCGCTCGCGGGGACGCGGCTGTGGGGGACGGATGTGAGTCCGCTCATCATTTCTGCGGTTGGACTGGGGCAGCGATGAGCTTTATTCCTGGATCAAAACAGAGGAAAATGAGTCTTTTCAGGCTCTGAGCACTAACTGCTTTAGGTCCTCATTTACGGGGGCGGCGGGGGGGGGGGAGGGGGAGGAAGGAACAAACTGAAGGAAACCTGGGTGGTTAGAAAACTCCAAAGCCCCCCTATCTGTGGGGCTTTTGTTTAGCTCCCCCCCCCCCCAAATCCCAATACATTTTACCTCTGCTGAGGCTATTCTAATGGAAAGGGAAAATGAGAAGTCTCAGTTTTCTCCTAATTGTTTTCTGGCTGCTATGTCTATGAGAGATAGGAAAACACTGTTCTTTGCAGATTTTTTTCATATTAGGGCAAAGCTGGGCCTGCTTATTTGTTGCCCTGTCAGTCTGATAACGGTGAGCAGTGAGAGCATCCAGGGTGGAGGGAAGGTCAGCATGTGAGAGAAACCATTAGCCACCATTGGCTCAATAACCACCCCGATCCTCTTGTATGCTGGGATGAAGAGAAATTCGAGAGATCACCTTTGAAGAGATACTCAGAGAGCAAGAGGAACTCCAGCCACCAATCCAGAGAACGTCAGGGCCACGGCCCGGGTGCGAGCGACAGAAAGAGCCGGCGTGAACGCAGTCAGTCCGCAGAGGCCCCGCACTGGGGGGTTATATAGCGAAGGGAGGAGTGAAACAGCCTCACACGTGCACAGAACACATTGCGGAGAAGTCCTTTGAACCTAAGCTGGGCTACTGTATCACGTTGTCAGAGACCCCCAAGGTCACACAGAACTGCGCTGACACTGAGGACCTGCTCCAGCTAACCATGTGCCCGTGAGGGACGCGGCCTGCTCCCGAGCTCTCAGGCCAGGTCTGTGCAGGAGCTGCTTGTTGGAGCAAGGGAAAGACATTTCTGAAAAGCTGCCTCCCCTCCTTCTCTCATTATTCCTAGAAATGACAGCAAACACTGCCTATTTTGCAAAAGGGCCACGCAGCTGCTTAATTTGCAAATATTAACAAGGGATAGTGGGACTGGGGGAGGGAGAAGCCAGAGCTCCGTATTTTCGACAGGACACTGGACATTGTGGAGGCCCCGCGAGAGAGGGTCAGGCTCCCCGGGGCCAGATGGGTCTTCTGATTCCCTGTTGCTCAGTAACAAACCACCTAAAACTTGGTGGCTTAAAACAACACTATGTTGCTGGCAAATCTGCAATTTGATCCGAGCTCAGCGGGGCAGCTTGTCTCGCTCTCCGGGCAGAGGCCGAGGGTGACTGACGCTGGGCCGCGGTCATCTGAGGGCTCACTCGTTCAGCATGTCGGGGGCTGTTGCTGGTGGCTCCCGCTTGGGCCATCAACCAGGCGGTTCAAGGTGGCCCTGCACGTGGGTGCTGGGCTACCTCATGTCGTGTTGGCGAGAGATTAGGAGACAGGGGATGACAGCTGCCAGCGTCCTGAGGCCTGGGCACCCCCTCCGCTGCGCTCCAGCGGCCAAGGAGCCTCACAGAGTCCAGACTCGAGATCAGGGTCACATGCAGACCCCTACCCTCCCTGGGAGGGGTGTTAGAGATATTGGGCGGGGTTTTATAGCAGCAATGGTGGTTTAGCTCCCAATCACAGAATCACAGAGTTTTCTTCTTGGAAGTCACTGAGATCATTTCTGATGACCCCTCACATTCAGCAGGAACCGCATAGGTGAGCTGTGGTCTGTCCTGGATTGGAAAGTGGCGTGATTGTCACAAAGCCATCCTGCACCGAGGACCCAGAGGCATCAGAAACATACACAAGAACACGAACAAAGCTCTTCCACGCGAGACCCTCAGGCCCTCGGCCAGGTCCCCGGCAGGTGCCCTCAAAGAGGCTTCACATACTCAGTGCCCTTCAGGGTGGGGCACGCGCAGAGCAGGAGCTGGTAGAAGCGTAGCCCCCAGCGCCCCGGGAAGAACAGAGAAAAGTCTAGTAGGATGGAGATGACTTTCTGTCTCTTCTCTTCTCCTTAGTCAGACAGGGAAATCCCAAAGAGAGTCCCTCCCTGTGCTGAGGGCCGTGGGGCTGGGGGAGGCGAGAGAAGACTGGAAAGTCCTGGGTTCTGCCAGGCAGCTTCTGGGCCTTCCCACTTCTCCCAGTCCGAAGTGCTCAGCGTGTCAGAGCACCATACTTTGGGGTCTTGTTGTCTGTGCCTGAACCCCCCGACCCCCAAATTTGATATTTTAGTGTAGGTGAATATGCTTCTATTTTTCCTCTCAGAATTTTAGCTTTAGTATCCACTAAATCCACAAGTCATTCCCGCTGGCGATTACTGAAAGCACAAGGGCCTGGGACATAGGAAGGAGTTGGAGTAGAAGACAAGGTAAGGAAATGGGTTTGGCAGTGAAATTTAGGGACAGAGACAGGGGACTGAGGAGGGCAGGGCCAGCCTTGAAATCCCCCTCAGCCGCTGATGGGGGCCAGGGTGGCGGGGAGCAGCCCCCAGGGCAGCTTTTGGGTGAAGCGAAGGCAAAGAAAGCTCAGCCAGACACCCCGGCACTGGGGAGAGGCCCTGAGAAACACCCTCGCCCTGGCTCGGTGGCCAGGAAGGGCCAGAGCCGGCTCCTTGGATGTTCCCTCTGCTGTTTCTCTGGCTCCACGTGGTCGGAATGAGTCAGGACTTAACAACCCCGAGTCACAGTCAGGGAGCTGTGGACCCGCACACGCTGACTTAGCAACAAACACGGAAGGGGGAGGGAGGGAGGGAGATTTCCTACCCTGCGCTGATCTGGAACAAGGCAAACTGAATATAAATATCAATACAGAAACACATTGCAACTAAAGGAAAGAAAAAGCCTGAAAGCTTTTAACAGATAAAACATGATAAATGGGGAAAAGTCATGATAAATGGAAATTAATTGTAAAATAAGTACTTCTTATAATAAAGTTATGAAACATTATTTGTAGACTCTCTTACCCATAATATGTATGTGTTAATTTTAGTGAATGTTAAAAAAGAAAACATGTTCCCTTTCTGCCTCTAGGGCTGTGACCAAGGCCGCCGTGCTGGGCACAGAGAGCTGGGAAAGCCCAGCCCCCGTCCTCACCGAGCCCCCCCCCCCCCCCCAGCCCCGGTCCTCACCGGGCAGCGGTCCGCTGGCCCGCATGGCCGGTTTCGGAGCCACCCTGTGACCGACCTCATCGCGGGGCCCACTCGAGCGGCCGCATGGCCGGCTTCGGAGCCACCCTGTGACCGCCCACACCGCGGGGCCCGCTCGGGCGGCCGCATGGCCGGCTTCGGAGCCACCCTGTGACCGCCCACACCGCGGGGCCCGCTCGAGCGGCCGCATGGCCGGCTTCGGAGCCACCCTGTGACCGCCCACACCGCCGGGCCCGCTCGGGCGGCCGCATGGCCGGCTTCGGAGCCACCCTGTGACCGCCCACACCGCCGGGCCCGCTCGGGCGGACCGCATGGCCGGCTTCGGAGCCACCCTGTGACGGCGCACAGCACGGGCCGCTCCGGCCGCCCAAATGGACGGCTTCGGAGCCTCCGTGTGACCGCCCGCATGGCCGGCTTCAGAGCCACCCTGTGACCACGCAGACCGCGGTCTGCAGCTACTTCTTTGTGTTGTCCTTTTACGAACTTTAGTGAACTGCCCGTCTGCACGGATCGGCTGCTCTCCTGTACCCCGTGTACTGGCAACACAGATACATCCCCGCGCTCCCTCCGCACCTGCTGGACTGCTGCTGGTAAGCGGGCTTTTGCCAGACTCCTGGAAATCTAGGTTCCATGATAAGAAAAAAAAAATACGTTTATTTGTAGGTTAGGAAAGCTTGGGGTCTATATGAAAGAAATTATGGAAACTTAATGATTAGAAATAAGTACTAAGGAGTGATTTTATGCACGACAGAATAATTCTTCTCAAAGGCAGCAGAAATTTATACTTGGAAAACATAAAGTTCTTTGGACTTTGTAGAATTTCTTCTGCAGTCATTTAGATAACTAAATGCATAAATAGAAACAAACACAATCATGTTGTGGTTAGGAAAACAGTGCAGAAGTTATGGCGTTAATTAGAGAACCCAATATCTCAGGTGCCAGAATTTGTCTGCCAACTCTGCCAGAGACCACATTGCCGCTGGCAGGGCTCACTGTCCCTTACCTCTCTCTCCTCAGTAGCTCACCACGTGCCAGATCCCGGCAAACGGGTTGCCTTGAATACAAGAATTCTCACGTTTCAGGTTTAATTCAAAGTCTCAGCCTTAAGCCACTATGAAAAGTGATGTTGAAAAGTGTGGGGAGTAATTCAAAAGAGCTTCCTGGTACTAGAGACAACTCTCAGTGGTTCAGCCCAATCTGAATTCAGCCAGGCCTCTAGAACCTCCTTGTCCTCGTCCCCCGAAAGAGTCTGCTACTTACAAGTGAGGCGAGACCAGGACGGCTATTCCCTGAACGGCAGCTTTAGGACCTTCCTCAGGACTGGGGGTAGGGTGTTACCTCCATTGCATAATCGTTTTCTGCAGGCTTAGCTTAATTCTTAAGAAATGTGGCGGGATTTTTTCCTCTAAACCATGCATGTCCACACATCCATAGAAGGAAATAATTTTGACTGTAATGTATTTATTTATATCACAGCTAATGTTACTAAAAAAAACAAAACTCTTTTAGAATAAATATATTTATTTCACTTTCTATGACAGGCAGAAAGTATTTAAGGATTAAAATGATTTAAGTTCATACATACGGGTTTTCTTTTAAGTTTTTATGACTAACCCTCCTCAGAACAGGAGATTGTAATGACATCACAGGTGCTTGGCCACGTATCGATTGTACTAATACAGTGTGTATTTCCACAGCGTGGGACTGGTACTAGTATTCATAATCCTGTGAAGTGGATGCCTGGTGTCCTACCACTGCTGTGTTCTGCTGTATAGTAACTAGAAAGGAGAAACAGTTTTGCAGGAGACTGGAGGAATGCAGTTTAATTATATTGTGAAGCGTCACACACAAGTCTACGAGTAAAGCTAAATCTATAAATAGGCTCTGTTATTATTCATTTTAGAGTTTTTCTTTGACCAACATACCTCTAGTATCTTAGCATCCTTGAAGGCAGGGACTGCAGTCTGTTCATGTTTACATTTGTGGTAGATTTTTGCACATAGATTTCAGTACTTAAAACTGATTTATTTCAAAAATATTGAATAATTTCAAGAATTTTGAATAATTTCAAAATAAGCATTTGAAAATATATTGAGATACGATTTTTAAAAATATGTCAAGTTAATGGTTCAAGAACTGACACTCCTTATGAGGTTTAGAATTATGTTTTATCATATATAATGTTAATGACATCTTAATTTTTCTATTAAAATGTTCTGATCTCTTAACAGGTAACACACCTTGAAGTTCAATTCTGTATAATGAATTACACATTTAAGGCTTTCTGAAATGTTATTTAGAATCTATGCTATGACACAGGCAGTTCTGTACTAATTCTTTCCAGAGCTGTCTTTCCAATACTTTGTATCCCTGCCATCAGACCCTTCTTTCTCTGCTGCTTCCACTATAATGAAGGAAGCTTGTTTCATATTTCAATCCCTGGAATTTTCTTTCTAGTTTTAACATCTAAATTAGCCTTTAGGATGAGTTCTGACCGTCTCCATGCCCGGCACCTCCCTGGTCCAGAGAGTAGAGCAGTGATACTCAGACAAGGAGTGTCTGGAACTCCCTGAATCTTAAGGTCACGATAGGCTCAGCTTCTATCATAGGAAGTATAATATCATAGTAAACTTAATATGATTTTTCTTAGAATAGCTAAGACTCTGGCTCTCTTTCATTGTCAAAAAATTTGATGGATTAACCTGTTTCCTAGAAAAAGTGATTTTCTTCTTTCTGCATCCTTGAGGTTAGAATCATACTGATCTATATGCAAAAGGGAGAAAAATATTACAGATTATCCCTTCAATCTCATGGGCTTTGAATAAATAACTTTTATATACCATTTCAAAAATGGCACCAGGAAGATTTGATAGGAGTAGATAGATCTTTGCTAGCTCTTTGACGTGATTGGACTTTCTAAATCCTGAGATAATCCTACCTGCACAAAGTCTTTCTGTGTTTGAACCTGTAGCTCTGGCGTGGGATGGACTGTGGAGAGCCGTAATGCCATCTGGTGACCGTGGGCGAATAGCGCACCTTGATCTATTGATAAAGCCCTGTTTCTCTGTTGGTTCATGCGTTCATTTATCTACTCAAGAAACATTTAGTGAACACCTATTTACCAAGCTGTGGGCATGTCATGTAATGAATAAGACTTAGAGATTTGCCCTTGTGAGATTGACAGGAAGAAATCTACACAGACATACACGTGTGCATCTGTGTGCATACGCACACACACAGAGCAAAGCACAGTACTGAAATACTCTAAGTGCTCCAGCAGAGGCATGCAAAAGAACCATGCATGGGCGTGCAAAGGAAGAAGCAGCCCACACGCCCCGGCAGGTTAGGGAAGGCTCCTGGGAGAAGTGACGCCATCCCCATTTTCCCCTTCACCAACCACCAGAAGAGTACTAGGATATGGCAAGTCTGATGTTGCCAGACACTCTCAACCTACCGAGGCCATAAACACGTGGGAGGTAGTGTACTCGGGGACCAGTAAAGTTATGATCATCTGTTCCTTTTTCAGGGAATGGTTGAGGAATTCTTTTTATTTAGGCTATCCATCTGACTCTTCTATGGAAGGAGCAGATGGAGCTTCTAAGAAAATAGTTTTTAAAAAAATAAATAAAAACTATGTCCTTTAGACTACCCTACTAGACTGCTATTATAGTCTATGTCATGGGTGGTGTCTTTGTAAGAAAACCAAAAAAAAAAAAGCCTATTTCTGAGTAAAGATGAGTTTGCTAACAGAGAGAAGCAGCAGAAATAATGGAGCCTTCTGTATCCTGTCTTTGCAGAATAACTTCATTGACAGAAAGTTCTAGGACATTTTTGCACATGGATGTTAAAACATCTGTGTTGCCAAGAATCTCTTTCTGACTTATTAATGCACTAATCTAATTAGGAAATTTCAGCAAGGGTTGCAAAATTACTTTTTGTTAGGTTTAGCTGATTTCATATTAGGATTACAATCCATTTTTGTGAGAAAGAAACAACTATTGAATGAATTCTGTATTCTGTAAAACATCATAATTATTTTAGGAAATTAGGCTTCAAATTAATAATGTTTACAGTTCTCATGTCTGTTATGTTTTGGATTTTGTTAGAAATTAGTGAGAACAAAATATGTGGATGATACCCAGTGATCATATTTTAAACAGTTTCAAGTTACTGTATTATTAACTTCTGTGTAGGAGCTTTTTATTGAACTTTTTGTTCTAGCTTAATAATTTTTATACATTTATTGTTTATACTTCTAAAGATTAGTAGTAATTTTAAAAATGTTTTCCTAGATGTATTTCCTAATATTTTAATAGGCTATTTAGCACTTTTGTCTCTGATTTTATGAAATTCTTACCCACTCAATATCCCTTCAACATTTGTAAAATGGACATGGGGATTATTGTTTCTAGAAGGCTTAAATGTTTTGATTAACACTCTTTTATTAAAATATGCTTTGACACCTGAGATACCAGGGACTCTTCATATATTATAATTCTTGTGGGTAGGGTAGCCAACCTGGGGCAGATTGGAAGTTTGCATAGTGACTTTAATAATTTAATACTACTATGGATGTGTGGAGGGCTTGGCGTATTCAAGATCTGGGAAGTTGCCTGGCTTGTTTAGTCAAAGTTGCCCAAACCAGGTCATGGAAGGCCAGAAGAGTCAGTGACGTGTGTTTTGGATCTTCTGTGGAGTCCCAGAAGGAATTCCAGGGATGAGAATTTGGACTGGGGAAGTGACCAGCCCTCCCTTATTTAAACAAAAGTGGAACCGTCCACATTCATTCTCCCCGTTTCCTTTTGAAGGCAGAAAATCTGTTAGGTCTTAAGGATATCAAGGCTTATAAATAGTTCTCAACTTTCAGTCAAGTGAAGTATCCAGAATGTCAGATCAATTCCAGATGGTCTGTTGCATAAAAATTAAAAAAAAAAAAATAGAAAGGAACAAAGCTACAACAGGCAAAGGCAACTGGGAATTAGAATCTAGTATAAGAAGAAGTAATGAACTAGAATGTGCAGGCTAATGAGGAGTAAAATTAAAATTTAGCACTTCTTTTGTGAAGTCTGGGTGTATAGATTATTGTTTAGCCATCCTTAAATTTGGAACTGTTTGAGATTACTTGGAAATCTCGGGGTCTGTCAAGGTGCCTGTTAGTTTTATCTATTACTGGTTCTCAGTAGCAAAGTGAACACACAGTAGTTTGGACAGCTTTGTTCAAATAATGACAATGATGTTTAGAAAATTATGCAAATCCTTTGAGAAAGAGGATTATCTGTTTGCATTAATAGAAAAGGTTTGCATTAATAAAGCACAAAGATGCCTATAAAAGAATTGCCCAAAATGTTTTGTGTTAAAATAGCTATTTATTCACATGTCTTTTATCACCTTGGTGGACATCTGTCCATTCTCATGTTTTCATGTTGGATGATATTTCAGTTTTGAAGTGTCAAATTGAATAACTTCCTTCCTGTATTGCATTCAAAGTATTTCTGAAATAACTAGTAATTCTGATTTTATATATTTAAAATTATTTAGTATCTTCTCTGCTAGAGTATAAGATCCACAAGGGAATATATTCTGTTTGTGTGTTTGTTATTGTTCCCAAACCTCTACCCCATGGCCTGGCCCTAGGTATGCTCCAAATATCATGTGTTGAATTACTTCATTCAAGATCCTTCTTACATTTAACTATTTTAAAATTTATTAAAATTATTTTATTAATAAAAGTAAGGGGATGGGGGTATGCCTACACAATGAGTGCATTGCGCACCGTTTGGGGAGTGGTAACACTTGAAGGTGCTGACTCGGGAAAGGGGGGGTGGGGAAAAAATATGAAACTATTGTTTTTAACTTGCACTGTTCACTTAATAATTTATCATTAATATTTCCCATATTATTTCATATCATTGTACAAGAAATAATGTATACATTATGAGGACATATTGTATCTAACAAGATATACTGTAAGACTCTTTGATTCTGTAAAATTAAATTGAAAAAAAAATACATAAAAAAATAAAAAAGTAAATAAAAAAAAATAAAAAAAAATAAAAGTAAAATTTGGATAAACCTGAATTTATAAAATTTAAGTAAAAGACAAGGTACTTGAAGGACAAGATAGCACAGTAGATGAGGAACTTGTTTATATTTGCATCTTAAGTTCCAGAACTGTGCTGGACACACAATAAGTCTCAAGGTATATTTGCTGACTGACTCAATAAATATTTGGGGCATAGGAGGTATGAAACAATGAAGACATATTAAAAAATAGCATAGAAATAAGAATTTAATTGAATAGGAAAAGATGTACAAAAGGAATGTAAATAAATCTGATGATTATTTAGTACACATTTGCCATGAGGTATATGGGAAAGATTCAACTCAAGGCTATGGCCCAGACCCTGATACTCTTCTTAAATAAAAAAGTTTTTTTTAAAAAAATTAAATTAAAAAAATGATAATAATAATAGAAAAAAAAATTTTATTTTATTATCTTTTTATTTTATTTTTTAATTTTTTACTTTTTCTTTTTTCTCTTTTCTTTTCTTTTCTTTTTGGTGGCCTTCTAGCTGGGGAGCCACAGTGGGCTTCTGAGCTCCCAGGCCCCCGGCTCTGGTGCCTGCTGGACCCTGAACAGTGACCCCCAGAGTCGGCGATCTGCGGGAGCGCGGTCACCATCTTGGGGTCCACAGCCTAGCCACTGCAGAGCCATAGGGTGCCGGACGGCTCCCTGGGCAGCTCGCTCCCCTGGTCCGTGGACCCTCTATAGGGGCCCCGCCCTTGTATAAACACTGAGTACTTCTCCAGATGCGAGAGTGTGGAGCCTGGTCCCTGGGGACATTGGGCCAGGGCAGACTTTTGCCCGTGGGAGCTGCAGCAGCTGGGGCACTGAGCGAGCGAGGGCACCGCCCACTCCCCGTAGCCAGTGTCTTTCCTGTGGAAAGAGACAGAGACCACCCCTATAGAGGAAGAATCAAAGGAAAAAACAAAATAAAACAAACAAATAAAAACAGAGAATTTCTGCCTGCAACTAGTGTAGATCCTGCCTCCTTACTGAAAGACCACAACACAGTGGCTTAACTCACCAAAGCGGTCTTAGGTCATTCCAATCCTCTAGAGCTGGACCCACCAGAAGCAGCCCCCCAACTGAGGTAGAAAAAACTCTAAATAATACACAACAGTCTCCCCCTCTTGACAAAGGAAGCAACATACATAGATTGCTTCACAGCCTAAGAACAGAGTACAAAGTGTGCTGTTAACCAGACTAAAACTGTAAGAAAAGATCTAATGATAGATCTAGATGGGAAGGGCCCAGCGAAAAAACACAGGGAGCATAAAGAATCAAACGGAAATCTCACCCCAAAGAGAAATACCAGCTCTCAACCAATTGACAGAAACCAAACTCAAAATACCGACATGTTACAGGAAGAATTTCAATTATGGATTATAAACAAGCTGAATAATATACAAGAAATAATGGATAACCAATACAAAGAAACCACAAAAAAAAAAATACAGAATTTGGAAGAAAAATTCACTAAAGAAATTGAGATGTTGAAGAAAAACCAAACTGAACTCCTAGAAATGAAGAATTTATTCAGAGAGCTACAAAACACAGTGGAAAGTCTCAAGAGCAGGGTAGATCAAACAGAGGAAAGAATCTCAGAGATTGAAGATAACTCTTTCCAATTAAATAAGTCAGTCACAGAGATAGAACAAAGAAATAAGAGAAATGATCAGAGTCTACAAGAAATGTGAGATTATGTGAAGAAGCCTAACGTGAGAGTTATTGGCATTCCTGAGGGTGAAGAAGATAATAAGCAAGGGTTGGATAAGCTATTTGAAGACATAATTGAGGAAAATTTTCCAGGCCTTGCTAAAACTCTAAATATACAGGTTCAAGAAGCTCAAAGAACCCCTGGGAGATTCATAGCAAATAGGAAAACACCACGCCATGTAGTCATCAGACTGACCAAATTATCCACTAAAGAGTCCCTTCTTCGAGCTGTAAGGAGAAAGAAACAAGTAACATACAAAGGAAAGCCCATTAGAATTACACCAGATTTCTCAGCTGAAACCTTACAAGCAAGAAGAGGTTGGGGCCCCATTCTCACTCTTCTGAAACAGAATAATGCCCGGCCTAGAATCTTGTACCCAGCTAAGCTAAGTTTCCTATACGAGGGAGAAATTAAGACATTCTCAGATAAACAAGGACTGAGGGAATTCACCAAGACAAGACCAGCCCTCCAAGAAGTACTAAAAAGAGAGTTGCACACAGACCAGCACAAGAAAGACCCACGAATGTAAAACTATTCAAGCGCTAAAGATCAAATTCCAGCTACCACAATGGCTCAAGAGAGAAAACATAGCAATGAAACTCTACCCAACAAGCTGAATAGAAATCTGTCCCACTTATCAGTTCTCTCAATAAATGTGAATGGCTTGAATTCCCCACTCAAGAGACATAGACTGGCCCAATGGATAAAAATACACAAACCAAGTATCTGCTGTCTTCAGGAAACTCACCTAACCTGCAAAGATGCATTTAGACTGAAAATAAAAGGATGGAAATCAATATTTCAAGCAAATGGTAGCCAAAAGAGCTGGTGTTGCAGTTTTAATTTCCAATAACTTAGTTTTTAAACCAACAAAAGTAATAAAAGACAAAGATGGTCACTATATACTCGTGAAAGGCACAATTCAACAAGAAGACATAACTATACTTAATATATATGCACCCAACTTAGGTGCACCCAGATTCATAAAGCAAGTCCTACTTGATCTGAACCAAATGATAGATAACAATACTGTAATAGCTGGGGACTTTAACACCCCACTGACAGTCCAGGACAGATCCTCCAAACAGAAAATAAACAAAGAAATAAGGCACTTAAATAGAATGCTAGAACAAATGGGCCTGACTGACATCTACAGGACATTCTACCCAAAGTCCACAGAATATACATTCTTCTCATCAGCTCACGGGACATTCTCTAAGATTGACCATATCCTAGGACATAAAGCATGTCTTAAAAAATTTAAAAAAATAGAAATTATACCATGCATCTTCTCACATCACAGCGGAATAAAAGTAATAATGAACCCTAACAGAAACGCTCATTCCTATTCAAAGTCATGGAAGCTAAACAACCTTCTCCTGAACGATTATTTTATAAACGAAGAAATCAAGGTGGAAATCGAGAGATTCTTTGAATTAAATGACAAAGGAGACACAACTTATCAAAATCTATGGGACACAGTTAAAGCAGTCCTGAGAGGAAAATTCATTTCCATAAATGCCTATATCAAAAAGACAGAAAACTTACAAATAGACAACCTAATGAATAGACTCAAAGAGCTAGAGAAAGAAGAACAGACCGACCCCAAACCCAGCAGAAGGAGAGAAATTATTAAGATCAAATCAGAATTAAATAAAAAAGACAACAAAAGAACCACAAAGGAAATTAATAAAACAAAAAGTTGGTTTTTGAAAAGATAAACAAAATAGACACACCTCTGGCTAGACTAATCAAGAGCAGAAAAGAAAAATCTCTAATAACTTCCATCAGGAACATGAAAGAAGAAATCACAACCGATGCCACAGAGATACATGATATCATCTATGAATTCTATAAGAATCTTTATGCACATAAACTGGAAAATGTGGAGGAAATGGAAAAATTTTTAGAAACACATAGCCTTCCCAGACTCAACCAGGAAGAAATAGAATTCCTGAATAGACCAATATCAAGAACTGAAATCAAAACAGCAATAAAAAACCTTCCCCAAAAGAAAAGCCCTGGTCCAGATGTGTTCGCACCCGAATTTTACCACACATACAAAGAAGAACTGGTGCCCATCCTACATAAACTATTCTCCAATATCGAGAAAGATGGAATTTTCCCCAACACGTTTTACCAAGCCAACATAACATTGATACCAAAACCAGGAAAGGATGCAACAAAAAAAGAAAACTATAAACCAATTTCTCTTATGAATATAGATGCAAAAATTCTCAATAAAATCCTAGAAAATCATATACAAGTGCTTATCAAAAAAATAATCCATCACGACCAAGTGGACTTCATCCCAGAGATGAAGGGGTGGTTCAACATACATAAATCTATAAATGTAATTCACCACATAAATAGAAGCAAAAATAAAGATGATATGATCCTCTCAATAGATGCAGAAAAATCATTTGACAAAATTCAACACCCTTTTATGATAATAACGCTTAACAAAATAGGCATAGACGGGACCTACCTAAAAATGATACAAGCCATATATGACAAACCCACAGCCAATATCATACTGAATGGGGAAAAACTGAAAGCATTCCCACTTCGAACTGGAACCAGACAAGGCTGTCCACTGTCCCCATTACTTTTCAACATAGTATTGGAAGTCCTTGCGAGAGCTATTAGGCAAGAGAGCAGAATCAAGGGAGTTTAAACAGGGAAAGAAGAGATCAAACTCTCACTCTCTGCTGATGATATGATGTTATATCTGGAAAACCCCAAGGATTCAACCAAGAGACTCCTGGAATGGATTAATGAATTCAGTAAAGTCTCAGGTTATAAAATCAATACACACAAATCAGAGGCATTCATACATGCCAATAACAGTCAATCAGAGAACCAAATTAAAGACTCAATACCCATCAAAATAGCAACAAAAAAAATAAAATATCTAGGAATATATTTAACAAAAGAGGTAAAGGACCTCTATAGGGAGAACTATGAAACACGGAGGAAGGAAATTGCAGAACATGTAAATAGGTGGAAAACCATACCATGCTCATGGATCGGAAGAATCAACATTGTTAAAATGTCTATACTACCCAAAGTGATCTACAGATTCAATGCAATCCTTATTAAATTACCAACATCATTTTTCACAGATATAAAAAAAATAATTATACACTTAGTATGGAATCAGAGAAGACCACGTATAGCAAAAGCAATTTTAAGTATTAATTTGCCAAACTTCAAACTACACTACAAGGCTGTGGTTCTTAAAACTGCCTGGTATTGGCACAAGTGCAGGGACACAGACCAGTGGAACAGAACAGAAAATCCAAATATAAAACCATCCTCATATAGCCATCTAATCTTTGACAAAGCAGACAAAAACATACTCTGGGGACAAGAATCCCTATTCAATAAATGGTGCTGGGAAAATTGGATAGCCACATGTAGAAGACTGAAACAGGACCCACAGCTTTCACCTCTCACAAAAATCAAATCACGATGGTTAACAGACTTAATCCTTAGGTGTGAAGCGATTAGAATTCTAGAAGAAAATGTTTTAAAGACTCCTACAGACATTGGCCTAGGCAAAGAATTTATGAGGAAGACCCCTAAGGCATATCACAGCAACAACAAAAATAAATAAATGGGAACTGATTGAATTAAAAAAACTTCTGCACAGCCAAAGAAACAGTCACGAGAATAAACAGACAACCTACAGAATGGGAAAAAATTTTCGCATACTACACATCAGATAAAGGACTGATAACAAGAATCTATTTAGAACTCTGGAAAAATCAGCAAGAAAAAATCAAACAACCCTATCAAAAAGTGGGCAAACGACATGAATAGAAATTTTTCAAAAGAAGACAGAAGAATGGCTGACAAACATATGAAAAAATTGCTCACCATCCCTAATCATCAGGGAAATGCAAATCAAAACCACAACGAGATATCACTTAACTCCAGTGAGAATGGCCTTTATCAAAAAGTCCCAAAACAATACATGTTGGTGTGGATGCAGAGAGACAGGAACACTCATACACTGCTGGTGGGACTGCAAACTAGTGCAGCCCCTGTGGAAAGCATTATGAAGATACCTTAAACAGATTCAAGTAGACCTACCATTCGATCCAGCAATCCCATTATTGGGCATCTACCCAAAGGAACAAAAGTCATTCTATGACAAAGACACCTGTACCCGAGTGTTTATAGCAGCACAATTCACAATCGCAAAGATGTGGAAACAACCCAAATGCCTATCAATTCATGATTGGATTAGTAAATTATGGTATATGTATACCATGGAGTATTACTCAGCTATAAGAAATAACAGTGATACTACATCTCTTTGGTTCTCCTGGAGAGAGTTGGAACCCATTCTATTAAGTGAAGTATCCCAAGAATGGAAAAACAAGCATCACATGTACTCACCAGAAAATTAGTTTCCCTGATCATCACCTAAATGCACATTTGGGAATGATACCAATTGGATATGAGACTGAGGTGGGGGGTGGGGGGAGGGGATGGGTGTATGCCTACATGATGAGTGCGTTGCACACCATCTGGGGAATGGGCACGCTTCAAGGTGCTGACCCGGGGAGATGGGGGTGGGAGGAGGGGATGGGGGTATAAGTACATGATGAGTGCGATGTGCACTGTCTGGAGAATGGAGACGCTTGGAGCTCTGACCCGGGGGGATGGGCGGTACATGGGCAACGTATGTAACCTGAACTTTTGTACCCCTATAATAAGCTGAAATAAAAAAAAAAAGAAAATACATTCAATAAACAGTGGCCGATAATTATCTAAATGTAATGAAAAACATAATCTTACAAATCCAAGATGATTATTGAAAGATAAAATAGAAAATAAACCACCAGGCACACCATAATTAAATTTCTGAAAACAAGTGACAAAGAAAAAACTTTAGCAGGACTGTGCAATGTAAAGGGGATAAATATATTACATGACAAAGAATAAACACAAGAATAAAAGAATAAAACCTTTTGTAACCAGAAAATATGTAGCTCAAAAGACATTGGAGAGGCATATTTAAAGTACTGAAAAAGAAAGTCAACTTAGAATTTTATATTCAGTAAAATGTGTTTCAAAATCAAAAACCGTGAGAGTTTATCTCCATGAGATCTTACACTAGCAAAAACAAACAAAAAAGTAAATGGTAATGACATATTTTTTGCAGAAGACAGATGATACCAAACGAAAATGTGAATGTACAAAAGAATGAAAAAGACCTGAGAGAATAAACATAGTGATAGCAGATAACAGATATTTTTCTCATATCATAATTTATTTAATAGGTAATAGATTACTTACAGAAAAATAATACTACAGACTTATTATGTGATTTGTAATATACGTAGAAGTAGTATATATGATAACCACAACAACATGAATAGGAAGGGAAACAGAAGTTTATAATGGTAACATCTAAAAATATATGTGAAGTGGTATAGTTATTAGTGTAACACACTAAAAATGTATATGATAAATCCTTAGTAGCAACTAAAAAATCATTTCTGTATGTTTTTGTATATTAAGACATCATTTTGTACAACTTATATACAACATAAATAAATTAAAATAAGATAAAGAAGTAGAGCTAAAATTCAATGGTAGAAGTAAAACTAAACAGTAAAAATATTCAATAAGAACAAAAAAACACTGGAAAAAAGAAAGAAAGAAACAAAGAATGCATGAAAATTTAAAAAATCTTAAGATGCTAGATTTAAATAGACATTAAAGATTTGGTAATATAATTATATGTAAATGGTCTATTTCCAATTTAAATACAGAAATTGCCGAAATGGACTTTTTAAAAACGTATAAATAGTGATATGTTCTACATAAAATTATTTTAAATATAAAGAAAAATTTTGCTAATAGTAAACGGATGGTAAAAGATGTACCATTAAATATGCATTAAAAAGCTGCAGCAGTTATTCTAATGTCAGAGAAAACAGACCTGAGAACAAGGAGTATTGCCAGGAATAAGGAGATATATTTCATTATAAAGGAATAAAAATAAGAGAAAGTCATAACAATTGTAAAGGGGTATTTGCACCCAGTAACATAGATTTAGAATACAAGAAACAGTAAAAGGGCCGGGCGCGGTGGCTCACGCCTGTAATCCTAGCACTCTGGGAGGCCGAGGTGGGCGGATCGTTTGAGCTCAGGAGTTCGAGACCAGCCTGAGCAAGAGCGAGACCCCACCTCTACTAAAAATAGAAAGAAATTATATGGACAGCTAAATATATATATAGAAAAAATTAGCCGGGCATGGTGGCGCATGCCTGTAGTCCCAGCTACTCGGGAGGCTGAGACAGGAGGATCGCTTGAGCTCAGGAGTTTGAGGTTGCTGTGAGCTAGGCTGATGCCACGGCACTCACTCTAGCCTGGGCAACAGAGTGAGACTCTGTCTCAAAAAAAAAAAAAAAAAGAAAGAAACAGTAAAAGAACCAAAAGGAGAAATACACAAATCCATACTTTCATTTGGATATTTCAACATGCTTCTCTTAATAATTAATTGACAAGTGGAGAAAATATAATTAAGACTATGAAAAGCTGGAGCACCACCAATAAAAAACTGTTCTTCATAGTTACTTACTGAATGAGTTCTCCATGTAATTAACAACATAATACACATTATTTGCAAGTGTATATAGACTATTCACCAATATAGATTATATTCTCAGTGATAAAATACATCTCAATAAATATAAGGTAATAAGAATCATACAAACTATGTTCTATGACCAGAAAGAAATGCAATTACAAATCAACAATGGACACATATCTGAAAAAAGTGTAAACATCTGAAAAATAAACAAAATACTTTTAAATAACCCACGATTCAGGGAAGCAATCACAAGGGGAAACAAATAAATAAATGTTTCCATATATTCCAGTGCATGTTACTCACAAAGTAAAATCTGTGGAATAAAGCTAAATTAGGGCATACAGAAAAAAGAATAAATGTCTGAAATCAGTTATCTAAGCTGCTTCCAGCTTTTCATCTACTGGTTATTTGAATAGTTTATTTAAAAAGTGATAAAGCTCTGCCAGATTAACCTGTTAAAAAAAGGTGAGAAGACACAAAGTAACAATATCAGGGCTATAAGAGGGGATAAACTAGAAACCCTACTAATGTTAAAAGGATAATAAGAAATATTGTAAATAACTTTACTGCAATAAACTTGGTAAACCAGATCGAATGAACAAATTTCCTGAAAACTATGAACTGTCAAAATTCACCTAAAAAATACAGCTCACAAAAGCATCACATAGATGTATATAAATTGAATTGGCCATTAAAAATCTTGCCACTAAAAAAAAAAATCCAAGCCATGATGGCTTCAGTGATGAATTTTACTAATTGATGGGAAATCATAAGAATTCTATAAAAACTCTTTCAAAATACAGAGAAGGATACTTTCTTTCTTTCTTTTTTGAGACAGAGTCTTGCTGTTTTGCCCTGGCTAGAGTGCCATGGTGTCAGCCTAGCTCACAGCAACCTCAAACTCCTGGGCTTAAGCAATCCTCCTGCCTCAGCCTCCCGAGTAGCTGGGACTACAGGCATGCGCCACCATGTCCAGCTAATTTATACACACACACACACACACATATATATTTAGTTGTCCATATAATTTCTTTCTATTTTTTAGTAGAGACGGCGTCTCGCTCTTGCTCAGGCTAGTCTCGAACTCCTGAGTTCAAATGATCCAGCCGCCTCGGCCTCCCAGTGTGCTAGGATTACAGGCGTGAGCCACCGCGCCTGGCCAGGATACATTTTTGTCTCATTTTATAGTACCAGAACTACCCTGAATATATTCTTATATAACCCTCCCCCAAATAAAAATAATTCCTAGTAAATACAGGTCTCTTTAGAATCTTTAAAAATGTAAAACAGCTATTAATTTTCTTTGCTTTAGCATTAAAATAAAAACTAATTAACAGTAAACATAAACAAACCATACCTCATGGGACTTCCAAAATCGAACTCTCATACATTTATCAAAGACAAATAGATATATATGCAAGATAAAGATAAGAATTTGTATCCTGTAATAATTTTTGTACTTAGTTTTATCTTTCTGAGTTGTGGGTAGATGACTTTTTGAATGAAGTTGTCCGGGCCAAGGCCCTTAGCTTCCTAGAGGTTTGCTGAAAGTCACGGACATGAGGCAGATTAATAGGAGAAAAAGCACAAACGTTTATTTAGCGTGTATTCACGGAAGCCTTCAGAATAAACATCCAAAGATAGAGGGGAAACTGTCCATTTTTATGCTTAGGTTCAACAAAGTATGGACAGCCATGTAGAAACATGAATGGACGAACAGATTTGACGCCCACAGACTGAGGAGAAACGCAGCCAGGCCTGTCTGTGTGGACTCCTCTTGGCCTCTCTGAGCTGCAGGCCTTCCTGCTGGACGTGGGGCAGGGCCCCCTCTGGATGCGGGTCTTATGACCTACAGTCAAAAAGGTACAGATAATTACTTTATGGCCATTTTTTACACAAAATAGTTTTAGGTTTCATGGCTGGCTTTCCGGAAAGGAGGTTCCGGTTTCTATGATCTGCCTTGGGGAAGAGGGATTCTAGTTTCTAGGGCCAGCCTCGGGGCAGAGTGGGACTGAGAGACAGGACAGAGAAGGTCAGAGAAAAACTTTTGCTTCTGAGGCCTTCATTTTGGGGTACTGTTTTATTAGCCCTGACAAAACCAAATGGTAAAGAACCAGCAATTTTCTATTGCATTCCATCTCCCCAACAACGTCTCCCATCTGTAACCGCTTACCTTCGTTTCCCGCTTTCTCATATCAGATTTTGGACCAGATAGTGTTATACTCCAAGGCTGCATCCAAGTGGGCAGAACCACTCACCCAAGAAACTAACCTAAAATCATTACCCTAAGATGAAATTCCCCCCAAAACGTCCACAGCCAAAGGAGTCCCTAACCCCAATTGTAATGTGTCCTTTGATTATCTATTCAATTTGAGAGGTTCCAAGAGCCATCACTAAGGGGTTTGAAAAATCGATTGAAAATGACCGCGGCAGTTGCCCTGGGATGGAAGATGGAGACTGGGAAGGTACGAGGCGGGCGGGGGCGAGGCGGTCGCGCGGGACGAACACTGGGACCCTGATGGAAGGCCCCGAATTGCCACCTAGTCCCCAGGAACTACAAGGCCCAACGACCTCGGCTTCTCCTCTCTCCACGGACCTCCCTTCATCCCTCTCCGCCAGCCGCCCCCAGAGCCGGGGGGAGGGAATCGCGAAGCCCCCCTGCAGTGGAGGCCGCTGCCGGGCAGCGACTCCCCGAGACCAGCAGGGAGAACCTCCCCGTTTCAATGTCCTTAGCCTTAATCACACATGCTCAATTTTTGTCACAAAGGTAACATAGTCACAGGTTTCATGCATTAGAATGTAGATATTTTGGGGGACCATTAATCTACTTTCCACAGGATATATTGTGATATATGCCATATATTAATAAACATATGTATATATTATATTGCACTTATGTATATTATAATATACATTATATTATGCATTAAATATTAACATATACATATTACATTTTAAAATATACAATACAGAATATACATAAATCTATATATACAGTTTATATAATTATAAAATGAAAACATATGTACTTACTATCTAGACTTAAATAAACAAATACTGCCCATAGCTTAGATGCCTCCTCCTTCTGGTTTGCCTCTTTCCAAATAAATACCCCTGCCTCCTTCTCTACCACTCCTCCCAGCAAACACTTACATTGGATTCTGTGTTAATTGCTGTGATAGATGTTAATAGTGCTCACCAATTCTTTGTATATATTTCCTTCCTGGGCATATGGGAGACAAAATTTTCCAATCCCTCCCTCAACCCAACAGGGATGCAAGATTACTGAACAATGAAATATGATATTATAATTTACTTCTGTGTGAAGCAGTATAAAATGTGATGTGGTGCTGGATTATCTTTGCCATTTTGCTAGGGGGAAAAAAGGGCACAAGTTCAAAGCAGCCTGGGTTTGTAAGTCTCCCTATAAAGGATGCCCTCATTTGCACTGAACTTTGCATGTACAAAAAAACCAGCCTAGATTCTGCAAAGATACTGCGTTTTTTTAATTGTTTTTGCAACTGAAGCGTGGCCTCACCTATCTAATATAATTATTACTAATATTCTGCCAATTCTGTAAGAATTCCCAAACAAGAAGTTTAGCTTCCTTGTTTTTCAAAGTAATAAGAATGGCATAAAATTGTATATATTTTTTCAATTTGCACTTTTTACTCATTCTTATGTATTTGAGAGTTTTCCATGTATAGGTATGCAGTTTGTCATTTTAATTTTCACTAAAATATAACATTTAATAACATTAATTTATCACATTTTAAACTTTCTATTTTGCATTTAGTGGCCATTTGAATTATACTAAAAGTTTTGCTGGTATTAATGCTCTTATTAACCATTATTGTAAATATACCCTGGTGCATATGTAGTATAAATTCTTTAGGATTTATTAATAAGAGGTAAACAGCTGGATTTTAGGGTCCACAGAGGTACCTTTTAGAAACATATATTTTTTTCTAAACCACTATTTGCTTTGTACTTCCACCATTTTTACTGGGAGTCCATTTTTACACACACTCATGGCAATATTTTGTATTGAGAAAATTTTGAATTGTTGCTAATTGGGTAGACTGTCTTGATCATTCTAATTCACATGTCTTAATTATTAATGAGGGTGGAGATGCTTTCAAATGTTATGGACCACTTGGGATGATTCTAATTTCCTGTCATTTGTCCATTTCCCAAATAACTTGTTTTGTTTTTCCATATTGACTAATCAAGGTTCTTTATAGATTATAAAGACAAACCCTTTGTCAATTTATGTGTTACCAATAATTAGTTTCATTTGTGACATATATTTTCACTGTCATTAAGATGGCTTTTAATTTATAGAATTTTTAATTTTAATGTGATAAAATGGATCAGTGTTTTTCTATATTCTTATCCATTTTTGTGTCTTGCCATGAAAATCATTGCCCATCTGAAGGTCATAAGGATATTCTTTCATATTTTCTCTAAAAGTTCTATAATCTTGTCTTTAATCCATCTGTAATGCATTTTCAGATCTTGTACAGCATAGGGATTTGATTGCATGTTTTCTTTTTCTCTGTAACAAACACCCCAACAGTTTTTACTGAGTAGTTCCTATGTGTGTGTAGATCTCTTTCTGGGCTCTCTATCCCATTGATTTGTCTTTCTGCTTAATACCCCATAAACTTGATTTCTCAATGTTCTCTTTCAGGAGTGTCTTTTTGGGCCAATTTTGGCATGTAGTTCTCTCATATGAATTTTAGAACCGTCTCGTTCAGTCCCACTTTAAACCTATATACATGACATCCTGAACTAACTTTTTTTAAAAAAATACTCATTTGCTATCCATTAAACCCTTGTACTTTCTGCAAGACAATCACATAGCAATTGCAAACTAGAAAGAAGACTAATTGCTATGTCTGGAAAGAAGAGGAAATGATTTATGTGAATAGCTAGCCAATTTATTTTATAGTGTTCTTTTCTTGATACCAAATCTTTGTTTTACCATTCTTCCTAGACATACAACAGGCTCATCTCTTCCCCAGAGATACTATCTAGGTCACCAACTAATCATTATATTCAGCTGAAGTACAAGATTTCCATGTGATGTGTAGTTCTCTCTATAAAATCTGCACTTGGCTTCTCTCGTGCTGGACATACATGGACAAGGTTTCTACTGCCTCTTGACCAATTCACAGTGGTAAAAGAGTCAAGGATAATTACAACAAAGACTCTTACTCATAAAACAGAAGCATTAAAGACACATAGCAATCACTGTTCAAAGTGACTATGAAATCAGGCTGGACTGGTGTTGTGAAATTCCTCTACTCTGCTACTTCAAGGTACCAATTTCTTTATTCAGCAACTAGAACAAACAAGCCTCAGAATATATAAAGATTTAAATACCAACGAAGGTTAGTGCTTGATTAGATAAAGTTCAAATCACATGCTCTATCTGGTGGGCATCTCTGTTCCAAATAGGCCCCTTCTGTCGTATGTTTTCACCATCTTTGTCGTGACTTCCATGTTTGCTGTGTTTATCTCAAGCTTGCAATAATATCAATAGCATGGATGACTGTGAATGGAAGAAATTTATGAGCCTGGCCCTGAAAGGGGACGAATCAATTCTCCTCAATTTCTAGTGAATTAGAACTTGGTCATATGGCCAAATGTAATTGCACGAGAAGCAAAGAAATTTACCCCAGACAGTGCCCAGGAAGATGACAACATTAGTTTCATAAACATCTGCCTGTATTTGCCCATATTTGTCCACACTATATATTTTCCATGGAGTACACAGATGGATTTCATGCCAAAGAGAAGTAAAATATGAAGACAGAATCATATAACTTATGAAATAATATTAATAATTATACCATATATTTTAGTCAATTGGTGGTCCCTATGTGCCAATAGCTGTGATATATTTAAATTCATAACTTATTTAATTATCATGACATCTGAAATAAATACATTTGTTATTTACACTTACAAACGAGAAATCTGAAGTTAAAGAGAGACAGCATCTTGCCCAAAGTTACACAACCAAAAATTGACGTGTGCTTCAGATTCTATTTATCTGATTCTATAACCCTGGTGCTAAATGATGCATGATACAGCCAACAATCAAATATAGATGAAGTCATCTGCTTCGTAGCAAGAGAGGAGTTAAATGAGACAATCAGTTGAGAGGGCAGGTATATGCTAAAATGTGTAGTTTATGGTTCCGTAAGTGTAAACTAAAGTAGTATAATATATATGGTATACACCTAGTAAACATGTACTGAGGTATCATGTGTTTTCTTCTTAATTATATTATGGTAAAAAAAACACATAACATAAAATTTACCATCTTAACCATTTTTAACTGTCCAGTTAAATATTAAGTATATCATATTGTGAAACCCCCAGAATATTTTCACATTGTAAATCTAAAATTCTACACTCATTATGTGGACAATTTCCCTTTTTCCACTCCCTGTAGAGCTGCTAGTCACCACATTCTACCAATAATGTGTTTTTAAGACATTGTGATTTTGGGATTTAGGAGCCACGTAATGATCAATAGGGTGGGAACAATCTCTTCTTGTATATGGAAACCAGCTCTTTGATCATGTGTTCTCCAGCTTCATTAAAAGCTGTTGCATATGAAAAAATACTAGCATATATTTGGGGTAAGAAAATATGATATAAAGATGGACAGGCCGGGCGCGGTGGCTCACACCTGTAATCCTAGCACTCTGAGAGGCCGAGGCGGGTGGATCGCTCGAGGTCAGGAGTTCGAGACCAGCCTGAGCAAGAGTGAGACCCCGTCTCTACTAAAAATAGAAAGAAATTAGAAAAGATGGCGGAGTGGTGGTGACGGCCTGAATCTGCGCTCCCGGGAAGGAAGGCATCGATCCGGACCTGCCACAACGCTGGAGGACCGCTCCCACACAGGAACAGCGGTGTGAATCCACGGAGAATCAGCGTGGGACAAACAGAGCGAGTGAGGTCTGAGGTGAACGAATATTAGGAACGCGGGACAGACACTAGCCAGCGGAGCGCGGGTCGGATACACCCGCCCCCGGCCGGGGCCGGTGTAGCCTCTCGGGAAAGCGGCTTGCCCTCCGCTCCCAATTGAATAGAGCCCTGACCCAGGCCAGCGCCGAATCACTGAGGGATACGTGGCGCATTGCAGACAGGAGGCTTTTTTGCGAAATTACCTTAGAACCTGGGGGATCTCAGCTGAGACAGCGCTTGGTGAGGAGGGACGGATCTGCCCCAGGGTGGAAAAACACAAAAGACTCCTGGACAGCAAATAGCGTCGTACCCCGTGCTGCCTTTTTTGGCGGTTCTCCAGCGGGTCACCCCCAGTGCGTGTCCTTGCTGGCCAGCCCCTGGGCAGTGGCGGTCTCTGCCTGCCGGGGAGCCGGTCCCCTCCAGCCCCGGAGCTCGGCAGGCGCCATCTTGAAAGTGAGGGCGAAACGGCTCGGGAGCCAAAAAGTGCGCAGCGGCTCTTTCTGCCGGTGCTGCCTTTTTTGGCGGTTCTCCAGCCGGTGACCCCCCGGTGCGCGTCCTTGCTCGCCAGCCCCTGGGCAGTGGCGGTCTCTGCCTGCCGGGGAGCCGGCCCCCTCCAGCCCCGGAGCTCTGCAGGCGCCATCTTGAAGGCGAGGGCGAAACCGCTTGGGAGCCATAAAGTGCCGAGCGGCTCTCTCTGCCCGGCGCCCTCCGCTGGTCTCTGAACCAACGCCAGGAGTGCGGGATATGCCGGGGCCGCGCTCGGGGTGAAGGGGCAGAGCTGCGCTAAGGCAAAAAAAAAAAAAAAAAAAAAACCACGAACAAGAAGAATAGGCTCGCCGAACTGTATATTTTATTCTTGGTAAATTTCTTCTGGGTTTTGTTTGTTTGTGTTTGTTTTTGGTTTTTTTGGGTTTTTTTTTTTTTCTTTATTTTCTTTTTCTTTTTTTTTCCGGCGGCTCACGAGCCGGACAGCCTCGGCGGGCACCTTTGCCCTCCGGGCCTCTGGCTGCCGCGCCTTTTTGAGCGCGGAGGTTGGATCCCCACCACCCTCGGAGCTGTGCGGGCACGCAGACGCCATCTTGAAATCCACTGCGAAACCGCCCGGGACCCAGCCGGGCGGGCGTGAAGGGGCGGAGCTGCGCTAAGGCGTAAAAACAAAAACATTTAATGGCCGCTCCGGACCCAGCCGAGCGGAAGTGAAGGGGCGGAGCTGTGCTAAGGCGTAAAACAAACAAACAAACAAAAAAACATTGAGTCGCTGAATTATATACTTCAGATTTGTGTATCTTTCTGCCTTGCGGTGTGGTGAGGTGCTATGTAGTTTGTTTTTGTTCATTTTTGTTGGCGTTTTTGGTGTTTTTTGGTTTGGCTTTTTGCGTTTTTCTTTTTTTTTCTTTTTTTTTTTCTTTTTCTTTCTTTCTTTTTCTTCTTTTTTTTCTTTTCTCTTTCGTTTTCTCCTCTTTGTTTTCTTTCTTTCCTTTTCTTTTTTCTTCTCTTTCTCCTCTCTTTTCGCCTTCTAACTGGGGACCCACGGTGAGCTTCGGAACGGGCCAGGTCCCTGGCTCTGGTACATACCGGATCCTGAGCAGTCACCCCCAGGGCCGGAGATCTGCGGGCACACAATCGCCATTCTAGGGCCCACAGCCAAGTCACTGCGGAGCAATAGGGTACCAAGAGGCTCCCTGGACGGCCCTCTCCCCTGGGCCACGGACCTCATATAGGATCCCCGCCCAAGTGTAAACACTGAATACTTCTCCAGAAGCAAGAGTGTGGAACCTGATCCCTGGGGACATTGGGCCAAGACAGACTTTTGCCCGTGGGAGCTACAGCAACTGGGGCGCTGAGCAAGCAAGGTCACCGTCCTCTCCCCATAGCTAGTATCTTGCCTGCAGATAGAGTCAGAAACCTCCCCTATAGAGGAAGAACCAAAGGGAAACAAACAAACAAAGAGAATTTCGGTCTACTATTAGTGTGGACCCTGCCTGCCTTCTGAAAGACCACAACACAGTGTTCTAACTCACCAAAGCAGTCTTGGATCACTCCAATCCTCTAGGATTGGACCCATCGGAAGCAGTCCCCCAACGGAAACAGAAAAATCTCTAAACAATACACAACAGTCTCCCCCTCATGCCAAAAGAAGCAACATACCTAGACTGTTTCACAGCCTAAGAATAGAGCACAAAGAGTCCTGTTAACCAGACTAAATCTATAAGTAAAGATCCAACGATAAATCTAGATGGGAAGGGCCCAGCGAAAAAACACGGAGAGCACAAAGAATCAAATGGAAAGCTCATCCCCAAAGAGAAATACCAGCTCCCAACCATTTGACACAAACCAGACTCAAAACACCAACATGTCACAGGAAGAATTCCAATTATGGATTATAAACAAGCTGAATAATATACAAGAATCAATGGATAAACAACACAAGGAAAACACAAAAAAAATACAGGATTTGGAGGAAAAATTCACTAAAGAAATTGAAATATTGAAGAAAAACCAAACTGAACTCCTAGAAGTGAAGAATTCACTCAGAGAGCTACAAAACACTGTGGAAAGTCTCAAGAGCAGGGTAGATCAAACAGAGGAAAGAATCTCAGAAATTGAAGATAACTCCTTCCAACTAAATAAGTCAGTCACAGAGATAGATCGAAAAAGTAAGAGAAATGATCTGAGTCTTCAAGAAATGTGGGATTATGTGAAGAAACCTAACTTGAGAGTTATTGGCATTCCTGAGGGTGAAGAAGATAATAAGCAAGGGTTGGACAAGCTATTTGAAGACATAATCGAGGAAAATTTTTCAGGCCTTGCCAATACTCTAGACATACAGATTCAAGAAGCTCAAAGAACCCCTGGGAGATTCATAGCAAATAGGAAAACACCACGCCACGTAGTCATCAGGCTGACCAAAATATCCACTAAAGAGTCACTTCTCCGAGCTGTAAGGAGAAAGAAACAAGTAACTTACAAAGGAAAACCCATCAGAATTACGCCAGATTTCTCAGCTGAAACCTTACAAGCAAGAAGAGGTTGGGGCCCCATTTTCACGCTTCTGAAACAGAATAATGCCCAGCCTAGAATCTTGTACCCAGCTAAGCTAAGTTTTCTATACGAAGGAGAAATCAAGACATTCTCAGATAAACAAAGGTTGAGGGAATTCACCAAGACAAGACCAGCCCTCCAAGAAGTACTCCAAAGGGAATTACACACGGATCAGCACAAGAAAGATCCACGAATGTAAAACTACTCAAGAGCTAAAGATCAAATTCCAGATACCACAATGGCCCAGGAGAGAAAACATCACAATGAAGTTCTACCCAACAAGCTGAACAAAAAACTGTCTCACTTATCAGTTTTCTCAATAAATGTGAATGGCTTGAATGCCCCGCTCAAGAGATATAGACTGGCCCAATGGATTAAAAAATACAATCCAAGTATCTGCTGTCTTCAAGAAACTCACCTAACCTGCAAAGATGCATTTAGACTGAAAATAAAAGGATGGAAATCGATATTTCAAGCAAATGGTAACCAAAAGAAAGCTGGTGTGGCAATCTTAATTTCCAATAACTTAGCTTTCAAACCAACAAAAATAATAAAAGACAAAGATGGCTACTACATACTGATTAAAGGCACAATTCATCAAGAAGCCATGACTATACTCAATATATATGCACCCAACCTAGGTGCACCTAGATTCATAAAGCAAACCCTACTAGATCTCAACCAAATGATTGATAACAATACTGTAATAGCTGGAGACTTTAACACCCCACTGACAGTACAGGACAGATCCTCTAAACAGAAAATAAACAAAGACATAATGGACCTAAATAGAATGCTAGAACAAATGGGCATGGCTGACATCTATAGGACATTCTACCCAAAGTCCACAGAATATACATTCTTCTCATCAGCTCACGGGACATTCTCTAAGATTGATCATGTCCTAGGACATAAATCATGTCTTCAAAAATTCAAAAAAATAGAAATTATACCATGCATCTTCTCAGATCACAGCAGAATAAAAGTAACAATGATCACAAACAGAAACCCTCACTCTTACTCAAAGTCATGGAAGCTAAATAACCTTCTCCTGAATAATTATTCTATAAAAGAAGAAATCAAGATGGAAATCAAAAATTTCTTTGAATTAAATGACAATGGAGATACAACTTATCAAAATCTATGGGATGCAGCTAAAGCAGTCCTGAGAGGAAAATTCATATCCATAAATGCCTATATCAAAAAGACAGAAAACATGCAAATAGACAACCTAACGAATAGACTCAAAGAGCTGGAGAAAGAAGAACAGAACGATCCCAAACCCAGCAGAAGGCGAGAAATTACTAAGATCAAATCAGAACTAAATGAAAAGGACAACAAAGAAACTATAAGGGAAATTAATAAAACAAAAAGTTGGTTCTTTGAAAAGATAAACAAAATAGACACACCTCTGGCTAGACTAACCAAGAGCACAAAAGTAAAATCTCTAATAACCTCCATTAGGAACATGAAAGGAGAAATCACAACTGATGCTACAGAGATACAAGATATCATCTATGAATTCTACAAAAATCTTTATGCACACAATCTGGAGAACATGGAGGAAATGGACAAATTTTTAGAAACACATAGTCTTCCCAGGCTCAACCAGGAAGAAATAGAGTACCTGAACAGACCAATATCAAGAACTGAAATCGAAACAGCAATAAAAAACCTTCCCAAAAAGAAAAGCCCTGGTCCAGATGGGTTCACACCTGAATTTTACCATACATACAAAGAAGAACTGGTGCCCATCCTACATAAACTATTCTCCAATATTGAGAAGGATGGAGTTCTCCCCAACACGTTCTACCAAGCCAATATAACATTAATACCAAAACCTGGAAAGGACACAACAAAAATAGAGAACTACAGACCAATTTCCCTCATGAATATAGATGCAAAAATTTTCAATAAAATACTAGCAAATCGAATCCTAGTACTTATCAAAAAAATAATCCACCACGACCAAGTGGGCTTCATCCCAGAGATGCAGGGGTGGTTCAACATACGTAAATCTATAAATGTAACTCACCACATAAATAGAAGTAAAAACAAAAACCATATGATACTCTCATTAGATGCAGAAAAAGCATTTGACAAAATTCAACACCCTTTTATGATAAAAACGCTTAACAAAATAGGCATTGATGGAACCTACCTAAAAATGATACAAGCCATATATGACAAACCCACAGCCAACATCATACTGAATGGGGAAAAACTGAAAGCACTCCCACTTAGAACTGGAACCAGACAGGGCTGCCCATTGTCTCCATTACTTTTTAACATAGTATTGGAAGTCCTTGCGAGAGCTATCAGGCAAGAGAGCAGAATCAAGGGAGTCCAAATAGGGAAGGAAGAGATCAAACTCTCACTTTTTGCTGATGATATGATGTTATATCTGGAAAACCCCCAGGATTCAACCAAGAGACTCCTGGAATTGATTAACGAATACAGCAAAGTCTCAGGCTACAAAATTAATATACACAAATCAGAGGCATTTATATATGCCAATAACAGTCAATTGGAAAACCAAATTAAAGACTCAATACCCTTCAAAATAGCAACAAAGAAAATAAAATATCTAGGTATATATCTAACTAAAGAGGTAAAAGACCTCTATAAGGAAAACTATGAAACACTGAGAAAAGAAATAGCAGAACTTGCAAATAGATGGAAAAATATACCATGCTCGTGGATCGGAAGAATCAACATTGTTAAAATGTCTATACTACCCAAAGTGATCTACAGATTCAATGCAATCCCTATTAAATTACCAACATCATTCTTTACAGACATAGAGAAAATAATTATACACTTTGTATGGAATCAAAGAAGACCCCGTATAGCAAAAGCAATTTTAAGCAACAAAAACAAAATGGGAGGTATTAATTTGCCAGACCTCAAACTATACTACAAGGCCATGGTTCTTAAAACAGCCTGGTATTGGCACAAGTGCAGGGACACAGACCAGTGGAACACAACAGAAAATCCAAATATAGAACCATCCTCATATAGTCACCTAATTTTTGACAAAGCGGGAAAGAATATACTCTGGGGACAAGAATCCCTATTCAATAAATGGTGCTGGGAGAATTGGTTAGCCACTTGCAGAAGACTGAAACAGGACCCGCAGCTTTCACCTCTCACAAAAATCAACTCACGGTGGATAACAGACTTAAACCTTAGGCGTGATACAATCAGAATTCTAGAAGAAAATGTAGGAAAGACTCTTACAGACATTGGCCTAGGCAAAGAATTTATGAAGAAGACCCCCAAAGCAATCACAGCAGCAACAAAAATAAATGAATGGGACATGATTAAATTAAAAACCTTCTGCACAGCCAAAGAAACAGCCCAGAGAATAAACAGACCACCTACAGAATGGGAAAAAATTTTTGCATACTACACATCAGATAAAGGACTGATAACAAGAATCTATTTAGAACTCAGGAAAATCAGCAAGAAAAAATCAAGCAACCCTATCAAAAAGTGGGCAAAGGACATGAATAGAAATTTTTCAAAAGAAGATATAAAAATGGCTAACAAACATATGAAAAAGTGTTCAACATCTCTAATCATCAGGGAAATGTAAATCAAAACCACAATGAGATATCACTTAACCCCAGTGAGAATGGCCTTTATCAAAAAAACCCAAAACAACACATGTTGGCGTGGGTGTGGAGAGACAGGAACACTAATACACTGCTGGTGGGACTGCAAACTAGTGCAACCCCTGTGGAAAGCATTATGGAGGCATCTTAAACAGATTCAAGTAGACCTGCCATTTGACCCAGCAATCCCATTACTGGGCATATACCCAAAGGAAAAAAGGTCATTCTGTAACAAAGGCAAATGTACCCAAATGTTTATAGCAGCACAATTCACAATAGCAAAGATGTGGAAACAACTCAAATGCCCATCAATACATGATTGGATTAGTAAGCTGTGGTGTATGTATACCATGGAATATTACTCAGCTATAAGGAATGATGAAGATACGACATCTCTATGGTTCTCCTGGAGAGAGTTGGAACCCATTATATTAAGTGAAGTATCCCAAGAATGGAAAAACAAGCATCACATGTAGTCACCAGAAAATTGGTTTCCCTGATCATCACCTAAATACAAATCTGGGAACGACACCAATTGGACATCAGACTGAGGTGGGGGGTGGGGGAGGGGATGGGGGTATGCCTACACAATGAGTGCATTGCGCACCGTTTGGGGAGTGGTAACACTTGAAGGTGCTGACTCGGGAAAGGGAGGGTGGGAAAAAAAATATAAAACTATTGTTTTTAACTTGCACTGTTCACTTAATAATTTATCATGAATATTTCCCATATTATTTCATATCATTGTACAAGAAATAATGTATACATTATGAGGACATACTGTATCTAACAAGATATACTGTTAGACTCTTTGATTCTGTAAAATTAAATTGAAAAAAAAAATAAAATAATAAAATAAAAATAAAAATACATAAAAAAAAAAAGAAATTATATGGACAACTAAAATACATATATATACAAAAAATTAGCCGGGCATGGTGGCGCATGCCTGTAGTCCCAGCTACTCGGGAGGCTGAGGCAGTAGGATCGCTTAAGTCCAGGAGTTTGAGGTTGCTGTGAGCTAGACTGATGCCACGGCACTCACTCTAGCCCGGGCAACAAAGCGAGACTCTGTCTCAAAAAAAAAAAAAAAAAAAAAAAAAGATGGACAATACAACGTTTTGAAAGATGAGTATTCTCTCAGATAGAACTGTAATTATTGACTTGCCAGAATTATGTTTGGATAGGAGGACAGTATGTTTTTGACAGATTGCTGGCAGCCTGATGACAGGTCATTTCACTTAATGGTTAACTGTGTGGATTTTAGAGCTAGTGAGACCTGAGTTCCAATCCAATTTATACCATATTAAAACTACTCGTCTTCAAGCAAGGTACTTTACCTCTCTGAGACTCAGTGTCCTTGTTTCTAAAATGGCATCAGTAGCAGTACCTATCTCATAGAGGTGTGAAGATAATCCACACAATTACTCTCAACCAAGTGTCCGTTCATTGCTTTCAGGAGCTGGTTAGCTAGAGATCCTAGCTGTCAGGGGCAGGAGTGAAGGAAGGCCTAGAGACATGGCACAGAGAAGAAAACAAAGTAAGCAAGAAAAATATCAGGTACCCTGAAAGTTGTAACTCACCTTACACTTGCTTACATGAAGATCTTTTCTCCTAATATGCTCACATAAATAATGTCATTGTGCGAACTGGGAATATCTTTGTCTCCCCATCAAATTCTTCCAAGGAATATCTACCTCACCTCTATGCAAGCCTATCTTGTAGGAGTGGATGCTGAAATGGAGTAGCGTAAGGTAAAAAGAACAATACAAATCACTGTAATTTTAAGATTCACCGTCCCTCATTGCAGACAAGGCTGTCCAGGATAATTAAGAAATACCTAGTCACAAAGTTTCCAGCGTTTCCTGTTTTTGTATTAAAATACAAATTTTAATTTTCTATTAAAAGACTATATGTTTTTTTTTTCTAATTCTCTACCCAAAAGGTCAAAATGGTTTTTTCTTCAAAGGCTTTATTGCAAATTTAAGTCAAAGTATTGACTACATTTTTCAAAAAACGGAATTTCAATCTTGCTTCTAAATATGGTCATTACATAACCGTGGAATAAGAAGGCAGGGAAGATACATATCCATTCTAAAGGACGAATTTTAAATACATTCTATAAACTTTAAAAGTAAAATCAGACATATAAAGTACTATATCCAATATACATGCAATTATGTAATTATGTAAAATATTCCATACATTATATAATATGCATATAAATTACGTTTATGTGAAAAACAGGCTATTTGATTATAGGACATGTAATTGTGTGGTGTTATAATTATATGAACGTGCCTAAATAAATAAATGTATCGCTTCTCTGGCCTAAGGATTAGAGAATTGATAAGCAATGCGTATGTGACGGTTTCCCTTGCTGTCTGCAGCCGCAGCGCTCCCGGGCGGCCCTGGGGAGCGGCGGGGCCCAGGCTCAGCGCGGAGGCGGCGGCGAGGACCCAGGCGCACGGCAGGGGGAGGCGGCGGCGAGGACCGAGGCGCACGGCAGGGGGAGGCGGCGGCGAGGACCGAGGCGCACGGCAGGGGGAGGCGGCGGCGAGGACCCAGGCGCACGGCAGGGGGAGGCGGCGGCGAGGACCGAGGCGCACGGCAGGGGGAGGCGGCGGCGAGGACCCAGGCGCACGGCAGGGGGAGGCGGCGGCGAGGACCCAGGCGCACGGCAGGGGGAGGCGGCGGCGAGGACCCAGGCGCACGGCAGGGGGAGGCGGCGGCGAGGACCGAGGCGCACGGCAGGGGGAGGCGGCGGCGAGGACCCAGGCGCACGGCAGGGGGAGGCGGCGGCGAGGACCGAGGCGCACGGCAGGGGGAGGCGGCGGCGAGGACCCAGGCGCACGGCAGGGGGAGGCGGCGGCGAGGACCCAGGCGCACGGCAGGGGGAGGCGGCGGCGAGGACCGAGGCGCACGGCAGGGGGAGGCGGCGGCGAGGACCGAGGCGCACGGCAGGGGGAGGCGGCGGCGAGGACCGAGGCGCACGGCAGGGGAGGCGCAGACGGGAAGGGCGCTCAGGGCGCAGATGGCGGGAAGCTCTGGCGGCCTGCGGGGCTGGGAGGAGCGGAAGGCGGGGGAGGAGCCAGGGGCCAAGATGCCGGCCACCCACGCGCTGGACCCGACAGAGGGCGCCAAGGTCAGCGACGACGGGCGCCGGCCCGCCTGCCGAGCGCCTCCCTCCAGCACGAGGCCGGCGGGCAGGCCCGGCTCCCCCCACGGCCCCTGCAGCGCCTTCCCCACCCGGGGCTGCCGGCACCTTCCCGCCAGGATTCAGGTATCCCTCCCGCTCCCAGTGGTCGCCAGAGGCCGGCTGGTCCCCGGATCCCTCTGGCCTGATGGCTCCTTCATGGGAGGTGGGCATGGCGGAGAGGAGCGAGCTTACCTCGGCGTTGTCGGAGGGCGCAGATCACGCAGGCGAAAGAGAAGTTGTTCCCGCGTCATCCTTGAAGACCGGGCTCAGGTCCTGCAGACCCCAGGGGAAGGGTGGTCCAGATCTGGGCTCCAGTACTCTCTGCGAGGCCGGAGGGCTGCCCAGGAGTTTGCAGGGTCTGGGAGAAAGGAAGAGTGTGGAGAGGGTTTGGGGTGAGGCAGCTCAGCGGCCCCTTCCTCTCCTGCCTGGGTTCACGGGGCCGCAGGACAGGTTGAGAATGGCCTTAGCTGGCTGTCCGCCTCCGTGCAAAACTCACCTGGAAGGGAGGAAACCCAGTGGTGGGTGGGCTGGGGTAACTTGGGGAAGCTGGAGCCGTCAGGGCATGCTAGCACGCTGGGACCAGGACTCCGGCCTCCTTCTCCTGCGCTGTCTTGGCTCCTTCCTGTTGTGGTCTCCTCCTTTTCTATTCCTCAGTAGCCCTGAGGATGCTGCTGCACGGAACACGTACTGGTGTAGTCTTCAGGGATGTGCTCCTGGAATTTCCTACTTCAACATAGGTATACATATATTTTTACATAGTTAACCTTTGATATACTAAACAAAATCTAATAATTCATGTATTTTATTTTCATTATGGTTCTCTCATTCCATAACTATTAATATTTCTTTGGTTCCTCTTATGTGCTAGGAAATATTTTATTTCCTGGATATGCAATGATGAACAAAATAGACATGCCCATATCCATTTGAAAATTACCACCCCTTAGTGGGCTTACTAGACAATGGATAAGCAAAGCTATAAATTAATGTTAGTAAATATATTCTCATATTCCATCCAGCATTGCTTCAGAGCATAGATTTTCTGATATTAATGCAAAAATGTTATCAAACTGAAAAATGTTTTCAAACTGAAGATTAGATAATTAATTGATTCCACACTCTCACTCCTTGTCAGAAATAGCCAAGCACAAATAATAGTCCTCTGTCCTACAAACACTGAGTTGACACCCGGATGAAAGATATCATGGGATGAGTTTGAACGCTGTCCTGCAGGCTGTTGGCTATGCTATTAGTTCACTAAATAGATGCTATTTTAATTACAGCCAGTACTCCTAAACTCAGAGAACCAGAGGCAAAAGTTGCACACTATTTCCACCTAATAAAACTAAAATATTTGCTTCCTTTCCATGTGACTTTGTCCTCTGCATTTTATAAGCCTTACTATCCAAAGAGGAAAAGTTTCTATTATGTGGGTTTGCATTAAACTGAAATTTGCGTTGCCTTCCAGCCATTTGGGATTTCTTATGTCACAGACTGACAATCCAGAATAGACGAATCCCTAGCCTTATATAGCTATTCTGAGCTGGGCTCATAAAGTACACTATGGCTATTAGAACTGAGACTTTATATTTTTTATGTTTTAATATATGCCAAATTATTATATACTTGTTAACTGTATTCCAACTCCACCGAGTAAAAGTCCAGGGAATGTTTATATTTTAAATATAAATAGATATATATATTACAAATTACTCAATTTAGTAGAAAGAAAAGTATATTATACTCAAAGTCTGGAATGACTGAATGAAACTCTAACGGTGGGGGAATAAGAGGATGTCTTCAGAGTCTTAGTTAGGAATATTTTAAGAATCACAGAAAGCTTCACATTCTGCAAATTGAGAGAGAATAACTTTCTAATTGGTATGTGTGAGTGTATGTGTGTGTGTGTTGTGTGTTATAGCACATAGAATGAAAATTCTGGGATCAAAATTACTGAGACCATAGAGAGTGTACTGGGTTGTGGCAACCTCCTTGGATTCTGGGGTCAGGAATTATGGATAAATCAAATATAATTCCCCAAGCTGAATGAGATGAGCTTCAAGAATTTAATAAATGTATATTTAAGTAATATCAGTACATGTTTTCCAAACTGGCTTTCATTTCTCAATATTTCCTCACAGACTGCTCAACTCGATAACAAAGCTCATGGACCCCTGACTTCTTAGGAAGTATTTTACTGATGATACCAATGGATGCAGTTGCAGCCTCTATCGCACCTTCTGAGTATTTGTGCCAATCTGTGATTTACTAAACTTTAAATTGCTGTGGTATGTCTAGCTTTTTGTTTTTTATTTTATATATGTATATATATATATATATATGTATGTATGTGTTTAGTGTCTATCTTGCCTAATTTTATTTAAAGTATTTTATCGTACACATATATAAAACTATTCCTTGTTCTGTGAATATATTATTTTTCTGCTTTTATTACTTTATTTTTGTGTCAGGTTTCAAAGTAGTAATGCATCACCCTGATATCCACACGCGTGTGCCTCGTACACACAAACACAGGAATAGCAAACACAGGTGTCTTTGAGTAAGGGCCCCTTAAAATACATTCATTCAAAATTTAGCAAAAGAGCTGCTACTTTGATAAGCACAGGTGCGCATGTTTGATTCTCACCCAGAATGACTACTCTATCTCCTTTCCCCATAGTAAACTTTGCCTGAATATTTTGCATTGATTAGTCTGTATTCTGAGAAAAATCCATAATTATTTTTAATTTCCTTTTGTTAAGATATTTCATTGCAGTGTTACCCACACTGAAGTATAATTTGTCATTTTTGTTTCATAACAAGTTCCCCTTGCAATAATAAAACTAGGTTCATTTTCAATAATTTCATCAGCATTGTTATCTTTGCCACAGGATATCACACTCACACTATTCCTTACAAAATTTCTTATAGCAGAGAGTGAACTTATCAATGTTTTCAAAGTATTTTTTTCTCATATCCTTTCTGGATAGTCATTGAAGGAGTCATGGGAGAACCTTGGTTTATTTAGTTTGTGCATATTCCTTTACACATAAGTCTTTTTTTTTTTTTTTTTTTTGAGACAGAGTCTCACTCTGTTGCCCCGGCTAGAGTGCCGTGGCATCAGCCTAGCTCACAGCAATCTCAAACTCCTGGGCTCAAGCAATCCTCTTGCCTCAGTCTCCTGAGTAGCTGGGACCACAGGCATGCACCACCATGTCCGGCTAATTGTTTCTATATATTTTTAGTTGTCCAGCTAATTTCCTTCTATTTCTAGCAGAAACAGGAGTCTCGCTCTTGCTCAGGTTGGTCTCGAACTCCTGACCTCAAATGATCCACCCGCCTTGGCCTCCCAGAGTGCTAGGATTACAGGCTTTAGCCACCACACCCGGCATATACATAAGTCTTATCAAGGTTGTACAGCTCACTGTTCTTTGAGACACTTGCTGCTAAACTAAGTACCTACTAAAATCACATTTAATTGTAAGAGGTTGTCAAAAATGACAGTATACTTTTATGTAGGTATATTTTTAAGTTTGTTTTGTCATTTAGGTCATGAATACTATTTTGCAGTTCTAATATCAATTTGCAAAAACATGCATCTTTTTTAGTCTATTTTTCTTAGCAGTATGTTTAATCTCTTTTTATTTTAAATAAAAAAATGAAAAACTAAGTAGCATTTCTGAAGGATTATGATGGGAACTCTAGGTTAGGTACTCTGAAGTGGATAAAAGTAAGTCATGGATCCATATCTATCAAATAATGCTAAAACACTTACATACTTGGGATTAAACATGATATTTAGGTTAAATAACATTCCTAACAATTCCTACGCTAAGAAGTGACTGATATTAAGACACACACCTATGATTATTTCCAGAAATTTATAAGTTTATTTTTAACAAATAGACTACTCAGAAGAACTTTGGGAGGCTTAGCTTCCATATGGAGTCCATTATTTTCTAGAATAGGTGCCAAGATCTTTGAAATGCTATTCAAGGCCCCTTCATCATTCATTCCCGTTTACCTTTCTATCCAGTCACCCTCTGCTTTTGCCCAGTTGATCCACAGCTAAAGCGAACTACTTAAAGTTCCCACGTTTCTGTTTCTCACAGTCATTATCTTTCTTTATGGTTCATTCTCTCCCCTCTCTCTCTTGCTCTCTTTCTCTCACACACACTTTCACTCTTGCTCTCATACATGTGCTGTGTTTCTTAGTTTTTCTTCATTTATAAGTCCTAATTCACTAATCACTTTATTTTATTTACAGTATTTTCAGTTTTATTATAAAAATGCACACACACCACAGATTGTCAGGTCATTCGTGGCTCTGCTTGCATTCAGCACTTGCTCTTGAGCAGCTTTCTTTGCCGTTACCATCTCACCAGGTTCCTTACGTCATTTCGTGCAGTCCTGCTTTGCCCTGCCAGGCACCGCTTCTGCTATTTTCTCCCCATCTTTCAGGTGTATTTACTGGGTATATTTTCAAAGCTTGTTCCAAAAGCTCTGTTCCCCTGTTGTCCATGGGGTGAGATCTGTGTGTGGACCTTCACATCGTTCTGAAGGTATTACATTGTCTGTGTGAGCTGCCGCTCCGTGTTCTTTTTCAAATTTATCAAATGCCTTTTTATTTATATCATCTTTTTGAGGAGGGTCAAGTTTTTGGAGACTCTTTGCTTTGCCAGTAACATCTTTGGTGCTTCTTTTGACTCCCGAAGAAGAATGTATGCTCATGTAATTAGAAATAAATCCCATCTTAAATTTATTCCAGCAGGGAAAAGATACACAGCTTTAATTAGTAATTGCAGATCATCTTCTGACCAATTTTAACTGCCATTTCCACCGTTGCCAGTTGATTTTTAGCTTCCTCTTTCTCTTTTCTAATTGGCTCATTTATTTCTTCGGTCTGTTTTTCCAGAGCAGCGTTTCCGACTTCTTTTGCAGATGCTGTGTTTCCCGCAAGCACTGCAAACTCGGGAGTTCAAGTCGATCACAAAGTTTTCCACTTCTTCCATCATTTTAACCACTCGGCCTCCTTGTCAGAAAGGTGATTCCCGCTCTTGCCTGAGTTTCGGAGTTTTTGCCTTTCGTTTTTGATGGCATTTTTGTGGATATCTTTTGCCTTCTTTGCCAATAATGCTTTCTGTCTAACTTCCTCTTCTTCTCTCTCCTTAGCTAACCAAGCAGGTTCTGATTCAGCTTGTCTTTGTTTTTCTTTAGCTTCTTGCTCCTTCCATTTGGCTTCTGCTTTCTTGTCTGCTTCTTTCTTGGCTTTTTCTTCTTCCTTCATTTTTTTATCCTTGGATCACATCTATATGCATTGTAAACCAATGTTCTTATTCTGTTCATTTCTTCTTTTATTCCCTGTGCCCGTGTTGCTCTGTACTATTTTTCAAGCCATCTCCTCTCATCACGATATTCTTTTTCTTTTTGTTTTCCTTCTTCATCTAAATAAGAAAATTCTCTCCAAGAATCAAAAAAAAAAAAGAAACGTTTGAGACAGAGTCTTGCTCTGTTGCCCAGGCTACAGTGCTGTGGTGTCAGCCTAGCTCACAACAACCTCAAACTCCTGGGCTCAAGCGATCCTCCTGCCTCAGCCTCCCAAGTAGCTGGGATTACAGGCATGTGCCACTATGTCCAGCTAATTTTTTCTATTTTTAGTAGAGGCAAAGTCTTGCTTTTGCTCAGGGTGGTCTTGAACTCCTGAGCTCAAGAGATCCTCCTGCCTCGGCCTCCCAGAGTGCTGGGATTACAGGTGTGAGCCATCATGCCCAGCCCACTATTTTACTTTTTGTTTCTATGAATTTGACTCCTCTATATACCTTATATAATATAGGTTATTTTTAAAAAATTCAAAAGTAAGCATGCAAACAGACTCTACACCCTGTGCTCTTCCCTACCAGACATCATTCATTGATTCATTCATTCAGGACACAATGTGTTCCTGAATGTGTTTAGGTCTGGGAGACACAATGTGAACATGTTAGATGTGTGAACATTTCTGCATTTTTCTAACCCAACAAGCTATTTCATAATTTCTTGCTTTTTAGATCATGCTCCTTGGCTTGGAAGGATCCCTCCTTCCCCTTTTACCCATCTGTCTGAAGAACATATACCCAATCTTTATAATTAGCTCACATGTAATCTTCTTTCAAAATCTGTCCAGACTCTATAACCCACAGTTTTATTTTTCTTTAGCTATGCTCTACCCCAAATCTATAGTGACTTTACTAAATGTAATTGTTCATATCCAACTTACTTGAGAACAAGAAATATATCTGATCCATTTCCGCATTACCAGTTCCTGGCACAATATAGACAGATGTATGTTTGGTAAATGTTTGCTGGCTAACTGGGTGTCTGACCAGTAGGCACTGTGATTTTTTTCTTCTGCTTACATCATTCCATAAACCCTTACATCATTCAGAAACACAAACAGATGTCATCACATGCTGGCCAAGCTAGATCAAGATTGATTCATTCACTCTGGAACTGGTGAAGGTTGCGTGGATGATGGGTACCAGGTGCTCCTTGTCCTTCTTGTCCCTCTGGCTCCAAATGGAGCCCAGGCATTCACAGCTCAGGGTCCACAGTCACCCACAGTTCCAGGCAGGTGACAGTGGTCTGAGCTGGAGTTTAAAAAATCTTTAGAATTGAATCCAAGCTTGTGGGTGTCCCTGGGTTTTATTCTCTGTTCACTGAGGGTGCCAAATGCATAAAGGCCCAGACAATGGTGGGGAAGAGAGAGCGGCACTTTCTCCCAGGCCTTTCTCACGGACTCCAAGCACCAGAAGGTGCCTCAGACCTGCTCATCCCTGAGGCTGCATCTTCTGCCCATTCTGATTGGCCCTCTCTTCCTTCTCCGCATTCAGGACTGTGGCCCCAATCATACTTTGCCATCCAGGATTTACCATCTCTGGTTCCAATCAGCATGTACACAAACTGATGCAAGTCAGATGACCCTAGGTCATATGCACCCAAAATAATTCTAAAATATTCAGTGCATATCTGATGTTCTTGTTTGAATTTAGGGAAATTGTTAATTATAGCGTTTAATTAAACTAATATCTTAGGTTTAAATTCTAAAGTTGCTTACATATTTGACTATGGGAGAGGTAGATCTTTAGATGTGACTGGCATTTTGGGGATTTAGGACAGTCATTTGGAAAATGGAGAGGTCAGGAGAAAGAGGATAGGAAGGAGGAGTCAATGGTGGGTCAGAAGAAGACAGATCAGAATCCTGAGAGGGAGATGGGAGAGCTGAATACAAGGAGGTGACTGGGAGAGAAAAGAAGGGAGAGGATTTACTAAAAAAATGAGTCCAGTTTTTTTGCTTATGAATTTCTATCACCTTTGGCCACTGAATAATTTAGTGAAGCAATTTTTATTATTATTTTTTAAAATTTTGTTTCAGAATATTATGGGGGTACAAATGTTTTGGTTACATAAAAATTGCTTTTGCACAGTTTGAGTCAAAGTTATAAGTGTGCCCATCCCCCCTATGGTGTGCATTGTACCCCTTAGGTGTGAATTTATCCACCCCCTCCCTTCTGCTCGATTTCTGCTGAATGTTATTTCCGTATGTGCACATAAGTGTTGATCAATTGGCTCCAATTTAATGGTTAGTGCATGTGGTGTTTGTTTTCCCATTCTTGTGATCCAGTGAAGCAATTTTTAATTCAGAATTTTATGTGGAGTTTTCTGCCTTCCAATTTTATTTTTTTAAAGTGCCTCCCAAGTGAACAATGTTGTTCTAGTCAATATTCATCAAATTAAAGGTCCACATAATCCTTGGCAAGGTTATGCTATTTAGAGAGATAGGCACAAGAATTTCAGTAAAAGTGTGCATAAATACAAGGAGTGTTTACTAAAAGGGAAGCAGATAAAAGGAAACAGGGAATACCTGGCTTCCAGGGGGACAGATTAGAAAATTGACTGAGGTCCCTCTGTGACGGGTTGTGCAGGTGGAGTCTGAGGGAGGGATCCAGGAGCCCAGGAGTGGAGGGATCTGCAGGGTGGGGGAGGGGCTGTGGTTCAGCCTCCTCCTCTCGCTGTCCCCCCCCCACACACCCAAGCAGCAGCCCTTTGTGACTGGGAGGCCAGAGCTCTGTGATGCAGGGCTGGGCCCTGGTCAATAGGCCCACAGGAGACTCCCAGCCTCAGGGGCTTGAGGGCGACAGTGTGATTCAGAAGATAGAGCATCATCTCTCTCCTCGGAAAAGCCTTAGTGACACAGGGCTGAGCCCCAGCTCCACTGCCTGGGTGGCAGATCTCATGCTGGGCTTCCCCTGTGGACTAGGGCTCTTCCTCCTGTGACTCCCCTGCCTGGGGGTGACCGATCCTCATCAGCCCAAGGGCAGAAAGGAAGCATCAGTAAGGTAAGGACCCTTGGCCCAGACCCAACAGCGAATGACTCTCTCTTTCCTTTTTATTATTATTGCTACTTTTCCAAACTGACTAGAGACCCCTGAGATGGGAAATGCCCTTATCCTCCCAGGCCCAGGTGGGGCGGGGAGGTGACAGTGGTGTGGGATCTCTATCCCAAGCTCTCAGACCACATGTGCAGGTGTGCAGGCGGCATCAGGACAAATCAAACGCCAGAACTCAGGGACCAGGACGAGGCCATGACAGAGCTGAGGTCCCTGTGGGAGGAAGGCCCTGGGCCCCGGGGCCTCAGTCATCAGTCCCCTTCCCGTGGCTGGGGCCTCAGCCCGGCCTTTCCTCTGTGTCGGGTGACCTGAGGGCTGTGCTGGGCCCCCCAGAGCCTCCCATCCGAGGCTGCAGTGGCCTCTGGCCTCCTGGGGCAGCAGGTCCCCGCCTGACAGCTCAGCCCATAGGCCCGAGTCAGTGAGTTTCTCCAGCAGGGGAATGGGGACAATGACGCCCGTGGTGGATCTCACATAGAAAATCCCTCCATGCATGTTTCAAAGAAGGATAACAGGAAACACTTTAATCCACTTTAAAATTGAGTACAAGGAAGGAAAAGCAGACAGAGCCCCATCAGGTGGATGCAGAAGGTCACGTCCTCCGCAGACACTGAATGTCTGCAGCTCCTCTCGGGGGAGGCAGGTGAGGAGTGGTCCCAGCCCCTCCATGTTTCTTGTGTCTCAGCGTCCAGTGGCGATGACGGGGTGGCTCAGGAGCGGGAAGCAGAGCTGTGGTCTGAGAGGTAAGGCTGTGGCCCGGAGCCCCAGGGGGACTTAGCCTCACTGTTCCTGAGGGACGAGTCTCCCAGGAGGTCAGCTGCAGAGGCCTGGGGGGGCTCCTGGGAAGGAAATCAGACCCGGATTCTTCTCAGATCCTGTGCCGGGCATGACGCCGGGCGGGCCGGGCATGGCTGCGGCCCACAGCGGGAAGGTGGGGGTGACCCATGACCACCTGCGTGTGCAGGTGGGGCCTCCAGGCCCAACTGTGGACAGCGGCTCCGCCTGCCTGAGGCTGGTCCCTCTAGGAGGTGACGCCTGTCTCCTCTCCCACAAGGGCGGGTGAGGCCCCTGGAGCACTGAGTACATGATGAAGCGCTGCCTACTGCGCTTCTTTCTGTCACTGCCAGGGTCTTGTGGCCTGGACACTGACGCTTGGGCTGCAGGGTCTAACCCCGCACGTCTGGCCTAGGGGGACACTCAGCCTCCTGCAGGATACCCAGATCCCTCCGTTCCCCTCAACCAGGCTCCTGATTTCCAGCTTGCAGAGATGGCCTGAGGGAACTGGAGGGGTCTATGGACCTGACTTCACTTCTACAGAGGTGAGGGACTGTCCCCTTGTCCCCCTGCCCCCCTCCAGACCAGGGCCTGGGTTGGGACCCCGGGCCTGGGGCTGACCTGGGAGGGAGAGATCATGGAGGGGAAAAGGGATGTGACTGGAGCCCTGGGGCCCGGGAGGGGCAGAGCTCTGTGAAGTCACATGGGGACAGTGGAGGGCGGTGCACCCTGCCTGCACCCTGGCCCCACCCTCCGCTGCCGCAGCTTGTGCCTCCGTCTCCTGTAGCCGCCTGGGGACGCTCCCTGACAAGCCCATCTTTCATCGGCTCTCGTGTCCAGACTCCCCCAGGGAGGGGTGCAAGCAGCACCTGCCGGAGCCCAGGGCCGCGTGGGGAGCGTGTGGAAGATGCTTCCCCCCCCACCGCATCCCCATGGGCTTCCCCGGCTCCCCTGGCCGAGCACCTTCCTCCTCTGGGCTCCACCCTGTCAGCAGACCCTCACCAAGATCAGTGTGACTTGAAGACAGTCCCCTAGGCACTGTGCGGTGTAGCTCACCTCCAGGTTACTCTTGTTTGTGGCCTCCCTTCTCGACACTCTCAGGCCTTGAACGCATCCTTCTGTTCCTCTCCAGGTGGTGGGCAGCGCCCAAGGCCCTGTTATTCCCCATCTCGCACCACAGCCAGTCCCAGCGAGAGCCTCTTCTCCACCATCCCCCAGAGGCTTCATTCTGGGGAGACCCCACGCACAGACAGATAAAGGGTGGTGACCCCACTTTCATCAACCCCGATGTCCGGAAGCTCCTGGAGACGCTCCTCACCAAGAGAGCAGAACTGAAGCTGTGAAGGGGGAAGGAAAGGAGGGGTCATTTCTGCAGCACATGAGCCCAGACCGCCCCCCCCCCGGGGTTCTCTGGGGAATATGTTCAAGTCAGCGGGCTGGGAGCCGGACACCGCGACCCCACACCCCTTCTGGAACGTGAGAGACAAACCAGAGCAGCTGCCCGGTCCTCAGCAGCTCCCCCATCCCCCTGAGGCTTTTCCACTGCAGACCTGGGCTGAAGCACCTTCGCGGCCTCCCCAGGCCCAGCCCTGACCCCAGCACATGGCCCAGCCCCAGCCTTTGACTCAAACCTCCTCCCAGCCCCGGCAGGGTGGATTCCCAGGGAGGGGTCAGAGTCTGGCTGAAGACAAGCGGCGGGCCTCCCTGTCCTCCCAGCCACCTGGGTGTGCAGGTGAAAACAGCAAGGACATAACCACAGGTGGGGCCCAGGAGCTCAGAGCCCATGGTTGTGCCCAGACTGGGGCCCCTTCACATCCCTCTGGACGTCGTGTCCCGCAGGTGAGGGGGCAGAGAGAAAACCAGTCAGGGTGAGGACTGACTTGTCTGTTGTCACCTCTCCTGGACCTCCCCAAGGACATTCTCCCAGGAAACTGTCAACCTCACCTATAGAGCCGTCCCCAAACTCACTGATGGCCCAGGAGGGAAAAGCAGAGTGTGGAAGGGGCCGGCGCTGAGCCTTGAGATCTACGGGCTCCAGGGACTGGAGGTTTGAGCCTGGCCTGTGCGTCACCCAGAACCTTCCAGTGTGACTTTCGAGCATCTGCTGGGTGCACGGATGGAGGAAAAAAAGCTCCTGGGAGGTGCTCACGCAGCATCTTACCCCTCCAGGATGGTAGATTTGTGGGTTTTGTGTGGGTGTCAGACTTGGGCACAGCAGGGCTGGCAGGAAGCCAGGACGCACGCCCAGGCACAGGGACCACGCCCGCAGCAATGGTGCTCTGTCCAAATGAGGTTTAAGGGTCTGTTTGACATGCTGCTTCTCTGTGCCCCTCAGTAAGCAATTTCCTCATTTATAGCCCTGGGGCCTGATCCGCTCACTGTCTGTCTCCTCCTCATCCTCTGGAACCTTCAGTGAGGTATTTCTGATCCTGTGCTTGGATCTGCTGGGCCCCTCTCCAGATCTTGCCTTAGGTCCCTGCTGGGTCCTTGTTTCCTTTCACCCTCATGGAGCCCTTCCCAGAGATTCTTTCCCACACAAAACCCACAAATCTGCCACCCTGGAGGGGTCGGAAATGCTGCCCAAACACCTCCCAGGAGTTTTTCTTCCTTGATCCGTGCACTCAGCAGATGCTTGAAACACACTGGAAGGTTCCAGGTGAGGCACAGGTGGGGCTCAAACCTCCAGTCCCTGGAGCGCATAGATCTGAAGACTCAGCGCTGGCCCCTTCCACACTCTGCTTTTCCCTCCTGGGCCTTTAGTGCGTTTGGGGATGACTCTATAGGTGAGGTTGACAATTTCCTGGGAGAACATCCTTGGAGAGGTCCAGGAGAGAAGGTGACAACAGAGAAGTCAGTCCTCATCTTGACTGGTTTTCTCTCTGCCCCCTCACTGCGGCAGAGGACGTCCAGAGACGGCCCCAGTCTGGGGACAACTGTGGGCACTCAGAGGCCCCTCACACTGGACAGGAGGGCAGGTGACCTTCTCAGATCCTCACATGCAGCCTCAGGAACAGAATCTGGCAGAGTAGGACTGTCCTGGGGACCAGGAGAGGCAGTGCAGAGCCAAGTCCAAGTTCAGCAATGGCCAGGAATGTGCTAGGGGAGGAGAAGGAGACTGTGGTCTCAGGAGACCCCTACAGTAGCCCAGCAGTGCTGAAGCTCAGCAGAGGGTCCCTATCTTGAAGGCCGGAGGAGCCCGTGGAGGCTGAGGAGGAGGAGCCTCTGTTTGGGAAGTCACCTTGGGAGCAAGTATGATCACAAACTACCAAGCTGTCAATGTGAATCTGAGCTCAGCCTCTCTGGGCACCAGTAAGAGCTCCCCACTCTCTAGAATTTCTCCCAGCCAGGATCCAGCAGAGCTATGCCTGAAAGCAAAGGTTGTGAGTTTGAGTTCAAAGTGGAAGTAGAGTCAGAGAACCGGCTTCAAGGTCCTGCCACTGGTGTCCTCCTCCAAGGCTGTGCCGCTGGCCTGCACTTTCGAGGCCGTCACACTGACGTGCTCCCCCCGCAGACATGTTGCCTTCTCAGGCCCTCTGTCCTATTCCGTGAGGGCATCCAGTAGGGAAACGTCATCTTCCCAGGGGCTATGTGACCCCGCATAGAAGGGAGGGAGCAGCCAGGGGCAGAGGGAGCAGCCAGGGGCAGCAGGAGCCCAGCAGCCGAAAATCCAAGGTGCCCTGGAAGAGTCAGAGCGAGAAGTTTGGCCCTACTGAGAAGACAGAGCGCTGGGGGAGGCCCAAAGTAGCAGAGCAGGAACAAAGGTCTGCAGGACCAAGGACCTCCCAAGACAGTACGATGAGCCACGCTGCCCGGTCAGGGAATACTATCATTTTCTGGCAAAATCTTACAGAAGAAAGCCGCTTCAGTAAAGGGAACACTTTCTGCAGTGCCTGCAGCCCAATAAAAAAGGCAAAAGGCAGGAAGATCCCTGCAGAAGGGCAAGCCTGGGTCGGCCCAGCCCAGAGCCCAGGGCCAGCCCCAAGAAGAGTGTCTGTGCACAGCAGGGCTGCTCAAGTCCAGGCATGCGTTATACTAGCTGGACATATCCTAGTGGAGAAATTGGGGTTTGGCAAGGCCTTAGTCCCTTGGAGTTCAGTTGTCACAAGGAGCAACTCCAGGCCCAGTGTATGGGTGTTCCTGCTACCCCAGGGATCCCTGCCATCCAGAGCAAAAGGTGGTGATGCAAGATGTGACGTGCAGTCACTACACCACCCCCATGGGCCACAGCTGTCCTAGGAAGAACAGGCAGGTCCAAAGCAGGGACAGCAGTTGGGGCTCCCCACTCAGGCAGCCTGTTTCCCCAGCCAGGTCCTGCCAGCATGAACAAAGGTGGCAAGAGCCTCGGGCCACCTTCACTATCACGTAACATGGTTGTCTGGTCAACCAGACCATGCTGCTTGTGCCTTTCCTGGTGGGAAGTTTTCTACAAGGGAAGGAATGTTATGTTCATTCAGAGAAAAGCTGTTTTGTCTCATGGTATCGCGTCCCCTATATGCTAACGCCTTCCTCCTATCAAGACATGTATTGCTTCCTAATATTCCTAAAAAGATGTGTTTTTTTTCTCATTAGTGCTAGTGGCTTTTGTCTATGGGGTGCGGGGGTACAGGTAAGGGGCCAGTGTTGCTCTCCCCACATGTGGCTCCTAGAAGGGACAGGCATGCAGGAGCCTGATGGGCTTGCAGACCCACCCTGACCCCAGGGTCCCTCCCTGCACCTTGTTTTCATGACCCGGTCATTACAGAGAGTCTTCAGGACTGTCAGACCCAATGGAGACCCCACCCTGGGGTCCGGCTCCCCTCTGTTTCCTGGGCTTTCCCTCTGCCGTGAATTTGTGCAGTGTAGGGGATGGGTTTACAGAGGCTTCTTAGGGCAGAAATTGCCCTGGGGCTCCAGGAATGTGGGAGCCAAACAGCCTCACAGGCTCAAGTGGGCCGGGAAGTTCTGGGGCTGGGGCACTGGCCCTGGGTTCAGAGTCAGGAGAGATCTGCCCGCCTGGATCACGTGGTGGGGAACAGACGACCCTGCCCACTGAAGGCTGGGACAGAGCCGGGCCCTGCTGACCCCTCTGGGCTCAGCCTTGATGCGGGGAGCATCCTCCCACCTGCCTTCCCCTCTGCCGTGACCTCGTGCACAGGACCCTGGTATAAACACTCACATGGGATTGTCTCCTGGAGTTGCCACAGTTACATGCACAAGACCCACTAGAAGAAGTAGAAATGTGACACTGATAGTGTAGACAGAGTCTTACTTGAAGCACAACCACTGAAAAGAAGGCAAAACCTCACATGTCTGTGCAGCTGTCGCTGATGAGAACAAACGTCCTCCAGAGTCAAGGCACTGACAGTGGGAGCTGCTCTTCCAGGGTTATATTCCGCCTCTTGGCCTCTAGAGAGCTCATTGTGAGAAATCATGGGTTTTTAAATTATTCCATTTTTGTTTTGCTTTACCCAACAAAGTTTAACTGTAAGTCTAGTGTGACACGATCTAGCCCTGGAAATTCTGTTCTGACAATCGGAGCCTAAAGTCTGGTTATTGGCCCCACCGAGGGAGGAAGGCACAGGAATAGTGTAAGTTCTGATAAAACACGCAGGAGGACTTTCCCTGTCCATTTCATTTGCACAAGGAGCGAGAAGCCAGGTCTGTGGCTTCCTTCCTGTAATGTCGCAGGGTCCTGAGCGGCCAGCGATGCCCAGGGAGGAGGCCGCAGGTGCGCACAGTCTGATAAAGACTCCCTGAAGTCCTCAGTGTGGCAAATCCTCTGCATCCTTCTCCATTTGACTTTTATCAAATCAATTTAAAAAATTTTGTTTGATTTTTTAAAAAAAACCCTTTCAACTATGAACATTAGTTTCAAGATTCTAGTTGGTAAAATACAAGTAAATGAAGTTCCCAAAGCATAGGGGACGTCACATGGAAATGTGTGGGCAGGAGCGCCCCTAAGATGTGTTCCTGGGCTGCTGCCCTGTCGTCAGGATGGGACAGGACTTCTAAACTCCCCAGTGGAGTGCGGCTCACCTTCCCAACATGCAGGTGTGGGGACCGTGGATCCCGCTCCTTCGGGTGGAAAGACGGTCTGTAGGCTCTGTTTTCGGTTCTAGATGTTGAGTCCAAGGCATCTAGGAAGGTCAGGTTCAAAAGATTTGCCAAGACAAAGCTGCAAACTCTTCCAGCTCAGGAGTGCGCCCCTGAGTAAGACAGACAGGGACAGAGTGGGGCTCAGGGGTGTTCCCTTTGAAAGCAAAGGAGCAAAGAAGTGACTTTAAGTGACAAATCAGAGTCATCTGCACAATTCACAGATGCCGATGGCGCCCACACCTGCACCTTAACTGACCTGTGGGAACTGCAGTATATCCGGGGCTGCACCAAAGGACACCTCCTGCCTCCCAAAGTGCTGTGGCCAAACACTGTCACCAGGGCCAGGGCTTCCCAGGAGCTCTCACTTGGGGACCCCTCCACCCTCGAGTGCCAGAGCCCAGGATGAGCCACGCCCCTGCCCACTGAGGTCCTAGGGTCCCCCAGGATCCCCATGCAGACCTCACCTGGGGGGGCTGACACATCCAGCCCAGTCCCTGCCACTGTCCAGGACCCAGGCCCGGCTCCTCCCGCCCCGCTGCTGCCGGCTGGACCTGGTGGCCCTGCTGGGAAGGCCACCACTAACAGATTCAAATGAAGACGGACATTCATGTTCTGGAGCTTGAAGACACCTGTGGGGTCATGAGCGAGTTCACGCTCTTGATTCTGGTGATGGTCTCAAGAGGTATTCATTCGACTTTATCCAGTTTTGCACTTTGAATAAATGTGTTTTTTGTATTCTGATTATAACCTCAATAAAATTGCTTTAAAAACAAAACCCTTGGCAGGTTTGGGGAGATACAGGACAGTGGATTCTTAGCCGTTAATCTATACCAGAGGATTTGTACATGAAAATCATTGTGTATATTCCCAAAGCACCCTCTTACGTGTTTGAGCTAATTTTTTCTTTCACCAATAAGGAACCATAGTCTTGTTTTCTTCCTCTCAGGGGCTGAAGTATATTAACAGATTTCTTGATATCATTAACTGATGCTAATCTAATAGGTTGAAAAGAAAAAAAAATGATGTCTTTGTTCAGGTTTCCGGGTTGTTCGTAGTAAATGAGGGTGAACATCCTTCTACATATGTTGGTGTCTGTATTAGTTTCCTGTAGCTGCTATGACAAATGATCCCAAACTTAGAGGCTGAAAACAACATCAATTGGGCCAGGCACGATGGCTCACACCTGTGATCCTGGCACTTTGGGAGGCTGAGGTGGGAGGATCGCTTGAGGTCAGGAGTATGAGACCAGACTGAATAAGAGTAAGATCCCATCTCTACTAAAAAAATTAGCCGGTTGTGGTTGTGCACACCTGTAGTCCCAGCTACTTGGGAGGCTGAGGCTGGAGGATCACTTGAGCCCAGGAGTTTAAGGTTGCATTGAGCTATGATGACACCACTGCATTCTAGCTGGGGCAACAGAGTGAGACTCTGTCTCCAAAAAAAAAAAAAAAAATCCATTTACTATGTCACAGACTTGGAGGTCAGATATTTGAGATGAGGATCACTGGGCCAAAAATCAGTGTGTCCTTTGGGCTGTGGTCCCCTTGGAAGTTCTAGAAGAGAATTCTTCTCCCTGCCTTTTCTAGTCTGTAGAGGGGCTGACGTTCTTTGTCCCCTGGTCCCCTTCCACCTTTGAATCCGGAAATCAACTCCAAGTCCTGTATTTCTCACATCACACCAGGCTGACTCTTCTGTGTCCTTTAACTTCTAAGGACCTTGTGAGTACAGTGGACCCACCAGATAATCAGGGATGATCTCCCTCCCTCAAGTTCAGGTGAAAGGAACCATAAATTAATCTGCAGTCTGGGCATAGACATCTTGAGGGAGGTGGGTGGATTATTCTGCCTACCACAGAGTATTTTGTATTCCTTTTACTTCCTTTTTAGTGTCCAGTGTTCATATTTCTACTGTTCCCCTGGATGTCCCCAAGAGATCTCTTATTCGAAGCAGGCTTCCTGATCCCTGCCACAGCCATGGAACCCTCCTGTGGCTCCAGGTCCTGGTCACTGCACCAATCACAGGAGCACGAGCCTTGCAAACTTCACTTCCTCTCACCTTCTTCTAACTACCACTCCCTCTGCAGCCTCCCACCGGGTGAAACCTAAACCTTCAGTGGGAGTGCCGGGTCCAGAAGGCAGCCCCGAGGGTGGCCAGGACTCCGGTTATTCTATGGTAAGGCTGGGCACACTCTTCCCTCCAAGAAGGCAACCAAATGGCCGACACCTGGGAGATCCCCGCATGTCCCGTCTCTTTCAACTCCAGCCACCATGCCCAGGTGCTGGCCAGGCCCAGGGCAGCTGCCTGGCCTCGACCTGGCCCCAAGGTCAGAGTATGGGACTTCTTACGGTTTTGTTCATCTGGTTACTAAAGAGTTCTTGCAAAGGTTATTTTGATTCAGTTTATTTTTTGTTATTAGAAAGAAAGAGAGGAAGGAAGCAAGCAAGCAAGCTCAGCCTGCCTGGGGCTCTGGGAGGCTGTAGCTCTGCCGTACCTAATGCCTTCCAAGCCTCATTCACCTTTAGAGTCTCACCATCACACACGGTGCCTGAGAACTAGCGGGAGCTTGGCAAATGTTCGCCGATGGCATGGGGGATCTGCCAGTAACGGTTTGCTTGGGCTGCCATCACTAAGTAACAAAGACCGGATGGCTTAAACAGGGCATTAGGTTTCTCAAAGTCTGGAGGCTGGAAGTCCAAGGCCAAGGTGTCGCAGGGCTAGTTTCTTCCCGGGCCTCTCTCCTTGGCTGGCAGATGGCCGCCTTCTCGCTGAATCCCCACACAGGCCTTTCTCTGTACACACACGCTCCAGTGTCTCTCATGTGTCCTGTTCTCCTCTTCCTGTAAGGACACCAGTCAGCTTGGATTAGGGCCCACCCTACCAGACTTAACCACCTCTTTAAAGACCCTGTCTCCAAATACAGTCACATCCTGAGGTCCTGAGGGGTTCCACATACGGATTTTGGGGGGACACAGTTCAGCCCATTACAACCCACTCCCCTCCCCCCACCCTCCATCCCCTTTCTATTCAGGATGCCCTCAGCTTTCCCTGTCCTGTGTCTGCTACTCCTGGGCACTAGAAGGGCAAACCTTGGGGTCCTCTTTTAGAGTAATCCCAGCTTGCAGCTCTCAATCAGAGTCTGAAATGAGGGGTTTCCATCACTCACAGACTCTTGCCCAGAGGGAGAGAGGAAGGGCTTTGAGAGGATTCCCTCTCTAAATGACTGGAATGTTCTTCCCAGTTGAAGGGGAGCTTGCACCTCCCTCTCACCTAATAGGTGCGCTTCGCTGGCACCAGCCGCAGCAGTTCAGTCTTCTAGCGTCTCACCTCATGTTTATACCCATCCCAAAAGCATTTTCCAGGTGTTTCCTGCAGTCCGCCTCCAAGGCAGCCACGCCTCCCCGAAGTCACGCCTCCACTGCAGCAGCCCCGCCTCCAAAGCAGAGCCTCCTCCGCTGTAGCCCCGCCTCTCCGAAGTCCCGCCTCCCTACAGCCCCGCCCAATGTGGCCCCGCCTCTGCTGCAGCCCCGCCTCCAGTCTGCCGGTCCCGGGCCGGGCGGACAGGGTCTCCGCCGACTGCCCCGAGGAGTGCGATGCGCGCCCCTGGCCACGAGAGGGCGCAGTAGCACTCCGCCCCGGGGAATGCAGAGCCGCTGGGAGGCGGTTCCTTCCCTGCCCAGTCATTTTTGGGGGTTATTTTTAGCGCTGCCAAGTGCTAAGTGTTGTAAGGCCAATAAGAAAAAGGCACTCTTTTTCACCTTTGAGGAACCTACGGGCTGACAGGAGGCAGAAAACGTGAACCGTAATATTTTCCCTCCACCGATTTATAGTGACAACTTCCATTCACGCGTAAAAGCCCATCCGCCCACGCTTAGGCCCCGTATGCACCGCCCGTGCTCGCCCCCTGGCCGGTCCTGGCCGCCCTCTACCTGCCACCGTGCGCGTTAGTTTTTAGTGCGTTTCAAGGGAAGGGAAGCACATGATTTTGAGTTAATTTCCTCTTCTTCGGTCCTCCTTTCCCTCACCTCAAACAGTTAGTGAGAGCTGCCTTTGGTGTCTCAGCAGAGAGATGAGGGCAAAAAACGCGAAAACAGCCCTGGAGTCTGTTTGCTTTTATTCCAAAAGCCTCAGCTTTGGAGGAAGAAGGGATTCTCTGGACAGACAAGATGTGTCTGGCAGGAAAACCTGGAACAGACTCCCTTGGGCTGAGGGAAAGGGTGAGGACAAAGGCAATGGGAGCTGGCAGCAGGGAGCTGAGCCCTGTTTCCTGGGTGGAGTCCCCGTAAGGTGACACGTGGACAGAGAGATCTAGGGTGTTCCTAACCACCATGGCTTAGATGTCTTAGACCCCTGGGGCCCAGTGGCTGAGGACCAAATGGGTCCCTCACTTGCCTTGATAACATGTGGGCTTCCTCCATACCCCGTTGTAGGGACTGAACGGTTCCCCCAAAATCCATACACTGAAGGCCTATCCCCCCAGTACCTTAGAATGTGACTGTATTTGGAGCAGGAGCCTTTGAAGAGATAATCAAGTTAAAATGAGGCAGTTAGACTGGTCCCCACTCCAAGCTCTCTGGTGTCCTTACAAGAGGAGGAGATTAGGACACCTGAGAGACACCAGGGATGTGCAGAGGAAAAGCCAGGTGAGGACCTAGTGATAAGGCTGCCATCTGCCAGCCATACAGACCTCAGGAGAAACCAACCCTGCTGACACCTTGATCTCAGACCTCTCGCCTCCAGAACCGCGAGGTGACATACTTCTGCTATTTCTGTGCTATTTACTGTGGCAGCTCTAGCTGATGAGCTCACCCCACACCCAGGAACACTGACGTGGCTCCTGAGGAGACTAGGGCCTCTGACACTCCAAGGTCTGAATTTTTTGCCAACCCAGCATGATAGTGGCTCAAAATAGAAATAAGAGAAGGTATAAGAAATATATTTTATATGTTTTTTTGCACTGTTGATTTTATATGTTGAGAGTCACATGCAACACACAACTAAACAACTGTTTTTTCTTTTCTTTTTTTTTGAGACAGGGTCTCACTCTGTCGCCCAGGCTAGAGTACAATGGTGTCATCATAGCTCACTTCAACCTCAAACTCCTGGACTCAAGCGATCCTCCTACCTCAGCCTCCCAAGTAGCTGGGACTACAGGCACGCACCACCACACCTGGCTAATTTATTTTATTTTTTCCAGAGAAGGGTCTCTCTATGTTGCTCAGGCTGGTTTCCAACTCCTGGCCTTAAGGGATCCTCCTGCCTCGGCCTCCCAAAGTGTTGGAATTACAGGCAGGAGGCACTGCGCCTGGCCACCACACATTTTATATGTACAAATCATTTACTCCTCCCAATGATCCTGTGTGGTGTATCTTATTATTATCGTCATTTCACAGAGGAGAAACTGTGAGAAGAAAGGGATCACTTGCCGAGATTGCAAAACTAATAAGTAATGCAGTTAGTGGGTTTCCAGGCTGCCTAGTTCCCAAGCTTATGTTCCTCCCAGCTCACTGTTTTGCCCCTCGAGCAGCTGCTATTACTGCAGCATAAGCTCCGGACGAAGTAGGAGAAAGGAGGACCAGGCCATGTGGCTGGAAGTCAGCAAAAGTCAGAACACAAAGGGTCTTAGAGGCTTCCTTTATCCTGCAGGCTCGCATTATTCAGGCAAGGGCTGAGTCTGTTGATTTGTTCTCGGGGAATCTGAGAACCAGGGATGGCCACCCGAGTCAGGTCTGGGCCCACATTTTCATGCCTAGGTGTGGCTCTGATGTTGCCAGGTGGTCTCTGAAGGGACCAGGGTTTACTATTTAATCTTAACTCGATCTGGAGTTCACGAATACATTCTCAGGGGCCTCGATACTTTTTCATTTAATTAGGTTCCTTATGTTACTGAAATTTGAGAAATGACGGTGCAGAATCCTGTGATCCCTAGAGGTGAACCCAGGTGTGTCAAGGCATCCTGTGTGGGGGCAGCTAATGGCCCAGGGTGTCAAGAGCTGCCCAGGGAGGAGGGTGCCCATGGCACAGCTGGCATCTACGGAGGCAGCGTGGTGCCATCAGGGGTTCATGGACTTTGGGGTATTGGACCTGGCCCAGACCAGCCAGGTAACCTGAGGCAAATTTTTTAGCCCCTCTGAACCCAGCTCTCCAGAATTGTGACAAGGATTAAAGGAGTAGTAGAGGCGATGAGTGGTGGTCTCTCCCTTCCTCTCCTGCCCCTTTCCTCCCTCTCCCTCTCTTCCTCCCTCCCTCCCTCCATTCCCCTCTCTCTCTTTCCTTTTCTCTTCCTCCCTCTCCTCCTCCTCTTTCTCCCTCCTTCTATCTCTGTCTCTCTCTCTCTCTCTGTCTCTCTCCCCCTTCCTCTCTCAATCTCTCTCACTCTCTGCAGGTCCAGAATGCCCCCTTCTTTCTTTTCCTGGCAGTTCCCACCTGAATTGTCATCAATTATTTAATTATATGTCCCTCTAGACTGTGGCTTTAATAGGGACAAAGAGCAAGGTACTTGCATCTCATCCTAAGGGTGGCAGGAAGCCCACAGAGGGTGTTCAGCTGCGCAGCGGAATGATCAGACTTTCATGTTCACATGCTGGCGCGGCCTGCTGTTGGCTGTGTGCAGAGACACGGAGGCCTGGAGGCGTTGGATGGCAGCAGAGATGGAGGGACGTGGACAGGACATGGAGGCCTCAGAACCTGCTGATGGATGAGGGTGGAGCAGGGGGATGGGCATTCGGGAGCCAAGGGTACCTCTAAGGTCTTGACCTGGGCAAGTGGGCACATGGGGTTACCTTTTATGGGGACAGTAAATGGGTGAAGATCAAGAGTTCTGCTTTCATTATGTCATGTTTGGATTGCCAGTTGCAGGTGGATATAGCAAATAGTCTGTGACGTGCATAATTCTGGAGTTCTAGAAGAGTTGAGGGTTAGGGATATAAAATTGGGGTTCATTGACATTCAGATGTTATTCAAATCCACGAAGCCAGTTGAGGTCCCCTGGCAGAGAAATCTCTGCAGTGAGGACAATGTGGCCCAGGCCCAACCCTGAGACACTGCCACATTCCCACTACTTAAAACCTGAGCAGCGTAGTCGGAGCCGGGAAAGGAGGCTAAAAGGAGCCGCCAAGGAGTCAGAGGAAAACTAGCAGAAGGTGGAATCTCAGAACAAGGAAATGGAAGCGTTTGAGCAAAAAGTGAAAACTCAGAGACCAATGCTGCTGAGAAGTCAGGTTTGATACAAACACAAGTGGGCACGCGTCCCCACTCCGCACACTCCAGCCACTGACCACGGCGCCCTGTGCCCCGACACAGACGCCACCTCAGAGTCCTCCTCAACGCAGTCTTTCCGGGGACCACTACTCACAGATCGAAGGTGCATGTACATTAAATCTATTTACCATTCCTCATATAGTCCAACCTCCTAGCCTTCTAGATGAAGAAACTGAGTTCTGGAGAGATTGTCATTGTCACGGTATTTCATGGTAGACGTCTAGTATGCGCCTTCCAGTCGGGCACCTTAGTGGTAGGGCTGTGAGGAGAGACACGTTCGTGTGGATTCGGTAATGTTTTTGTGGAATCACTGTGTCATTAGTCAGGGTTCTCCAGAGAAAAGGAATGGAAAGGATGTGAGGATGGATAGATAGAGAGACAGACAGACAGACAGATAACTTTAAAGAATTGGCTACTGTGATGGCAGAGATGGGCAAGTCCAAAATCTGCAGGGTTGGCCAGGAGGTTGGAGACTCGGGGAAGAGTTGCAGTTCAAGGCCAAAGACAGCCTGCTGGCAGAAGGCCTTCTTTCTTTGGGAACAGCAGTGTGTTCTCTTAAGGCCTTCATCTGATTGGATGACACCCACCCACGTGATACAGAGTCACTTGCTTTACTTAAAGTCTGCTGGTTTAAATGTTAATCTCATCTAACAAACTCCTCAGAGAAACATCTAGAATAATGTTGACCACATATCTGGGTACTGTGACCTAGCCAAGTTGAAACATAAAATGAACCATCACACATAGGTTGACATTGGTTTATTTTAAGAAACTGAGTTAAAAGAGGTCCTTTTTGGTGTTGAGAGGAGGGGTGGAAGGAGGGATGGGAGGAGGGAGGTTGGCCTGTGCTGGCTGTCCTTGCTGAGGAAGTGTCCCTCTGCCTACCACAGAGAACTTGGCTTTGGCGATTAGCACGTCACCTGGAACTCAAGCACCCTAATAAAAGCAGTAACAGCTGCAGTTTACTGAGCACTTGCTGGATCCCAGGCATCCTGCTAAGTGCCTTTCACGGCTTTTCTCATTTGGAATCACTCTGGCCCCATCTGGCCAGACACAGCACACAGCCCTGCACTGTCTGGGGGCTGTCACCTCCCCAGGACTCTTTCCCAGGAAGTTGGACACAGGGCCCAGGTCTCCAAGATACACCAATATTTCTGCTCCCTGCTCCACTGACTGGAGCAGGGAATGTTTTTCAAGAGGGATGTCGGAAGAGGGGGGGTTCTTAGGCTTTTGGAAACCAAAGCCTAGAGGACTTTTTGTTCTTTGTTCTCTGTTCTGCCTAATCCCTCCCAGGAGTGGGCCTAGCTGTTCGGATGGGGTAAGACGGACTTTTAAGGAAAAGTCAGTAGTAGTCATGACTCACATACATATATATGGAACAAAAGAAGCCACAGAAGAACACATACGGACATGATTCCACTTATGTGCTCTACAAAGACAGCCAGCCTCATCTGTGCTAACCAAGGCCAGTGGGGACCTCAGTGGGCAGGGCGGGAGCAGCAAAGGAGGCCTCTTGGGGTGCTGGCATGTCTTTACTCTTGGTCTTGGTGCTGATATACAGATGCACATCGTATAAAAATGCATTAGGCTGCACGCTCAGCACAGGTGTGTGCACATAGTACTTCAATAAGAACATGGAAACACTCGAGGTCCAGAACCCACACTCATCCTCAGCCTCACCTAGGATGGCTGGGGTGTGGGGAAGCAGGGTCGAGGTTTGGGAGGTTTTCCTGAGTGGTCTCAGATCAGATTCTACTCCCCACTTATGAGTGAGTCTCCTGAGGGCAAGGGCTGTGCTGAGTCTCTCATGTTACTCCACTAAGCAGCACTGTAGCCCTGAGGGGCAGGTGTTAGGGACCCATTTTACAGATGAGAAAATCTGTGGACAAGGAGACTTGATATCTTGCCGGTGATTATACAGCCAGTGAGTGGGGCTGTCGTGGCCACAATCCCAGGCCATCTGGCTCTGAGTAACCACATTGACTCACCCCATGCCCGCCAGAGACCACTCCCCAGCCAGTTAAAAGACTGTACGCCCTGCCCTCCAGTTTGCTTGAGACGCCCAACACACCACTCAATTTTCCTACAGTCATCCCCGCCCCCCGTGCCGAAATCCTGACATCCGTCAAGGCCCCTGACTCCTGTGGCTGCCGCTTGCAACCATCCCAGAAGCCCCTGGTTATATCCGGGGGTGTAAAGCCATCCCCATACTTTGAGCTTCCCTGCAGGCGCTCACCTCACTCTGCCTCAGCAGCGTGTATGAGTGCACCGTGCTTCTGTCATGTCACCATCTGTGGGGTGATGTGGCTGGCTGGTGACTAGGTAAGTGTCACTGTTCCTTCTCACTGTCCCGTAGCTCCCAGCTGAGGCTGTGCACCCTGTGAGAGCAGGATGCCTCTTGGTCAGGGGTGTGAGGAGCCGTAACTATGCTGGTCTCGTGGCCCTAGTACACTGCAGGCCTTGGAGGGCAGGGATGGGGGCTTCGAGCCCTGAAGCTCATGTTTATTGGGTTGCTACAGAACATGCCGCAGAGCTTCCCCTCTTTTTTCTTTTATGGAGGGGCAGGGGTGTTAGCGCCAGAGGCCAGATGTTTGCCAGGTGGAGAGAGGACACTCTCATGCCCCACCCCCAGTTTCCAGCACATCTCCAGAGCCCAGGGTTTTGGAAGCACCAACAAAGTGACACTGGATTGGGGAGGAGGAAGCACAACTTTATTTTTTGGCCTGAAGGTGGGTTGGTGTTTTGGGGAATTCTTGGGAACAGAGCATGTCTCTGCAGTTTCAAACCTGGGGATGCTGGAGGAGCTTAGGCCCAGCCTGGGGTGGGTGCATTTATTTATAAATGTTGAGTGGGAAGTGGAAGTTGCTGGAGAACATATGGCCAAAGGTAAAGGAAGAGCATCACGAGTTGGAACCCTGCAGGGCGGCAAACCCGGAGGCCGATGGAGAAAATGGAAGCAGCAATCCGGAAGCACTCATGCACCCAGCAGTCACAGAATGAAGCCTTGCATCTTCAGCCTAGAGCCATGCATCTTAGTACTTCCTGATGCACCTTCCTGAGAGCTTTGTACTCCAGAAGGTAGAGAAAGAACAAAGGACTTATGTGTGATCAAAAAGGAAGACAAGTTTGGTGACATAAACATGGTCGAAAGCAGCAGAGAAAATGGTTCACACCATACAGCCCTGATGGGGCCCTCCCCAGGGTCCCTGTTAACCCCACAAGTGCCCCCTCCTCTCCACAGCCCATGCCCTCACTCCTGGGTGCCATCCCACGGTCCAGGACCTCCCCGGCTTGCATCTGAACAAAGGGCTGGCCCGAGGGAGGAGGGTGCATGGGGATGTGGGATGCTCACTCTGACCCCGCCTTCAGGAACAGCCCCGTCAGCAGCCCCTAGTGTTAGGAACCTGCTGTGTGTGGTCTGTGTACTTTGCTGAAAATTAGATAATTACTTGAGCAGCAAAGAGTTGTTGGTTGCCTTGACCAATAATTCAAGGAAAGAAGGTAGAAGCCAGTTTGGAGTGGATCAAGGCATGAAAAAGAGTTGAGGCCATTTACTACACACAAGACAAGAGAAATTAGCCTGCTATAGTAGACTGAATGTTTGTGACCCTGCGCCCAAATTCATATGCTGAATTCCTCACCCTCAATGTGATGGTATTGAGAGGTGGGGAGGTGATTAGGAAGGTGATTACGTCTTAGCCACAGAGCCCTCAGGAATGGAATCAGTGCATTTATAAAAGAGACCCCAGAGAGACCCTCACCCTTCTGCCATGTGAGGACGAAGTGAGAAGACAGCCAGATACTGCATCTGTGGACACCTTGGTCTTGGACTTCCCAGGCTCTACAACTGTGAGAAATAAATTTCTGTTGTTTATAAGTCACCCAATTTGTGGGATTTTTATAGCAGCTCAAAGGGTGTAAGACAGGGCCTGCAGATGTGAATGAATTTGCAATTAAGTAAGAGGTGTGACTTGGGGCTGATCGACTCCAATCTTACATGGGAAGTTGTCAAGGGAATAGTGCTGCTAAGGGCATGCGTATGTACATGAATTATTCTGAGAGCCTGTTATCAACTTTGTTGGATTCATACCTAGGAGTGGGATTTCCAGGTCATTTGGTAATTCTACGTTTAACTTTTTGAGAAACTACAAAACTGTTTTCAGCAGCATCTAAACCAATTTGAAGTCCTGTAAGCAATGCTCCAATTTCTCCATACCTTTGACAACACTGCTTATTTATTTATTTTTTAATTTTTTCTACCTATCCTATTATAACCTCACTGTAGTTTTGATTTGCATTTCCCTAATGACTCAGCACCCTTACATACACTTCTTGGCCATTTGTATACTTTTTATTGAGAAATGTCTATTGAAGTTCTTTTTAATTTTTAAATTGAGTTGTTGAGATGTAGGAGTTCTTTATATGTTCTAGATACAAGTTTGTATCCCTTCATCGGATCTAAAAGGTTAAAACAGCCTAAATGCCCATCAAAAAATGAGCGGATAAATGAGTTATGGGATACATATATCATGAAATATTATTCAGCCATGAAGAGCCACCACTGATACAGGCTGTGATGTGGATGAACCTCGAACACCTTGTGCTCAGTGAAGAAAGCCAGACACAAAGCCTACACGTTGTGTGAGTCCATTCCTGTGCAACACCCGCACCAGGTAAGTCTGTGGAGACTGAATGCGGGCCGGTGGTGGTGGTTGCTGTCGGGACGGGAAACAGAAGCAGCTGCTTAATGAATATGGAGTTTCCCTCAGGGAGAGGAAAATGTTTTGGAACTAAATAGAGGCGGTGGCTGTACAACATCATGAGTGTATTAAATGCTACTGAATAATTCAATTTAAAAAAGTTGAATTTATGTTATGTGAATTTCACCACAATAAAAAACCCTGCACAAATCCTTATAGAAGCTGTATGTGCAATGGCCAAAAAAAAAAAAAAAAACTGGAAATAAAGAGGTGTTCTCCAAAAGGTAAATTGTTAAACAGACTGTTGTACAATCCATACCACGAAATATTGCTCAGTAACAAAAAGCAATAAACTACTGAAATTCACAACCAGTAGATAAATCTCCAGAGAATAGTGTTAACTGAAAAAAAATCCAATCCTAGTGCATTACATAATGTATGGCTCTATTCATGGAACATTCTTGAAATAGCAACATTATAGAACTGGAGAGCAGGTTAGTGGTAGCCAGGGGGTAGGGAGGGTTTGGGCTGGGAAGGAAGTAGGTGTGGCTATAAAATAATCCTTATGATGATGGAAATATGCTATATTTTACCTCATCAATATCAATATCCTATAGGTCTGCAAGATGTCACCATTGGTGACACTGGGGATCTCTATGGTTTTTTTCAAGTGCATATGAATCTATATTTATCTGAAAGGATTCATTTGAAATAAATAAATAAATACGTTATTTGTTTGTAGTTCTTTCTAAAACACCAACCTTCCTTGCTAGACTAGAAACTTCATGAATGAGGTCACAGCTGTGCCCGTCAGGTTCTGTGTTACGGTCTCGCGTCCAGCAGGTAGTGTCACATACCAAATGATATCCTACTTAAAAACACCTCAAAAAGTCTGTAATGGAAGAAATGAGAAACAAAAATGTGACATACAGAAAGCACATAACAAAAATCAAAAGTAAGTCCTTCTTTGCTAGGAATTACTTTCAGTGTAAATGGGTTAAATTATCCAATCCCTTTATCATTGGGATTATAATTAATATCCTAAATGTCTAATAATCTAGATTGAATTGGTAATAACTCAGTGTCAATAGAATTTATATGATATATATTAACATACAGATTTTTCTGGTTTCCTTTAAGTTTTTGTCCATGGCTTCCTTTAACTCATGAAACATTTAAAACAGTTGATTTAAAATCCATGTCTAATAAGCCAAGATCTGTCTTCTTCTATGACAGTTGCTGTTAATTTCTTCTATGAATGGGCCATAATTCTCAGTTTTATAAAAAACATTTATTTTGAATGTTATAAGTCAATAATTCAGATTCCTTTTCCTCAAAACATTATTTCTGCTTAATGTAGGCTGTAGCTATTTGTTTGTTCAGTGAGTTTTCTAAGCTTTATTTATAAAATCTGCATCATTATTTGTCATTTGTATCCTCTGCAATTTCTTTTCTTTTAGCTCATGTTCAGCTAGTGTTTTCACAGAGATTTCCTTGAAGTCCAAAAGCCAAAATGAGTGTGTGTGCGTGTGCGTATGGTGTGTGTATGCATGTGTTTGTGTATGTGGGTGTGGGTGTGTGGTGTGTGTGCGTGCGCGTGCGAGAGAGAGAGAGAGAGAGAGAGAGACAGAGAGAGAGAGATTGAGAGAGATCTTCTAGGCTTTGCAGATTGGTTTGCCAGGGCACAGCTTCAAACAGCTTTGGTACTTAGCCAGGTCGCTTTCAACTCTGCCTTAGCCTTTGCTTCTTGCTGGCCCTGAATTTAGAGCCAGGGGTTAAAGTTTAGGACTTCCTAGTTCTTTTCTGTGTGTGCCTCCTGCCCTGGCCTTTCACCTAGTTTTCCAAATTACCCAGTAGGCATGGGAACTTTCTAACACCCTAATTTCCCCAAATAACTCTCTCTCCTGCTTTTCCACCTGCGTTTTTGGTACTTTATCGTATGATTCAACCAACCATAATCTTTTGGCCCAGGCAGCTGCAAGTTATTCATTGACCTGACAATGTTTTTGAGAGTTGTGCCCTGAATGAGTTCGGGCAAAACAAAGACATTAATCACTCCTCAGGTAGCTTGGGTTAGGGAAGACAACTCTTTGTAAGGTCTGCTCTGATCCTCCAAAAAGTCCCACACTTGAAATGCAGGCTGCTGCAGGTGAGGAAAATCAAGTATAAATGGCCTTGGCCTTGGCCTTCGCCTTCCTTGGGCGCCTGGCTGGAACAGATAGGACTGGCCAGGCATTGTTCTCTCTCCACTGGGCAACTCCACGGGCCTGTCTTGCGCTTCCCCACAGCTGTCTCAGCGGAGCTGAGCATGGATTCTAACAGATAGGAAGCAGAAGTTGCCAGTCTTTGAAGGCTCAGGCCTGAAGACTTGCACAAGGCCAGGCCTGCCATGTCATACTTGGCTGCGCAGTCAAAAAGCCCACGTAGATCAGAGGAAAGAGGAATTAGACACCATCTCTCAGTTGGAGAAGCAGCAAACAATTTGCAGCTGTCTTTCATCCACCACAAGTCATAAGCTGTTGGTGAGGAAAAATCGGGGAGCTGTAGGCTAGGGAGATGCCTGCTTTTGCTAAGAGCTGTGACTACCACAGCAAATTATCTGATTATTGTCTGTCTCAAGTAGGAAAGGTGCACCCTCCTCAGGCGATGGGTGAAGGCAGAGAGGGCAGGATCTTCTTGGCTGATTTCTAAGGTGGCAGAGACAGGAGGAACATCCCTCTGTCACCAAAGCAGGGCCTGTGAGGCAGGAAAGGAGATAGGCCAGGGAGCCCCATCTTCTCTCTGCAGGAACATCCACGAGGTGCCCCCTGAGGCTCCTCCCATCCCCCACTGCCTAGAAAGTGGGATTGTTCAAGCAGTCAAATTTGGGACTAGCAATATGGTTATTTTATATTTTTACAGCCCTTGTACCCTTAAAAAATACAAATTCTCCTATGTCTATACTGTGATGTTGCCTCCTTTGGAACCCAAAATCCATCAGTCTCTGAATTATAGTCCTCAGGATTTTGCTTGGTTTATATTTTTGCGTCTTTTAGACAAACACTTCTGCATCCTCAACCTGATTTATATGACTGAGAACAGGAAAGGCCGTTTGTGATTTTAATGTTTTACTTGGTGGCCTGCAATTTGTTGATGCTTTTGTATGAGAACCAGGAAATCATTACCCCCTGCAACGGACTCGTTTCCTGAGACTTTTTCATGTAACAGCACAGTGTAGCCACGGCCCCTCCTCCTCGCTGCCTCATTCCAGAGTGGAGGCGGCACCCACTCAGCGCACTGGGTCCTTGCTTCCTGTCCCGTTGATGAGATCTGCCTCCCCCTTGGCTTGGCATGCAACTCTGTCCCTAAAGTGTTGCAGTTTCTTGGGGGATGGCTCTGTGTGGGGAAACAGCTGCCAGGGGTAGCCAGCCCCCACCTTCTCCCCTGAGCTTTCCCTGCACTGCCAAGGCCCTCCGTGAAAGGAGCACAGAACTGCCGCACAGCTGCCCAGAGCTTCTCTGATGTGCATCTGCCCTCTTGACAATCGCACTGACAAGAATGAAATTCTTCTGAAGCTTCTACAGAGACGGGACAGTGTTCTCCTGCATTCTCAGGGCCCAGGCATCAGGGTGCTGGGTCACAGCACCTGCATCTGGTTCCCTCAGGCTCGGGGGGCTGCTCCTGAGCAGGTCAACCTAAGGCATGGGCCCCCCCAAGAGCTTGGTGTTGCAGCCGTCTATCTCAGGAGGTTCTGACTTGAACAGACTTTGCTTTGGAAGGCAGAGAGTCCTGGACCAGGGGTTCAGAAACCGTTTGATCTAACTTCACTTTTTTCCTCCAACACTTTATTGTTTCTTCCAGCAAATTATTATTTTGTGTTTTCAAACATACATTGAAGTTTAAAATCATTTATAATAAACAGGCTGGGTGCCATGGCTCACACTTGTAATGCTAGCACTCTAGGAGGCTGAAGCAGGAGGATTGCTTGAGGTCAGGAGTTCAAGACCAGTCTGAGCAAGAGTGAGACCCCGTCTCTACAAAAAAAAAAAAAAAAAAATAGAAAAAAGTTAGCCGGGTGTGGTGGTGCACATCTGTAGTCACAGCTACTGGGGAGGCTGAGGCAGGAGGATCACTTGCGCCCAGAGGTTTGAGGTTACAGTGAGCTATGCTGATGCCACTGCACTCTAGCTGAGGCAACAGAGTGAGACTCTGTCTCAGAAAAAAAAGTCATTTACAATAGACACTCATATACCTCAATATTTGACTCTACTTTCTCTTGTCTCTACTCTCTCTTATCTACTCCTCTGTTTAACAATCAATCCATCTAATTTTTTAGGGATTTCATGGTAAGTTTTAGACATCAAGGGAAATTTTCCAAAACACTTCTGCTCATATATCATGAATATTTGTTTAAACTTTATTTAGAGTTTATTTTTTTATCTCTTTAACAGATAAAAGGCACAAATCTTCAGTGCACATCAGAGAAGTTTTGACAAATGCATACATCTCTGTCATCCAAATCCTTATCAAGATACAGAATACTGTCACACCATGTTAGTTTGCTAGGGCTGCCATAACAAGTCACCACAAACTGGGTGACTTACAGCAACAGACATGTATTCTCCCACAGTTCATGAGGCTGGAAGTCCCACATCAAGGAGTCAGCAGGGCCGTGCCTCCTCTGAGGACTCCGGGGAGGAGCCAGTCCTTGTCTCTTTCCAGCTTCTTGTTGCTGGCAAGCCTTGGTGTTCTTTGTCTTGTAAACACATCGCTCCGCTTTCTGGCTCCATCTTCACCTGGCCTTCATTGTTTGGGTTGTGTCTATCTGTCTCCAAATTTCTATCTTCTGAGTTCATTCCATTATCACTGCTAAGTAATATACCATTGTGCAGATATGCCACAATTTATCCATTTTTCCTTGATGAACACCTACGGTGTTTCTACTTTGGTAGTCTTACGAATAAAGCTGCTATGAACTTTGTAGAAGTCTCTCTGTGGACATATATTTTCATTTCTCTTGTGAAAAGAGAAAAGCCTTAAAGTGGGGTTGTCGAGCCATAGGATGGGTATAATTTTGTACCATTTTACATTCCGTCTAACAATCTATGAGAGTTCTGACTGATTCTCATTCTTGCTAATATTTGTAATTTTTTAAAAAATTTTTTAGCCATACTGATGGATGTGTAATCATTCATAATAATTACAATTTGCATTTCTCTGATAAGTAAGGACATTGAAAACATTTTAATATGCTTATTGGCCATTTGCTTATCCTCTTTGGTTAAATGTTTATTCAAACATCTTGCCCATTTTATAATTAAATTTTGGTCATTTCCATGTTAAGTTATAAGAGTTCTTTATATAATATATTCTGGCTACCACATATATAATTTGTAATTTTTTTATTCCTACTCTGTACCCTGCCTATGCACTTGCTTAATGGGATCTTTCAAAGCCAAAATGTTTAATTTTCATGAATTATAATTTATGAATATTTTTTTTATACTTATTGCTTTCAGTTTCCTGAGTAAAACATTACCTGCCCCAAGTCACAAAGATATGCTTCTATGTTTATTTCCAACAGATTTATAATTTTTTATATGTCTTTGTCTATGATCTATTTTGAGTTATGTGTTCTGTATGGTGTGAAATAGAGCCGGAGGCAAATTTTGTATATCTTGTGGATAACGAGTAGTTCTAGTACTGTTGTTAAAAAGATAGTCCTTTCCACATTGGATTGTCTTGAAATCCTTGCTTGATTGCACTGGACAGAAACTCCAGTACATTGAAAAGAGATGGTGAGATTGCGTGTTTTTGCCTTAATCCCACTTTATGAAGATAATATTAAACCATGATAGTAGGTTTAGATTTTTGTAGATGCCTTTCATTAGATTGAAGAAATTCCCTTCTATTTATAGTTTGCTGTTTTTTTTTTTTTTTTTTAAATCATGACTGGGCATTGCATTTTGTCGTGTTTCTCAGCACCTGTTGAAATTATTAAATGGTTTGTTGCCTGTATTTTGTTGATACAGTGAATTATAGTGTTTCCTTTTTTTTTTTTTAGCTTATTATAGGGGTACAAAAGTTCAGGTTATATATATTGCCCATGTCCCGCCCATCCTCCCAAGTCAGAACTTCAAGCGTGACCATTCCCCGGATGGTATGCAATGCACTCATCATGTAGGTATACACCCATCCCCTCCCCCCACCCCCCACCTCAGTCCGATACCCAATTGGTGTTATTCCCAAATGTGCACTTAGGTGATGATCAGGGAAACCAATTTGCTGGTGAGTACATGTGGTGCTTGTTTTTCCATTCTTGGGATACTTCACTTAATAGAATGGATTCCAACTCTCTCCAGGAGAACAAAAGGAATTCTATATAACTATTATTTCTTATAGCTGAGTAATACTCCATGGTATACATAGACTACAATTTACTAATCCATTCATGAATTGATGGGCATTTGGGTTGTTTCCACATCTTTGCAATTGTGAATTGTGCTGCTATAAACATTCGGGTACAGGTGTCTTTGTCATAAAATGACTTATGTTCCTTTGGGTAGATGCCCAATAATGGGATTGCTGGATCGAATGGTAGGTTTATTTGAATCTGTTTAAGGTATCTCCATAATGCTTTTCACAGGGGTTGCACTAGTTTGCAGTCCCACCAGCAGTGTATGGGTGTTCCTGTCTCTCCACATCCACACCAACATGTGTTGTTTTGGGACTTTTTGATAAAGGCCATTCTCACTGGAGTTAAGTGATATCTCATTGTGGTTTTGATTTGCATTTCCCTGATGATTAGGGATGTTGAGCATTTTTTCATATGTTTGTTAGCCATTCTTATATCTTCTTTTGAAAAATTTCTATTCATGTCGTTTGTCCACTTTTTGGTAGGGTTGTTTGATTTTTTTCTTACTGATTTTCCTGAGTTCTAAATAGATTCTTGTTATCAGTCCTTTATCTGATGTGTAGTATGAGAAATTTTTTCCCCATTCTGTAGGTTGTCTGTTTATTCTTGTGACTGTTTCTTTGGCTGTGCAGAAGCTTTTTAATTTAATTAGGTCCCATTCATTTATTTTTGTTGTTGCTGTGATTGCCTTAGGGGTCTTCTTCATAAATTCTTTGCCTAGGCCAATGTCTCTAAGAGTTTTTCCCACATTGTCTTGTAGAATTCTAATCGTTTCACACCTAAGGTTTAAGTCTGTTATCCACCGTGATTGATTTTTGTGAGAGGTGAAACCTGTGGGTCCTGTCTTCTATATGTGGCTATCCAGTTTTCCCAGCACCATTTATTGAATAAGGATTCTTGTCCCCAGAGTATGTTTTTGTCTGCTTTGTCAAAGATTAGATGGCTATATGAGGCTGGTTTTATATTTGGATTTTCTGTTGTGTTCCACTGGTCTGTGTCCCCGCACTTGTGCCAATACCAAGCAGTTTTAAGAACCACAGCCTTGTAGTATAGGTTGAAGTCTGGCAAATTAATACCTCCCATTTTGTTTTTATTGCTTAAAATTGCTTTTGCTACACGGGGTCTTCTCTGATTCCATACAAAGTGTATAGTGTTTACGTTTTGATTGTTAAAGCAACCTTGCATTTTCACTTGCTAAGTGAAATAAATCTACTTATCCATAATGTATTACACATTTTGGATGTTACTAGATTCAATTTCCTAATACTTTGTTAAGAATTTTTAATCTGTGTTTATAAGAGATGTTAGTAATAACCTTCTTTTCCTCCTTCTTCTCTTTCTCCTCATCTCCCTCCTCCTTCTTCTTCCTTTTCTGTCTTTGTCAAGCTGATTTTGATGCCTTCATCCAATGAGTTCGATCATTTTCCCCATCCTCTGTTTTCTGAAGGCATTCGGGTGAGATTGGTGATTTCTTCCTTGCAAGTGTCAAGCACTGTTCTATTCATTTAGTTCTCACAGATAATCTGGAAGGTAAGTGTTTTATAGGTGAGAAATTTGAAGCTCTGAAGTGCTAAAGAATTTGACTAGTGTCACAAGGCACTTATCAGAGTTAGCTCTGAACCAGGCCTGTCTAACCGAAAGCTCCAGTCGTGTTTATTTTGTGTCCCCACAAGGAAGGACTTGGTGGGCTCCTGAAAGGCTCACTAACTGACAGAGCAAAAGCCTACACAAGCCTATCCCTCCCTCAGCTGAGGGGATGCACAGCTGGACTCTTCTCGAAAAGGCCTCAGTGCGTGAAGCTCCCACAAGCTAGGAGAGAAGAACTCCACCTGCTCATTGCCTTTCCCAGCCTCTAGGTAGGAATCTGCCCCGGTGAGGAGTTCCTGGGGGAAGGGGACAGTTGCTGTATTGTTTTGGAGAAGGGACCCAGGGAGCCCAGCTGGAAACGGCAGCCCCATGCGCACCGAGGACATGAGCGTGTGCACGTTTCCTTGAGTCAGGAGCTGGGCCTGGGACCGCCGTGGGGCTGCGAGATCCGCAAAGGAGGAGCAGGCTGGGATCGTCCCGGGACTTGGGACCTGCTCCAGGAACCCCGTAGCTTCCACCAGTCAGATACTCACTCCTACCTCAGTCTCATGGGAGTCATTTTAAACACGCAGAAACGGGATTTAGAGTCTGCTGATTTGCAATTTAAGTTCTTTTAGATGCTATTCTTTACTTTTCCACTGTGTAGGGGAAAAAGGTTTACTTTGCAAATTAAAAGAATGATATTTCAGTAGGAATTTTACAGTTAAAAGAATAAATATTCTGTCCTGCTATCCAATCACCACTGAGAGTCTGGACCTTTCTACTTCCCGCCCCAGATGTGCCGCAGACTGGAACCTGGGAGGAGAGCGGGTGGGGCCTGGATCTCCTGGGAGCAGAGAACCCAGGCATGCATATTGGCTTTGGAAAGAGAAAGACAACTTCTTCTCAGCAGATTTGCTTATCTCCAGTGTTTTACTCATTTTGAATATTAGAAAAAGCATCTATGAACCTTCTGAAGATAGGAAGAGATGGACCACACCTAGGGAATTAAAATTTTGCCCTGGAAAAGTGGAAGTCCACAGACCCGTTGTCTAGAAATGTGAGGTGGCTGAGTCTCTTGGAAAGCAAGGTTTGGTTCTCTGTTTTCCATCTGTTTCTGCAGATGAAGAACGTGCGCAGGGAGAGCGGCTTCCTCCTCTGCTACTAGAACAAGCAAGGTGTGGGCTCGGCAGGAGGACCAGGGAGCTGGAAGCTGTGCCTGGGGGGACTCCCCTTCACGCTCGGGGAGTGTCAAGAGGGAGACCTGTGACATCTGTTCTCCTGGGCTCCACCAGGCTCACTGTAGACCCTCAGGGCTGTTCAGACTCCAGCCTCATTTTGTCACACGGCAAGTAAGTGGTGGAGACAGGATTCCAGGCATGGGCCCGACTCAAGAGATGGAGCGGTCAGGCCACATGTTTCTATCTCTATTTCTGGCTTTTGAATAAAAAATTACGGCCTTTTAGGAGCAGGATTTAATAAGGCTCACATTTGGGAAGAGAGATTTAAGGTATTTCCATGTTATTTGTATGAATGTCCCACTGTAGTCCCAGGAGGTGTTTTATTTTATTTTTAAAATTTTGTGTACAGAGGCGCTGAGAACTGTAACTCGGGGTAAGCAGTGTGAACAGGGAGCACCGCTGCGCAAACTCTCCAGTGTGCTGTTGCTGGACTTTTTTTTTTTTTTCCCTTTTCTAAGTAAAAGGGGTTCTAGATTTTCATCTAAGGTTATGTAATACCAGCTCCTTTGGTGCCTCCTAATTCTCAGCTAAGTTAAAACGCATCTCCTCCAAATCCCTGGGGCTCCTGTGGACCCTTGGGGAGGGTGGGTGAGGGAGGCCTTTTCCCAGAGGGAGCAAGATGCCCCTGAGCTGCCTGCACTAGGACAGCTCATGGCGTCACCGGGACTGGACTCTAGCCATGGTATAGCCCTGGTCTGTGTGCGTGTGTGTGTATGTGTGTGTGTGTGTGTGTGACATACGACATTCCTCTTCTTTGATTCCAGGCTAAAGATAGAAGGATGTGCTGTGTGTGTCAAATCCTGGGGCCCCAGGAGGAGATGAGGCTCTGTGCTCGGCTGGGCAGACAGGCCACTTCCATTTCCTGCTTCTCCTTTTTCTACACATCATTGTCCTCTGAGCATCTTCTGTCAGCTGTTTAGTGTATCTCATTCTGAGATTCTAAGGCTGAAACTTCTGTCTTCCTACCTTTTGACAAATAACATACATCTTACCCTCCGCTGTCTAGGTACAAAATGCATTTGCAGTATTTTATTCTCTCCATTTCTCTCCCTTGACCCTTTGGGTCCTACGGGCACAGCACACAGACCTGGCGTGACATGACCACAGAGCTTCATGTGAGACACAGACAGCTGGGACATTGTGGCCTACTCCATGCCACAGTCCTCTTTGTCAACAATGAACTAGGGCCAGGGATGTTAAGTATCTTGCCAGAGATTCCACACCTCAGCGGGTGTGGCACGACACGAGGTATATATTTGGTCTCCGCCCCAGTTCCTGGCACAGAGTCCTTCAACCCTAGGAATCTCCTGAGTGATGAGAGTGTCTTCTGCATGCAGATGGGATGACCCCTGTCAGGAGGGGGTGCACAGACAGCTTCAGTATGGGGGCTGGTCACCAGGAAGACTAAAAACGTGATCACGGAACTTTCAGCCCCATCTTGACCTCTGGAGATTGAGTTCAATCACCAAACGGCCAAGGATTTAATCCGCCGTGACTGTGTAATGAAACTTCCGTGCAACCCCTAACCTGCAGGGTTCAGAGAGCCTCTGCGTTGTGGCCCGCAGGGAGGGTGGAGGGAGGCACGCCTGGAGAGAGCCTGGGAGCCCCGTGCCCCGTCGCCCATACCATGCCCAGTGCATTTCCACCTGGCTGCCCATGAGGTGTATGCTTTACAATAAAATGGTAAACAGAAGTGTTTCCCTGGTTCTCTGAGTCATTTTGGTGAATTATCAAACCTGAGCAGGGATGTAGGAACCCGCAAATTTGTAATCAAGATAGACAGAAGTTTGGGCAGCCCGGGCACCCATTTGTACTTGGCAGTCTTGTGGGAATGAGCCATTAACCCTGTGGAGTCTCATGCTAACTCTGGGTGATGAGCCTCAGGATAGGATTGAATTGCTGGACGCCCAGCTGGTGTCAGACAATTGGCTGTGATGTGGAAAAGCTCCACACACCTGGTATCAGAGAAGACATCTGATGTGGGGCAGAGCTGGTGCCAGAGCCAGGCCTCCTGGGGCCCTCCTCACAGCACCGTCTGAAGAAACTCTCCTCAGGTGCCTTCTGCCGAAGGAGTCCTAGGACAGCACGGGAGGACCACACCGCCCAGCCATCCAGGACCAGCGCATTCAGGGAACAGGCAGAGGACAGGCATTCCTCCCTGCTGTGGCTTGAATGTATCCCTCAAAGTCCATGTGTTGGAAAATTTATCCCCAGTGCAACAGTGTTGACATGTAGGAACTTTGGGGGATACTTAGGTCGTAAGGGCTCTCATGAACAGGTTGAGGTCATCATCTCCAAAGTGGGTTCGTTCTCTTGAGTGGGCTTGTTACAAAGGTGAGTTTGACCCTCCTGCCCTCCCTCTCTCACCTTCTCTTGCTCTTCCATCTCCCACCATGGGATGCCACAGCACGAAGGCCCTCACCAGACACCAACTCAATGCTCTTGGACTTCCCTGCCCCAGAACTGTGAGCCAAATACATTTCTGTTCGTTATAAATTACCCGACCTGGGGTGTTCTGCTATAGCAACAGAAAATGGACGCAGATGCTCCCTGACCACATTGCTTAGAAGGAGACAGAAGGGCCAGGCCCACAGTGGACTCGCACTTGGGTATGTTCTTGTCCGTACCTCCCCTCACATGCACGATCATCATGGGTGTGGGGGATGAAATAAAACCAGTCAGCGCTGACTGTGTCTGGAAAATGGCAGAAAGGGAAGTTATTAATGGTCAGCACATTCATGAGTTGTTCGACATGTTATGATTTCTGTCTTATCTCAAGGCAGCACTTTAATAAATCCCACCCTGAGCTATCCTGAACTGAGTGTACTGAGTGGTCACCAGCCAAGCGCCCCAGGCCCCGAGAGGCCAGGAACACACAGTTCACACATTTGCTGAATTCAAGGATTCAGGCTCACCCTCCCAGACAGCACTGCCTCTCCCCAGGTGCAGAGACTTATTCTCCACCTCCTCTTCCTCACCCTGCTCCGCACTCCAGGTAGCACCAGCCCGTGTAGGCCACAGTGGTGTCTGATAAATGCCCCTGCCTGGCTGGCTCTCGGTCTGACCGTGCCCCCCACCACAGTTGCTCCTGCCTTCATCCCCCAACACTTAGTCCACACGCACCTGTCTTGCCCTATGGGGTGAGCAGCTCATGGTGACACAGCCCTGTCCCACTGGAAGCTGTCACGGGAGCTGCCCTGTGTTGGTACCAGGCCAGCATCAGCCTGCTAGGCTTTGGCAGCCCTCAGCCCGGGTGGGGGTATTACCACGTGGGAAGCAAGAACGTGTGGGCAAGAGGCAGAGGAGGAGGCAGAGGAGGAAGGACACACTGGGGCGATGGGGAAGATAATGCTGAGCCTCTCAAGTCACTTGGCCCGGACCCTCCTCCCTCTCCCCCAGCCCCTCGGCCTTCCCAGGGCCTGGAAACCTGGCAACCGGCAGACAACGCTGCTGTCCTCAGCTCTCGGTTGCTCTGGGTTTAACGCCACTTCACAAATCCAATCATTTTGTCAGAGCAACAAGTACCATCACATGAAGTCAACATCCCTGATTACGTTTCTGTCTGTTTATTTGCTTTTTATATATTTTTTTTTTTTTTTTTTAATTTTTTTGAGACAGAGTCTCACTCTGTTGCCCAGGCTAGAGTGAGTGCCGTGGCGTCAGCCTAGCTCACAGCAACCTCAAACTCCTGAGCTCAAGCAATCCTCCTGTCTCAGCCTCCCGAGTAGCTGGGACTACAGGCATGCGCCACCATGCCCGGCTAATTTTTTTTTCTATATATATTTTTAGCTGTCCATATAATTTCTTTCTATTTTTAGTAGAGATGGGGTCTCGCTCTTGCTCAGGCTGGACTCGAACTCCTGAGCTCAAACGATCCGCCCACCTCGGCCTCCCAGAGTGCTAGGATTACAGGCGTGAGCCACCGCGCCCGGCCTATTTGCTTTTTAGAACCGCGTGCGGCACACTATTAATTCCCTGTCTGTCCCCTCAGGCTTCATGTGCCATGAGGGAAGCCCGAGAAGACGGTGGCTGGTTTTCCATCTGTGCTGGCGTCTCTGGGTCTTGGGAGCCTGACCTGAAAGAGATCCCCGCAGTGGACCCAGCACTCCCAAAGGACAGGGGACCCGAGGAGCATGCGGATCGCCCCAGGGAGGCTGGGGTCCAGCCTCAGTCTACAGAAGCGCTGTCAATGTGCCGCCTCCGGTGACTGGAACGTGACTGCATAGCTGCCCAGCGCAGGCTCCCTGGCCCTGCACAGAGGTGTTTTCGGCACACGGTGCTCTCCCTGGGGCCCGGGGACGCAGTGCGGTGGAGGGGCGGTTTCTGCCCACTCACATGGGGGCCTCCAGAGCCAGCTGCCGCTCTCCTGGGAAGCCTGTCCTTTCTGTAGCTGCTAAGATATACTTCAGCCCTGTCAATAATTCAACCTTGAAAATACACACGAAGAGTTTACAGACTTATTTATGAATATCTTTTGCCAGTATAATGCATTCACTCAGGAGAACTCAGCCAGACAGGGTGGCTAACAAACACCGTGTTATTGTTACCTCATTGAATCCTCCCGGCTCCATGGTGTACACAGCATGGACTCTCACTTCACATGCAGAAATGGAGGTTTCTACAGAAAGGTTCAGAGAAGTTGAGTAACTTACCTGAGGTCACACACCTAGCAGTAGATAGTGTCACGATTTGAACTCGGATCTTACTAACTCTGACACATGTTTTCCCTTTCACATCTTTGGCTTGCATGGCTACTTATCTATGTGGCAAGATGGTATACTATTTTTATTGTTCTCTTACTCTTGTTTCTTTCCTCACCCCGCCCCTATTTCAGGCAGAGTCAGGCCCTTTCATGTTTGTGATTCCATGGCCAGGGGCTTGTCTCAAGGCAGAGATAAAAAGCAGCCTAAGAGCCGGGCGCGGTGGCTCACGCCTGTAATCCTAGCACCCTGGGAGGCAGAGACGGGCGGATTATTTGAGCTCAGGAGTTCGAGACCAGCCTGAGCAAGAGTGAGACCCCGTCTCTCGTAAAAAAATAGAAAGAAATTAGCTGGACAACTAAAAATATATAGAAAAATTAGCCGGGCATGGTGGTGCATGCCTGTAGTCCCAGCTACTTGGGAGGCTGAGGCAGGAGGATCACTTGAGCCCAGGAGTTTGAGATTGCTGTGAGCTAGGCTGACGCCACGGCACTCTGGCTGGGGCAACAGAGTGAGACTCTGTCTCAAAAAAAAAAAAAAAAAAAAAAAAAAAAGCAGCCAAAGGTTAGGGACCATTCCTGTCAATTCTAAGAGCCATAGTCCATGGCAGAGAGGATGCTAAATGTTTAGGACTGAAGTGGGGGAGGGGGAGAGAGCCTGCCCTGGGACCGAGGTCAGGAGGAGACACATGGAGCTCTGTGGAAGCCACAACCCATCTGAGCTCCCTGGCCGTGCTGCAGAGGTTGACAGGATGCCCAGGGAGACATGCCCCTGGCACCAGTGTTCCCAGTCCTAAATATCCGAGACCTTGACTAGGCTCAGGCACCATGAAGCCCCCAGCCTTGAAAGGGCCACATGGACAGACACATCTGAAGCTCTTGCAAAGAAAAGTGCAAACTGATGGCTGATAATGATAGATTTTCAGTTTCCTGTGAGCCTAGTGGGATGGAGCTCGCAGCCCAAATGCGAGTGATGTATAGAAACAAAGCCACAGGGGCTCATGCCCAGCCGAGTATACTGCTCATCACTACCAACCTTGCCATGAGCCCTCCGTGCCAGCCCAGCACTGCCCTGTCCTGCTCACAGGGCATGCTGACATCGTCCCAGCTGACTCCTCAGCTAGACCTGGAAGATGAAGGAGATTGCCCAGTTTTGGACTCAGATATTGCTTTTCCGGACCCGGTGCTCTTCATGGCCTCCTGGCTGAACCTGGGGTGAACAAACACCACCGTCTCTGTGTTCCCCTAATAAGGAAGCAGGGTCAGGGCAGTGTGGGCCGGTGGTGAGGTATGGGCCATGGAACCTTCCAGCATGTGGCCTTGTGACTGGCATGTAGCAGACATCTCACTATGCATCGCTGTTCCATCAAGCCCTGCAAGGGGAGCACAGTGGGAGACCAGAACCACATTCCAGAGGGACATTTTGCCTTGGCAGAAAGACAAAGCATTGCAATCTCTATAGACAGACATATTTTCTGGAAGCTGCCGAGATCTGAGAATGATGACTTTGTTCTGTTGGTGCTGTGGTGCAGGCCTTAGTTCCCTCATCTGTAAAATAATATTAGATGGGGTAGTGCATCAAAGTGCTTGGCACTGTGCCTGACAGGCAGACGCTGAGTGAACACTGGCCTGCTCCGTGCCCTGCGCGCTCCACACTTTCGTGAGTCTGCACCCTGGCCCGTCTGCCTAGAGCACCGCTCTTGCCCTTCTCCAGCTGGTGAGACCTCCACATTTTTAAATGAATATAATATCTAACATTTACTGGATCTTACTATACGCCAAGTACTATTTTAAGTGCCTTACTAAAATTAAGTTGTTATCCATTCATAACAACCTGCTGTTGCTATTACTGTCCCCATTTTACACATAAACTAAAGAGAGAGGATAAATACCTTTCCAGGTGATACAGCAGGAAAACACACCCAGGAGATGTTATTTTCTCTGGGAAGTCTACAGTGACCCAAACTCACAATAGTTATTTTTTTTCTTTACATTTGCAAGACACATTAATTTGAAATTTTGATTACTTTACATTTACATATTTTATCCCCAGGCACCATCTGTTTCTACTGTTACAGCACTTACCCAGTGCAAATGTTTATTTGACTGTTTTCTCCCCCAAGGGACCACTGGCTGCCTCTCCGTTGTCTCCCTGGTACCAGGCGTGGTGTCTTTGCTTTGAGAATAAATAAGTAAAATATTTACCAGGTGGGGTATCTGAGTTTTTAGTAAGTTTTCCAGGTGATTTAATTACACACTACCAGGCAAGAAGTTAATAATTTCCCTCCAAATCACTATTCCTTTAAGTGGTAGAGCTGGGATTTGAACCAGATGTTTCTGTCTCTAAAGCCTTGGGTCTCCCCTTCACGTTAGTTTTGAGATAAATCCAAAACAGCCTTTCGCTAGGGCTTCAGTTCCCAGGACTGCAGCTGGCCCTTGTGCCCAACAGAGCTTTCACCTGGTAGTGTGTAGCGATGACTACCCAGATGAGCTGTGCATTGGGCCACCTGAGGTGTCAGGAGTGACTCGTTACCATGAGTCACTTCCCAACCCACAGTGTCAGCTTTTGCACTGAAACTTCACTGAGTGGTATTGACAAGTCATGTGATCTCTGTGGGCTGCAGCAAAGTGAGCTGGTTGCCCATGTGATCTTGCAGCTCTGACCGGCTATGATGCTTACTGCAGAGCACTCTGAGTCCTTAGAAACTCAAGGAGACAAAGGTAATGACAATATCATTGTAGTTTTCCTACAGAGTCAAGTTTCTGTAAGCTTTGGGTGTTCCTGTTAGCTAAGCTACAATTCAGGTTACATGATCTTTGGGCTATTTAATCTTTGTGGACTTTTTTTTTTTTTGGCTAAATCCAGCACAGTCCTCATTGGAAGCATCTTAATCATTACATATTTTTTTCACTACTTTTCAAAGTAGTTACAATATAACAATGATAAACAAAATCTAATAGCTCTGAGACATGCTGAAAATTCAGCTATTTTACTGCTCGGTAAGCAGGAAAGGCAGATGGTGAAGTCCTGTGGAATGGTAGGTATCCTCAGATTTACCATCAAAGACTAACTCAGAGACAAATATTTTATGGCACTGGAGATGCAATCCTCTAAAGATATATACAGGAGAGAGTATCCCTTAAAGACCATCTCCCAGACCAAAGGTAAGGGTGGGATTTGTAAAGGCAAAACTACAAAAAAAAAAAGGTTGTTGAAGTCCTTTGTCGATTCTGCACTGGTTGGTTGTAGTGGTCCTTGTTGCAGGCTAAACCCCAGCCCATTTCCATTTCTTTAGGAATCATGTTAACCTATCAGGCCTATCAGGTTGAATCAAAATAGTGTAGATCACTAAGGACCCCAAGTTTCTAACCAAGCTGTTCTCTTGATTCTTATCAGTTTTTTGAAAAGTGTTCTAATTCTTTGGTCCGAGGTCTTTTTTTTTTTTTTTTTTTTTTTTTTGTTGAGACAGAGTCTCACTTTGTTGCCCAGGCTAGAGTGAGTGCCGTGGCGTCAGCTTAGCTCACAGCAACCTCAAACTCCTGGGCTTAAGCGATCCTACTGCCTCAGCCTCCCGAGTAGCTGGGACTACAGGCATGCGCCACTATGCCCGGCTAATTTTTTCTATATAGATTTTTAGGTGTCCATATAATGTCTTTCTATTTTTAGTAGAGACGGGGTCTCGCTCAGGCTGGTCTCGAACTCCTGACCTTGAGCAATCCACCCGCCTCGGCCTCCCAGAGTGCTAGGATTACAGGCGTGAGCCACCGCACCCGGCCTGGTTCGAGGTCTTAACCACCTGTCATCTTAAAGCTTCTTACACCCCCCAAGTGGGAAAGTTTGCCTGCATTTAGCCTAAAACCAGGAAGAAAGTGCTTTAATTGACAAGTAAGTCATAACTCTACTGTAGTAATTATCATGATTGGAAGGCAGTTCATAAATTACCGAATTGTCAGAGAGGATTCTTACATGCTGATGAAATCACGTCTCATGCTCTCATTCAGCATGCAGGCTAAACCCTCACCAGCCTCTCCTTTGCTCTTCTCAAGGACTGCAACTTTCTCCACTCTGATGGGCTCTAATACTTACTGCAGGGCATTGACTTCATAGCTAGTGACTTCATAGCTTCATGGATTGCCCAAAGTCCAGCAGAACACAACTGAGATTTATAGAGAACTCTTTTGGTTTTTAGTAAGGAAGACAGCTCACTGCTCTGCTTGTCCCACATCCAGGAAGAGGAGGAAAGGAGAATGACGGCTGTCCCATATGGAATGGGTTGGATACTAAAAACTGTCCTCTCTCTGAGCAGAAAAGCAGTCATTGCCAGAGGAGAGACTCCCCAGATCTATTTCGGGTTGAAATCAAGGTATTGCGAGCAATGAGAGGAGAAAAGAGTAGCCACGACTTGACCCCAGAAGAGCCCAGTGGCTTAGGTATGCAGGGCCAACTTATAGTTACTGAAACTCTGCCCTTGGTTACTCCCAAGATGAATTATGAAGCACTCAGGAAACCTAGCGCCAGCCTAGTCTCTGCCAATGACTCACCATATGACCTGGGTGATTTCTTACCTGTGAAATTGAGTGATTGTTGTACGGCAGCTTCCAAACAGGTCTATAAATATTTGACACTGCTGCCATTGAGGAATGGGGGCCATGCTCCCTCCCCTTGAATCTGAGTATGCTTCTGACTGCTTAGAGCAATACAGTATGGTAGAAGTGATGCTATATGACTTCTGAAGCTAGATCAGAAAGGATCATGGTATTTCTACCTGATTCTCCTAGGTTGTAAGCTCAAGGGAGAAGTCAGCCACCATGTAAGAACTTAGACTACCAAAAGATCACAGTGTTAAATAGGTCACATGCAAATGTTCTGGTTAAAAGCTCAAACTGTGCTCCTAGTAAAGAGCTACCATCAACTTCCAACCAAGTGAGTAGGCCATCTTACATACCCAGCCCGGCTGAGAGGACTGCAGCACCAAATGACATTTTATGTCAGCTGTATGGGAGACCTAAAGCAATCGTGGCCCAACTGAACTCTCCCCAAATTCCTGACCCACAGAATTTGGAGCAAGGTAAAATATTTGGTTTAAGCTGATAAATTGTGGGTAAATTTTTAATGCAGCAATAGTAGCTGTAATAAAATTTGATATCTGAATTTAGAGGGCTGCCATATCCAAAACCTAAGATATGTGGCACTGGCTTAAGGCCAGGAAGTAAGTGGAAGCTATTTATAGAAGGTCTTCTAGAGGACTGTTAGTAGAAGCTTGCAGACTTTGGGAAAGATGCCAGGGAGGATTTCAAGAAAAAGGAGGAAAATAATGTTGGAAAGGAGAAGAAAGGGGAACCTTGTTATGCAGTAGTAGAAAAATGTTGCCTGTGGCAATGTGAAAAATTTTAAAAATGTATGTGAAAAACGAAAAGATCTAAACAATAAAATTTCCAGAAAGGATGCTGAGAATTTCCAGGAAGGATGTTGAGAATGTAAACTGGTTTATTTTGGCTACACATGATAAAGTACAGCTTGAGAAAGATGAACTATGGAAGAAAATATGAAGGTATGATTCACTTTTCAACAGGTTTTGGAGGAAATATAGGAGCCAACGTTTTCTGGATTTGAAAATAAAACTGTATGTCATTTCAAGCCACTCCCCACAAAAGTAAGAAAGGTCCTCAGGGAAAAGATACAATCCAAGCTGTAAAACCCTTTATTAAGACCTCACTAGCTTTAAAATATGGTTTTAGAGCCCCTTTCAGACAGACGAAATACCTGCAGATCTTAAGTGTATTGTCCTACAGCAGCCTCATAGAAAATCCAAGGTAGATAACGGATTAGCTCAAATATATTTGAATGCAGATTATGTTTAATGTAGTGTAATACAAATTAATAGTTAGGAATCCACAAAGCTTTTAAAAGCCTTGTATCAGTTTGTACTGAAAGAGATGGAGACAGTTAATATCTAGCCATGATGAGAATGAGATGAAAGGAAAACTCTAGATACTGAGATGGTGGAGAGAAGGCAACAGCTTAGGAAATCTTGCTGTTGCTGTCATATAAGAATGAGAGAGGAGACTAGGAGGCTGTGGCTCCAAAGTCAGTGTAGGGCCATCCTGGCCTCAAATGTTCATAGCAGCACAGTTCACAATTGCAAAGATGTGGAAACAACTCAATTGCCCATCAATACGTGAGTGGATTAATCAAATGTGGTATATGTATACCATGGAGTACTGCTCAGCCATAAAAATGGGGAACTAATGCCTCTTGTATTATCCTGGATGGAGCTGGAGCCCATTCTTCTAAGTGAAGTATCACAAGAATGGAAAAACAAGCACCACATGTACTCGCCATTAAATTGCTACTAATCGATCAATACTAATGTGCACAATACTAATGTGCGCATAATATTCACAGGGTGTCGGACAGGTGGTAGTGGGGAGGAGGGGATGGGTAAATCCACACCTAACAGATACAGTGCCTGCTATCTGGGGCACAGGCATGCTTGTAGCTCCTACTCGTATGGTGCAAAGGCAATTTATGTAACCAAAGCATTTGTACCCCCGTAATACTCTGAAATTAAAAAAAAAAAATCTAGGTGAAGACATTAGAGAGATAATAAGACAGAGAAAAATTACTGGGCCATTATCTAGGAAAAGAGAGAAACCCAGAGAACTGACCACAGCTTTGTGGCTATCTTATCTTTAAGAATGTGTTTCACTGCAGAAGAGGCATCTAAGAGACTGAAAAGTTGGGCAGCACTTTTCAAAGCTCTGCAGAAATCAGGCCATAAACATTTAGTCCAGGGTCTACCAAGTGTAGAATAAGGTTGTGTTAAAAACTCCAGGAATATAGATGAATCTGAAGTACCTTGTCCCTCATAACAACTGTAACTAAACATCGGAGTATTTCTACCCAATTTCCCATGTATTATAATTTTCATTTTATATGAAAACATTCCTTTAGATTTTTTGAGACAATCTTGCTGGCAATAAATTTCATCAACTATTTTTAACATCTGAAAAAAAAAACAACAATATGTGATTAAATAAGTTTGGAAACATGTCAATTAATATTAGCCAACTACTGTTTCTTTCATCTGCGTGTTCTGTCAATTCTTGAGACAATTGTATTCAAATCCTCAACTTGACTGTGGATTTGTCAATTTTTACCTTTAATTGTCCCGATTTTTGATTAGGTATTTGAAGCCATGTTACTGATTTCTACATATTTAGTATTGCTGTTTCTTTGTGATGAATTGGTTCTCTTTCTCTGCATCTCTGGTAAAATACCTTATCTTGAAATCTACCTTGTCTGATAATAGTGAAGTCACAATAATTTGTTTATTTTATTATGATTGGTGTATTATGGTATATTTTTTATTCTTTTATTTCAATATACTTGTGTGCTTATATTTAAAGGGTACCTAGTATAGTGTTCTTGTATTTTTAGCCCAGTCTAACAATCTCTGTGTTTTAAATTGATTATTTAGCCCACTTACATTTAATATAATGACAGAAGGTGTTGAGTTAATTCTAGTACTTTACTATTTGTTTTATATTGGGGTCATCTGTTTCTTATTCTTATTTTCTCCTTCCCTACCATCTTTTGGGTCCATCATCATTTTTATTTTCTCTATGTGTGATTTAAGAATAGCCCTTGGCTTTTTAAAAATTCATACACATGAATTGTTTTTTCTTTTCTTTTTTAACCAACCTACTCCTGAGATACACACACAAATTTTTAAAAGCCATTGGTTTTATATTTACTTACATATTAACACTTTCTTATGTTCATTTTTTAAAAAGATTGAGGCTTCCATCTGAGATAATTTTCTTTAGGCTAGAAAGACATTCCTTTGATATTTCTGCTACAGACAATTTTTTTCCATGTTTGTTATATGAAGACATATTTATTTGTCCTCCATTTGTGCAGTATATTTTTGCTAAATATAGAATTCTAGGTTCACAAATTTTATTTTTTTCAGCATTTTAAACATAATTATGTCGTCCTTTGGCATTTATTATTTGTGACAGAAAGTCAGCCACCACTCTTATTGTTATTCAACTTAATGGAAAATTTTTTTTTCTTTTTTTTTTTTTTTTTTTTTGAGACAGAGTCTCACTCTGTTGCCCAGGCTAGAGTGAGTGCCGTGGCATCAGCCTAGCTCACAGCAACCTCAGACTCCTGAGCTCAAGCAATCCTCCTGTCTCAGCCTCCCGAGTAGCTGGGACTACAGGCATGCGCCACCATGCCCGGCTAATTTTTTTCTATATATATTTTTAGCTGTCCATATAATTTCTTTCTATTTTTAGTAGAGATGGGGTCTCGCTCTTGCTCAGGCTGGTCTCGAACTCCTGAGCTCAAACGATCCGCCCACCTCGGCCTCCCAGAGTGCTAGGATTACAGGCGTGAGCCACCGCGCCCGGCCGAAAATTTTTTTTTCTAATTATTATTAATATATTCTTTTATCTCAGAAAATTGGCTATGATGTGTCTAGGTGTGAGTTTCTTTGTATTTCTTCCTCTTGAAGTGTGCTAAGCCCATTGGATCTCTTCAAGTATTTATTTTGCTTAACTCTATCTTTCTGTTTCTTACGGGACTCTAAATACACATTTGTTGGACTATTTGATGTTTTTCATTGAGGTTCTGTTATTTTTATTTAACTTTTTTCCCTCTGATTTCTTCAATTTAGATAATTTTAATTGTCATGTTTTAATTTACTGATCCTTTCTTTTTTTACTTGTCAAGTTTGCCGTTAAATCCATTCGATTAATTACTAATTTAGATATTTCTATGGACTGAATTGTGGCAGGTCCCAGCTCTTCACCAGGAGCCCTGTGGCCATGCGCAAGTCATGCCTCCTCTCTGGGTCTCATTTGGACATTTCTATAATGCAGGTCTCTGTCACTGACTCATGACAACTTGCTGGGCGCTTACTATTTGTTATGCACTCTGCTGAGGGCTGAGGACGCATTGCTGAGCCTGGGCACCTCCCTTCTCCAGACCCATAACAAGTGACATTGTGGAAGAGACACTGACCGTTATGCCCCCAGGAGCATCCCTGTCTGAGTTAGGGTGGCATGGTCCCCTACTCCCAGCACATCTGGGGCCAGGTCTCTGGAAGCCAGGTCACTGGATGAGTCTCCCATCCCTCCTTCCATTCCTAGGTATAATGAATGATTAGTCAGATTGCCTTAGACAATGTGCCATTGTTCTAGACCTGGGAGAGAATGCCACATAATAGATTCCAATCAGTTACTTAACCTCTGGAAGCCTCAGTTTTCTCATTTTTAAAATAGTACATATTTGACCGGAGTGTTTTAGCATCTAATAAATACTATCTGTGAGGGCAGAACGTGGTGCTCATTTCATGGCTAGCACTCATATGTGTTAGTGCTTCTTATTATTACGTATCTTCAATTCTTTGATTCTCAAGGCTCCTCCATTGCATCTTCCGAATCGGTTATTATATTAACTCTTGCTTCTAGATCATGGTACTATCTGGCCACATTCATTTGCACATCTGAAGTGTATCTGTCATGGCTTTCTATGCTTATTTTCTCTTTCAGCCTCACTCATCACACCAGAGACCCTCTGAAGATAAAATCCATGTCTTTACCATGACACTTAGTCTATTACTACTTTCTACTTTCCCAGACTGTTTTCAAATCCATGAACTTATAACACGCACACATGCACCTGTTCATGCTGTTGAGGTGTGCAGACCTGTCTGCTCCCTTTGTGACCACATCAAAGGTCTTTAACAGATGGAGAAACAGAGACAGAGGCCTTCGCTGTGATCACAAAGGGGGCGGCAGAGCTGCATTTGAAGCCTCAGTCCCTGAGGGGCACAGGGTCTTCTGTCCCCACCAGAAAGCCTCCTCATTCCCTGGCTCTGTTCCTCACAGTCCTCGGGTCTACGCAGGAGCTTCCCTAGTGAGCAGGCTGAGCTGGTGCCGCCCACTTCTGCAGCTGGGGACTTGGCTTCCCCAGGTGACACCGTGTTGTCCACAGCCAAAGGATCTCATTGAGGGACCTACTTCTATCCTGACTGGGGGCCTCCTGGTGGACCTCAGCATGTTTCTGTGTTCCCGTGTAAACTGCTTTGAGCTGTCTGTGTGTATGCGCACATACGCACGTGCTCCCACGCTGGACTTAAGGGCATCCTTAGGGTTGGAGGTGAAGAACTGTCCCTGTTTTCTCAGAGCCGTCTGGATGGATGGCCGAGTCCACCGCTCAGAAATCCAAGACCCAAACTTCCTTAGTGGCAGTTTACTTTGTACCTCCTGGGACCTGTTCCCTCCACTTAGGGAAAAAAATCAGGTTAGGTGAGTCCTGCAATTCTGGGATGGCAGAATTCAGCACATATAGTAGGAAATTTCAATATTCTTTACTCAGTAGTCAATAGAACAAGTAGAAAGAATATCAACAGAGATTTTTTAAAACTCGAATAACATGATTAAGTAACCACTACTAACTGACATGAAGAGACCACACTACCAAATAATGACAAAACAAACACCTTTTTCAAGCATGTAAACATTTTCCAGGTTATATATGCTAGTATATAAAATAAGTTTGAATAAATTTACAATAATTAAAACATATAAAATACATTTTTTGACCAAAATAGAATTATTTAAAATTTAATGAGAAGAAATTTGAGATATTCCCAAATATGTGAACATTAAACACTCTTCTAAATAACCCATGGGTCAAAGAGGTGTTAGAGAATATCTTGAGCTGAACTAAAATTAAAATTCAATAGGTGCAGTTACAACAGTGCTTAGAGGGAAATTTATAATTTTGAATATTTACATTAAAAAAGAAAAAAGGTCAAAAGCCTAAACATCTAAACATTCACTTTAAAAAGCTAGAAAAAATAGAGCTAATCATATTCAATGTAAGTAGATGAGGGAAATTAAAGAACAGAGTGAAAATCAATGAAATCCAAAAGAGATTAAAGAAAATAAAGAAAATCAATGAAACCAAGATAGCTTTTTCTTGGGAAAATCAAGAACAATGTCAAATGTTTGTCTAAAATCAAAAGAAAAAAGAGAGAAGACACACATTGCCAAAATCAAGTTAGAAAGAGGTAATATTATGACGTACAGCACACGCGAAAAATACAGTGTATAGCATGCGATAATGACAGTGAATGAATACGATCCCGGGTTATGTGTTTATTACACTGTATTTTTATTGCTATTTTATTGTTATTTTACTCCTTCTATTTATTAAAATAAAAGTTACCGCATGGGAGATGACAACTCCACGTGGGCTACTGCCTGGCAAGGGAAGGAAGGAAAACTTTGAAATTCTTTGTGTCCGGAGGGAGGGGCCAGGTGGTGCCAAGAGGAGCTGGCTAGGCCAAGCAGCCTAGCAGGTGACAGCCCCAGCTTAGCAGGTGCCATCCAGCGGACCGATCTGTCCAGGCCTGGGGCGGTGGTGAGGCCGAGAGGCGGCCCGCACAGTTGGCCGAACGTGGCCGGAACTCGGCTGAAGAGACCCAGTGCGCAGGCGCGCGGCAGGGCTCCAAGGAGAGCTGCGTGGCGGCCGGCGTCCAAGCTGGTGTAGCCGCTGCCTGCAGAGCCGGAACCCCAGCAGTGTGAGGTCATCGTCGTCCTCGTCGCCATGGCCCGCTGGACGTCGACCAAGAGGAGGAAGTCCGCGGTTGGTGAGTGCTCGCCCCCTGAAGTTTGTTGAGAGAGGCCCTGCGGGTGTTGCAGGGAGCCGGCTAAGGGGTGCGCCCTGTCCGGCCTGGCCTCAACGTGTCACCCTGGCGGGCGGGCGCCATCCGGGCTGAACTGCTGCTGCTGGGCTCCGGAGCCTGTGGCGGTTGGAGCCATCTCCCTCCTGGGAGCGGCCCTGGGGAAGTCATGTGCGGTTTGGGGACTCTGGCTCAGAGCGCAGCTGGGCTTCAGGCCCCTAATCCCGCGCCCAGAGCCTGAGCTCCAGCGCTAGGCAGGGTGGAAACCTCAAGGGAGGGAGCTCGCCTGACGCCCCGGGGGGACCTCGCGCTGCCATCCGCCTCCCAGAGCCAGAGCTGGAGCTGGCCTGCAGTTTCATTCAGGTTGTCCGTTTGCTCTCCTGACAGTATCTTTGGCTGTGCAGAAGCTTTTTAATTTCATCAGGTGCCATTTATTTATTGTTGTTGTTGCTGTGATTGCCTTTGGGGTCTTCTTCATCAACTCTTTGCCTAGGCCAAGCTCTCTAAGAGTTTTTCCCACGTTGTCTTGTAGACAGGGATTTTCTTTTTCTTTTTTGCTCTTTCTCGTAATTTTTTTAAAATTGTTATTTTGGCGTGTTGTGGGGGTACAAAAGTTTAAGTTACCTGAATTGCCCTGCCACCCCCCCCCCAGTAGGACCTCCAAACGTGTCCATCCATTATACAGTGCTCATCGCAGTCATGTAGGTATACACCCATCCCCTCCCCCACCCACAGCTGTCAGACACCCGATCAATGTTTTTCCGAAATGTGCTCTTAGGGGATGATCAATGAAACCAATTTGATGGTGAGTACATGCAATGCTTGTTTTACCATTCTTGGCATACTTAGTAGAATGGCTTCGCACTCTATCCATGAAACTAGGAAAGGTGCTATATCACCATTGTTTTTCATAGCTGAGCAGTACTCCATGGTATACATATAGCACATTTTATTAATCCACTCATGGATTGATGGGCACTTGAGTTGTTTCCACATCTTTGCAATTGTGAATTGTGCTGCTATAAACATTCGGGTGCACATGTCTTTTTCGTAGAATGTCTTTTGTTCTTTTGTGTAGATGCCCAATGATGGGATTCCTGCTTCAAATGGTAGGTCTACATGTATCTGTTTAAGGTATGTGCGTATTGCTTTCCACAGACGTTGCTCTAGTTTGCTGTCCCACCAGCCGTGTATGAGTGTTCCTGTGTCTCCCCATCCTTGCCAGTGTTTAGTGTTGTGGGACTGTTTGATAAAGTGCATTGTCACTGGATTGAAGTGATATCTCATTGTGGTTTTATTTGAGTTTGTCTCATGATTAAAGATGTTGAATATTTTTTCATGTTTGTTGACCATTCTTCTGTTGTCTTTCTAAAAATTTATATTCACGTCCTTTTCCCACTTTTGGATAGGGATGTTTGAGTTTTTCTTGCTGATTTTCCTGAGTTCTCAATAGATTCTTGTTATCAGTCCTTTATCGGAAGTGTAGCATACGATCATTTTTTCCCATTCTGTAGATTGTCTGTTTGCTCTTGTGACAGTTTCTTTTTGTGTGCAGAAGCTATTTTTTCTTATTTCAGTGTATTGTGGGGGTACACAAGTTTAGGTTACGTGTATTGCCCTTTTCCCCTGATCCTCCCGAGTCGGAGCTTCAAACGTGTGCATCCCCTATACAGTGCACTTTGCACTCATTATGTATGTATACACCCATCCCCTCCCCCACCCACATCTGCCCGACACCGGATCACTGTTATTCCTAAATGTGGTCTTAGGTGATGATCAGTGATACCAATTTGATTGTGACTGCATGAGGTGCTTATAATACCATCCTTGGAATACTTCACTAAGTAGATTGGGTTCCCACTCTATCCAGGAAAATACAAGAGATACTGTATAACCATTGTTTCTTACAGCTGAGGAGTAGTCCATGGTATGCATATACCACATTTTATTAATCCACTCATGGATTGATGGGCCCTTGGGTTGTTTCTACCTCTTTGCAGTTGTGAATTGTGCTGCTGTAAACATTCAGGTGCTCATGGATTTTTTTATAGAATGTCTTGTGTACTTTTGTGTAGATGCCCAATAATGGGATTGCTGGTTCAAATGGTAGGTCTAGTTGTATCTGTTTATGGTATCTCCATATTGCTTTCCACAGAGGTTGCTCTAGTTTGCCGTCCCACCAGCAGTGTATGAGTGTTCCTGTGTCTCTGCATCCACACCAGAGTTTAGTGTTATGGGACTGTTTGATAAAGATTATCACTGGATTGAAGTGATATCTCATTGTGGTTTTGATTTGCGTTTGCCTCATGATGAAAGATGTTGAAGATTTTTTCATGTTTGTTGGCCATTCTTCTGTCTTCTTTCTAAAAATTTCTATTCATGTCCTTTTCCCCCTTTTGGATAGGGTTGTATGAGTTTTTCTTGCTTATTTTCCTGAGTTCTCAGTAGATACTATTTATCAGTTCTTATTAGATGTGTAGCATGCGACCATTTTTTTCCCATTCTGTAGGTTGTCTGTTTGCTCTTGTGACAGTTTCTTTGGCTCTGCAGGACCTTTTTAATTTCGTCAGATTCCATTTATTTTTGTTGTTGCTGTGATTACCTTTGGGGTCTTCTTCATCAATTCTTTGCCTAGGCCTATGTCTCCAAGAGTTTTCCGTACAGTTTGTTCTAGACTGGGATTTTCTTTTTTGAATTCTGGCTCTTTTTCTTTCTCCTCTCAGTGTTAGCAGGGAGTTTGTAGGATATGTTGCGTAAGGGCTTTGGTATTGCTTGTGGGTACTTCGATAGGGACAGTGTAGTTGGGTAGCATGACAATTTTGTCAATTACTAGTTATTGGTAGGGTATAGTCCTGGAGTACTGTGGCTTCGGAAGATTTTTTGTGTGTTGTTGGCAAGGGAAGATGGAAAAGTTGGAAATTATTTGTGTCTGGAGGGAGGGGCCCGGTGGTGCCAAGAGAAGCTGGCTAGGCCAAGCAGCCTAGCAGGTGACAGCCCCAGCGTAGCAGGTGCCATCCAGCGGACCGATCTGTCCAGGCCTGGGGCGGTGGTGAGGCAGTGAGGCGGCCCGCGCAGTTGGCCGAACTTGGCCGGAACTCGGTGAAGAAACCCGGGTGCGCAGGCGCGCGGCATGGGTCAGGAGAGTGCTGCGTGTTGGTTGGCACCCACGCAGGTGTAACTGCTGCCGCCAGAGCCGCAGCCCCAGGAGTGTGAGGTCGTCGTCTTCCTCGTTGTCGCTGCTGCCGCTGCCGCAGTTGCCATGGGCCACTGGACCATGACCAGGAGGCCGAAGCAAGCGTTTGGTGAGTGCTCGCCCCACCCAACTTTGCTGACAGAGGCCCTGCGGGGCTTCTTGGAGCCGCAGCCAGAGCCGTGCGGTGGGCGCCGGCCTGGCCGCGGGGCTGGGGCCTGTCCAGCTGGCCTGGGCTCTATGTGTTAGCCTGGCGGGCGGGCGCCATCCGGGCTGAACTCCCGCTGCGCGGTCTGGAGCCTGCGGTGGTGGGAGCCCTGTCCTGGGAGACAGCGCCCGCCCTTGGGGAAGTCATGTGTGGTTTGGGGACTGTGGCTCAGAGCGCAGCTGGGCTTCGGGACCGTAATCCCGCGCCGGGATCCCGAGCTCCAGCGCTAGGCACAGTGGCAAAGTCAAGGGAGGGAGCGCGCCTGAGACTCCCGGGGCGCCGCCGGTCTGCCACCAGCCTTGTGGAGCCAGAGCCACCATGCGGCCTCATTCAGGAGTAGGTAGCCGCCAGGGGGTCGGCACGTGGCTTGCTCCTCTTTGTCGCAGTGTTTCTTGCCTTCCCTCTCTGTAGGTTCTTCTCCCATGCTCCTAAGTGAGGAGTCCAGGGTGGAGAGCCACTCCTCCCCCCTTTCCTCTGGGGACTGGACCCCTGGTAACAGTTGTCAACTGAATGGGAAACTAGAGTCTTGGCATAGTGGTGATGGAAGGGTCGGGAAGTGTGTGGCGTGGGCAGGGGCTGGCTGGCCGGCCCTTGAGGCTGTTGGTGTGGTCACTGGTCCCCTGATGGAGCGAGTATGGAGAGGGTCCTAAGGCTGTCTTCTGCATCCTGAGTTTCATCAGGGGACAAGTTTCATCAGAGGACAGTTTATTCAGAAAATGGTGACAAGGCCGGCGCTGGGTGCTGGGCATTTCTGACAGCTGTGGTGGAGAGCCCCCAGGAAGTCCTCAGAGTGCTCGTTGTGTTGCTGTGGATCCTAAACAAGGGATGTGTGTGTTGTGGGGGGGGGGGGGGGGCAGCAGGGCGGGTGCTTGACTCAGGTGAGAAACCTTGGATCCTTTCATTTTTTTCTCAAAGAATGTGGTGGTTGAGGTCAAATGGGAAGACTTCTGCCATTAGCCGGGGCAATTACTACTGGCTGTTAGAATCAGATATTACCCAGGTGTGTGACCAGAGTGATCCCTTTGTTCATTGGCAACACTGAGGCTTTGTGATCCTTTCACCTTGGGATCCTTTGTGTTCCTTCCCTTTTCTTCCTTTCCACTATGCTGTTGTGCCTCCCCGCCCCCTTTCTTTTAACCTCTTTTATTTCCTTTCCCTTCTCTTCTAGTTGACAAGTTCCTGTAAATCAAAATGGCTCAGTCACTTTCACCCTCCTGGTCTTTAGCTGGCGGTCAGTGGTTTTCAATAAGATTTTGTTGAATTTCAGTGGTGTGGAGGCTTTTGTGGAGTGCATTGTGTAATCTGTATTTAAAGGCACCAACAGTAGGCGGCGCTGCCCCTGATTTTATAGCATGGGTATACATGTGTATGTTCTGGCATGGCTACCACTTATCATAGAATCGCAACCAAAAGCCTGGATTGTCAAGGTCAAAAAATATAGTTTGTGTTACCCTTTCCCTGCCTATGTCATGTTCGTTAACCACGTTATTGCCATTCGTTGCCTCTTAGACCCTCTTGTCTTAGAACAGTTTCAGTGACCACTTCCTCAGGATGAGATGTGTGTAACCAAGCCCATGTGCGAGAATACTGTAATCTTAGAAAATTCTCTCTTTTTCTTTTTTGAGCACTTTTGCTGTTATATCCGGTGGTAGTTGCCTTGTATATATTTGTGTATAATGTTTATAACGATTATGTCTAATGTGGCACCATTCTCCTAAGTTGACTAATGAAAATTTTGTCCTCGGAGAGTTTAAATGCATTTCCCCAAGGCCACGTGGCTTTTCAGTGGCAGAACTTGAAGTCAAACCTAGGTCCGCCTGATTCCAGTTTCTGTCTTTTTCATTGTTTCCCTTTGCTTGCTTGGTGGGCTCTAAACTGATGACCTTTTCTTTGGGAAAAGCAAACCCTGGAGTTTCATGAAACAGCATTTGTGGATGAGATACTGAGTTGGGTCTCCTCTGAGTCATTGAAATCCAAGGAAATTTTGTTCGCTGTTTCTTTGACCTTGTAAATTCTGGACAAAACCTCTTGACTTGAGCACTCCCCTGGGATTGTCAATGAAGTCAGAGAAGCAGACTAAGTCATTTTTATCCAAAGCTTAAGACTTACTAGAACTTCGAAGAAGAAAGAAATGTAATCTTTGATAGAGCAACATACATTTATCCTATACCTCTTCTACTTCACATTTTAAAAATTACTAAATCTGAAATCAAAACATTTTTCCAGAGTTTTCTCTGTGTTTTCCAACCTGTCTGTATATCTTCCTGTCGCGTCTCACATTCTACTTGTCAATGGAGAGTTATTTGGGGGCATAAAATCCAAAGTTTCACAATGCCTTGATCAATATTAACGTTTGCCGAATTTATCAATCAATTTCAGGGGTCTTTTGGTGGAGTCTTTAGGGATTTGTAGATACAAGATCATATCCTCAGTGCAAAGCAGTAGCTTAGCCATCCTGATTTGGATGCCTTTATTTCCTTCCTTCTCTTGCATTGATTGCTCTGACTAGGACTTCTAATACTCTGTTGAATAGAAGTGGTGGTGACAGTGGGCACCCTTGTCTTTCTCCAGTTCTTAGGGGGAGGCTTTCAACTCTTCCCCATTTCAGTATGATGTTGGGTGTGGTTTTGTCATATACGGCTTATCTGATTTTGGGTGTTTTTTTTTCTTTTACGTGTAGTTCTTTGGGGGTTGTTTATCATGAACGGGTGCTGGAGTTTACGGAACACTCTTTCTGCCTCTGTTGAGGCAGATTGAGACGACTTTGCTTTTGTTTTTGCTTATGTGGCGAATGGTGTTTATTGCTTTGCCTGTGTTAAAAGTGTCCTTGAATCCCTGGGAGGAAACCAACTTGAGTCTGGTGGGATTATTTTCCTGAAGTGCTGTTGAATTCAGTTCTAGTATTTTGTTCAGGATTCTGCATCTCTACAGACCAATATCCCCTTATGGATAGTATTCTTTTTCTTGTTGTGGTGGTTGTGGTGTCCTTTCCAGTCTCTGATATAAAGATCCCTTGTCCTCACTGGCTTCCACTGGCAGACACCGCCTGGCCTTGCAGTTGGGTGGAGCATGGGACTGCATTCTCTCTGTCTGAGGAGCCTCCCTCTTTAGGGGGGCTTGGTCAAGAAGGTGACCCCTAGCTTGAACCCTAAGGATCCAGGGTGGGCCACTCGTGTCTGCAGTTGCTGTCCAGTCCCCAGACCAGAGAGCAGCAAACATGCTCTCAGAGGGCCACAGAGTAAATGTTTCTGGCTTTGCAGGCCAGACCGTCTGGGTTGCTGTTACTCACCTCTGTTCTAGCTGAAAAGCAGCCATAGACGGTCGCTAAACGAATGGGAGTGTCTATTTGCCCGTGAAAGTTACGGAAGCGCATTGATGTTTCAATTTCCTTTATTTTCACGTGTCATGAAATAATATTCTTCTCTTGATTTTTTTTTTTCCAGCAATTGAACATAGGAATACTATTTTTAGCTCACAGACCAAACCAAAACAGGCCTGGGGCTACATTTGTCCCGAGGGCCATACTTTGCCCACTTCTGCAGATCCCTCTTCTAGTCTAGCTAGAGGAACTCCTTTTGAAAACATCTAATGGTGTAGTGGGTTGCAAGGGTGCACACTCGTGGGTTCTCAGGATGCTGAAGCAGGAGGATTATTTGAGCTCAGGTGTTCAAGGCTGCATGCAAGTGAGCAAAGACCATGCTTCTGTCTCTAAAAAAAAAAAAAAGAAAACGAAAAAACATTTACTCGTTGTTATTTAAGTTTCCTTCTCATTTCGTGTCAGACTTAACACTAATCTTGGAGGCTAACCATATTCTAGTTCCAGTGACGACTTCTCCTTGAGTAGATATAGTATTGACCATGACATTTGTATGTCTATGAGCTATGGTATTGACTTATGTCATAATGGACTTTGGCCACTTTGATCTTTTTATTCTCTTTTTATTTCCATTTCTAAATCAGTGTCTGGTGGACATTTATTCATGTATCTTTTACCGTAGTAACATACACAAGAGGTAAAAGTTAGCGATGTACCATTTTAAAGTATAGAATTGACTGGCATTAAGCACATCCACAGTGCCGTACTACCATCAGCACTATCTAGTTCCAGCTCATGGCATCACCCCTCGTTGATTCCTTTTCCCACTTCTCTCGAGGTTAGCTGTGTTACAACGCCGAGCTCTTAGAGGACAGGGCAGCATCTGGCGAGCAACAGTCAACACTGGATCAACATTGAAACGACCCTGCCTTCACGGCGCACTCATTCATTGACTCAGCGTTGCTGAAGGCCCTCTCATGGGCTGGTGCTGCCCTAAGAGCTAAGGGAAGAGCAGTGAGTATAAGCAAGTCCCTGAGGTCGTGGAACACACATTTCAGTGAGTGTTAACACAGAAGGAACAAGTATCATCCACAGGCACGCCCATGTGAACACACACACATATCGGGGAGTGACAAGTGAAGGGGGGTAGCAGAGGGCTAGGCACAGGGCTAGGCACAGAACACTCTGCAGTCAGAGGTCATAACCTAGATTGACAAACAGGAAGTGAGTAGGCCTTAAACACATAGCTGTAAGAAGGGCATAGAATCAAATGGATAAAGTCGGTGCACAATATCCTGTGTAGGACTGAAAGACACATATGCAAACAGAGGCCGTACGCGGTTCAGGTCAAAGCACATCGAAGGACACGTATGGAAACATGCTGGTGTGTCAAGCTCACGGAGGTGAGAATGGAAGTGTGGAAGGGGATAAAGGGGGAAAACACTGACTAAAAGGAGGGAATGTCTTTGCCTGGCTGGATGAGGGGGCCAGGAACCGAAATGTCAGATTATCTAGCGGAAGGTACCCGAGGTCCAAAGAGAATGGGCAAGGGAGGAGGTTTTGTTGGCAAGAGTGAAGAAATGAATGTACTTTTCCCTCTTTCCTGCCTTCTGAAACTAGGGCTACCCAGGAGCCTCCAAGCTGCTTCGTCTGCCTTGTGAAGCTGTCTGAAGGCGGCACGGCCTGCAGCCGTGCCACTGCCAGGGAGCAGCAGGGGTGATCGTGGTGGCAAGAGAAGGTGGGCCGGCACGAGGTAGGCAGCCCCTCCTGCTTGACCACACAGCTCTGCTCCACATTCCAGCTCCATGACCCCCCGCATATGTGACCTCTGGGCGGGTTGCTTTCTCTCTCCAAAGCTCAGCTTCCCCATCTGGGAAGAGGGAATGAGAACACTAAGCATTTCACAGGGTGGTTGTGAGGATTCCGTGAGCGGGCACATGGGAAGCACCGATCTCGGGGCCAGGACCACAGCGTGTTCTTGGAAATGCACAGTTATTAGCGGTCTTCTCTTTTGCTCCCATAAACCACTTGTCAAAGGAACTGAGTGCCAGAACACGTTCTGCGTGTTCAGAACGTGGCTGAGTGAGCTACAGGCAGACTACTGGCAACCTCTGCTCAATGACCCCTGGGGCTTTCACTTTTGAAACACAACAAAGCCGACCCTTGATTGTCAGTTCCCAGGGTCTGGGCCTGGAGAAGGCTCTAGTACCAACCTCCCCCCGGCATGTTCTCACAGTGCAAGAACAAGAGGAAACCCAACACTGCCCTGTTGATCTCTTCTCCGGGGAGCTATTGAATGGCCTGTGTCTATTTTTTGATGTACTGCGTTCAGGACAGCTTCCTTTTTGTACAAATTTGACATGGAATCACATAAGTGATTGAGTCAAAACACCAGGAAGAGAGCATGCGTGCCCGCGTGTGTGTGTGTGTGTGTGTGTGTGTGTGTATGTGGGTGCTGTGGACATGTGTGGTCCTGTGATCTTATTCTAGGTGGTTGCTGAGTTTTCATGTCCAGGAGTCTTTTTTTTTTTTTTTTTTTTCCCCTGGAGGGCTCTGGACACTGGGCAACATACCCTTTTTTCATATTCAGATCATCTTGACGTACAAAATACTACAAAAGTGTAAGTGAAATTTATAATTGCATTAAGCTTTAATTCAAGCAACAGTAGAATCACATAAGTAACAGCAGGAACGTAAAGTGAAATGGGAGATAGGTCAACATTCCTTGTGAAGGGAGCAAAAGTACTGTCAGGCTTCTTGTTGTAGTTCTCGAAGTTCATTGACAGGCTTGTTTGAAGGTGGCATCAACCCTAAAGAGAAGTCTTTTCTACTTTGAGCATGTAGGGGTGGGGAGAAAAATGCAGCTCTTGGGGGAATATAAGGAGGAGACCGCCTCGGTGAATAGACATTTCTCATTGCCAGTGCAAGACGCGGTGGGCCGGGAAAGCTCTTGGTGGAAAATAATGTCGAGGAGCTCCGTACGTGTTTCCTGGGGGAGGGGGAGGAAACGGAGGCTGTCTTCTCAGGAATGGGCCCCTGGCATCCAGTGGAAACAATGGTCCCGTCTGTGCAGGAAGAGGTGCAGGAGCAAAGCCAGGGCCAGTTGCTCTCCTATTGGCAGGGAGAGGTGAATTGGGCCCATTTAAGTGACCGAGATCATCTTTGGTATCACTTCTACTGACTTCCATCTCTAAAGACACTGGCGCATCCATTTTATACAGAGAAGGCATGTTAAAGCTTCTGACTTGTGCTAGTGCCGACTGTCTACTAGAATGAGGATAAAGTCTGTCTTGCCTTTGGGGAGGACGAGCCGGACGGGGAGGAATCCCCATCCTACCTGCCTGTTCCCCTGGAGGTGACAGGAGGTGCCCAGGGGCAGAAGGTGCCCTGTGAGGCTCAGTTAACCTCTCCCAGTTGGATTCTCGTGTCTCCTTGGTAATCTGATGGTCCAGAGGATGGATTTCCTGGGCCTCTTGAGCCGCCGCCGCCGCCGCCGCCGCCGCCGCCGCCGCCGCCTCCCCCTCCTCCTCCTCCTCCTCAAGCACAGGTGAGAGTGTGCGTGGTGGGCCCCGCCACCAAGTTGGAGGAGAGACAAAAGCTCTCCTTGCAGAGGAAGGCCGGCCCCATGGTGAGGGACCACGGGGGGCATGCCCTCTGCCAAATGCTCTATTTGGAACATGGAGTGCACGAGGATCTTTTCGTAGAAGTGCAGATTGAAACTCTGTCTCAGCTAATTTTTGTCGGTGGTGAGAATTTCCTTTCCTTAAATCATTGAGTGTTCTTTCAGCCGCCTGAGCTGCCAACCAATTATCACGTGCTTTTTTCTCATAGGAGAGAATCTTCCCCTGATAAAAATGAACGATTCTCTCCGAGTGTTCTTCAAGATCTGCGACTCGCTCTCTGTAGGTCTCCAACTCTTGAGCTGCACGGCTGATGTCTCCATCTACTTTGGACAGTTTCTCTTCTTTCTCTACCCGGTCATTTTCCTGGGCTGTTAATTTCCTGTGGAGTTTCCGTGTATTTTCTTGATACAGTTGAGTCATTCCTTCAAGCTTCTGTTGAAGTTGTTGCTTCTCACTTTGCAACTGTGTATTTTCTGCCTCCAAAGATGCTTGTTGGGTCCGAAGCGTTTTAACACGCTCTGCAAGTGCTTCCTGTGTTTTCTCGACTTGAGATAACTGAGTGTAAATGCGGCTTCTCTCCCTTTCTAGGGCTCTGCAAGAAGCATTCAGCTCGGCAGCAGGAAGCAGTTTCTGCAGAGCTCCTCTTGGCCGATGATGGAAGTGGCCGTCATTGTCCGATTCGCTCTCCCTCTCTGACTCCAAGTTCTCCCCGTCCACTGTGTCTTCCCCGAGCACGGCAGCGCGGGCTTTCGGCTTGAGCAAGCGATGACACGGAGACTTGCTGGGATTTTCTTCCTCATTTAGAACTTGGCGTGCACGGCCTTCGGAGTCCTGCAATCTCACTTTCCGTTTCTTTAGTTCATTCCCTCGTTCTTTCCATGCTTCAGCTTCTGGTGCAAGCTGTTTCTGGAGTTCCTGCGGCTGGGCATTTTCATCCGAAGCGACTTTTACGGCCATCGTAAGCAGTTCTGCGTTCATTTGAAAGGTGTGGACAGTTGTTTTGGCTCCAGCTACTTGTGCCTTGAGAGATTGCGATTCCTCTTCGAGGGACCGTATTCTCTTGGCAATATCTGCCAGCAAGTCATCTTGTTGAGCATGTTTGGATTTCTCTTGTTTGATCTCTTTTGCTAGATGTCGAATTTCATCCTGAAGTTCAGATTGGGACCTGTTGAGCATCTTGTAAGTTGCCTCCAATCTTTGTGCTTCTGTGGACTGCTTCCCAAAGCTGGATTCCGGCAAAGGTGACTCTAAGTCTTCATACTGTTCTTGAAGGAGGCTAAATTTTTCAAGAATTTGTCCTTTTTCTTTAGTGAGTTCACAAAGCATCCTAGCCAGGTTAGTGTGTCTTCGCACAGAAAGCCGGCTTCTAGCGCATGGAAAACTTGTCCACACACAAAACAGAGCAGCCCAAAAAGCCACAGCTACACATCCGACCAATTCCCATGGAAAACCATGAGGATTAGGACCTGGTTTCCTGTCTTCAGGCCTTGCGGCCACAGTCCTGAGCAGCTCTTCCAGGAGCAGCGCCAAGAGCAGCCGAGGGGCAGCCCTGGACCCTGCCATGGCGACAAGGCTGCTTTGGCTGCCACAGCCACAACCAAGGCCTGGCGGGCCACCAGGAGGGGCCCAAAACACGAAGCGTTGGGTGTGGAAGCGGAATGAATCCCGCACCCAGCGAGCACAGCGGACCACAGCGGAGCGGAGCTGGCTGCAGGGCGAGTGAGGGCCACAGGCGCCCAGCGGCCTCACAGTCCCCACTGCTGCCCCTCCCCTCTTTGTGACACGTCAGGCCCCTAGCAACGGGCAGGTGCCCGGGCAGCAGCCTGCACGTGGCGCCCCCTCTCCTGGCCAGCCCGCCCCTCCCCTCGGGTTGGGTGGGGGCGGGGCCTTGGCGGGGAGGGGAGGCCAGGCGGGGAGACCAGAGGCGGCAGGCACCAGTGGCTCGCCAGCATCCTTTCACACTCAGTCAGGTGTTCTCTAGTTTTTCATTGCACCCACAGAAGCTTAGAAAGGGGACGAAACAGGAGGCAGATAACGTGGGTGGGGCTTAGGGCACAGGGAAGGTGTCACCCACAGCAGCCCTGGTCCTGGGGACTCAAGATCCCTTGTCCTCCCTGGCTTCCACTGGCAGTCACCTCCTGGCCTTGCGGTTGGGTGGAGCACGGGACTGCATTGTCTCTCTCTGAGGAGCCTCCCTCTTTAGCGGGGCTTGGTCAAGAAGGTGACCCCGAGCTTGAACCCTGAGGCTCCAGGGTGGCCCACTCGTGTCTGCAGTTGCTGTCCAGTCCCCAGAGCAGAGAGCAGCAAACGTGCTCTCAAAGGGCCACAGAGTAAATATTTCTGGCTTTGCAGGCCAGACCGTCTGAGTTGCTGTTACTCACCTCTGTCGTTCTAGCTGCAAAGCAGCCCTACGGGGTCCCTAAATGAATGGGTGTGGCTACGTGCCCGTGAAAGTCAGGGAAGGGCACTGACGTTTCAATTTCCTTTCTTTCCACGTGTCATGAAATAGTATTCTTCTCTGGATTTTCTTTCAACCAATTGCACATGGGAATACTATTCTTAGCTCACAGGCCACACCAAAACAGGCCTGGGGCTACATTTGTCCCGAGGGCCATACTTTGCCCACTTCTGCAGATCCTTCCTCCAGTCTAGCTAGAGGAACTCCTTTTGAAACTATCTAATGGTGTAGTGGGTTGCAGGGGTGCACACCCGTGGGTACTCAGGATGCTGAAGCAGGAGGATTATTTGAGCTCAGGTGTTCAAGGCTGCATGCAAGTGAGCAAAGATCACGCCCCGTCTCGAGAAAAAGAAAAAAAAAAGGAAAAGGGAAAAAAAAATGTCTACTCGTTGTTATTTATGGTTTCTTCGCATTTGAGGCCAGACTTAACGCTCGTAGCCTTACAGGCTAACCACATTCTACTGGCAGCGACTTCTTCTGCTTGAGTAGGTCTAATTTTGACCATGGCATTTGGATGTCCATGAGCTATGGTATTGACTCATGTCATAATGGACTTTGGCCACTGTGACCTTTTTATTCTCTTTGGATTTCCATTTCTGAATCAGCGACTGGTGGACATTCAGTAATGTAGCTTTTATCATGGTAACATACACATGAGATGAAAGTAACCGTGGTACCATTTTCAAGTATAGAGTTCAGTGGCATGAAGTACATCCACAGTGCTGTAGTAGCATCAGCAGTTGATTTCTTTTCCCACTTCTCTCGAGGTTAGCTGTGTTACAACGCCGAGCTCTTAGAGGACAGGGCAGCATCTGGCGAGCAACAGTCAACACTGGATCAACATTGAAACGACCCTGCCTTCACGGCGCACTCATTCATTGACTCAGCGTTGCTGAAGGCCCTCTCATGGGCTGGTGCTGCCCTAAGAGCTAAGGGAAGAGCAGTGAGTATAAGCAAGTCCCTGAGGTCGTGGAACACACATTTTAGTGAGTGTTAACACAGAAGGAACAAGTATCATCCACAGGCACGCCCATGTGAACACACACACATATCGGGGAGTGACAAGTGAAGGGGGGTAGCAGAGGGCTAGGCACAGGGCTAGGCACAGAACACTCTGCAGTCAGAGGTCATAACCTAGATTGACAAACAGGAAGTGAGTAGGCCTTAAACACATAGCTGTAAGAAGGGCATAGAATCAAATGGATAAAGTCGGTGCACAATATCCTGTGTAGGACTGAAAGACACTTATGCAAACAGAGGCCGTACGCGGTTCAGGTCAAAGCACATCGAAGGACACGTATGGAAACTTGCTGGTGTGTCAAGCTCACGGAGGTGAGAATGGAAGTGTGGAAGGGGATAAAGGGGGAAAACACTGACTAAAAGGAGGGAATGTCTTTGCCTGGCTGGATGAGGGGGCCAGGAACCGAAATGTCAGATTATCTAGCGGAAGGTACCCGAGGTCCAAAGAGAATGGGCAAGGGAGGAGGTTTTGTTGGCAAGAGTGAAGAAATGAATGTACTTTTCCCTCTTTCCTGCCTTCTGAAACTAGGGCTACCCAGGAGCCTCCAAGCTGCTTCGTCTGCCTTGTGAAGCTGTCTGAAGGCGGCACGGCCTGCAGCCGTGCCACTGCCAGGGAGCAGCAGGGGTGATCGTGGTGGCAAGAGAAGGTGGGCCGGCACGAGGTAGGCAGCCCCTCCTGCTTGACCACACAGCTCTGCTCCACATTCCAGCTCCATGACCCCCCGCATATGTGACCTCTGGGCGGGTTGCTTTCTCTCTCCAAAGCTCAGCTTCCCCATCTGGGAAGAGGGAATGAGAACACTAAGCATTTCACAGGGTGGTTGTGAGGATTCCGTGAGCGGGCACATGGGAAGCACCGATCTCGGGGCCAGGACCACAGCGTGTTCTTGGAAATGCACAGTTATTAGCGGTCTTCTCTTTTGCTCCCATAAACCACTTGTCAAAGGAACTGAGTGCCAGAACACGTTCTGCGTGTTCAGAACGTGGCTGAGTGAGCTACAGGCAGACTACTGGCAACCTCTGCTCAATGACCCCTGGGGCTTTCACTTTTGAAACACAACAAAGCCGACCCTTGATTGTCAGTTCCTAGGGTCTGGGCCTGGAGAAGGCTCTAGTACCAACCTCCCCCCGGCATGTTCTCACAGTGCAAGAACAAGAGGAAACCCAACACTGCCCTGTTGATCTCTTCTCCGGGGAGCTATTGAATGGCCTGTGTCTATTTTTTGATGTACTGCGTTCAGGACAGCTTCCTTTTTGTACAAATTTGACATGGAATCACATAAGTGATTGAGTCAAAACACCAGGAAGAGAGCATGCGTGCCCGCGTGTGTGTGTGTGTGTGTGTGTGTGTGTGTATGTGTGTATGTGTGTGCTGATGGACATGTGTGGTCCTGTGATCTTATTCTAGGTGGTTGCTGAGTTTTCATGTCCAGGAGTCTTTTTTTTTTTTTTTTTTTTCCCCTGGAGGGCTCTGGACACTGGGCAACATACCCTTTTTTCATATTCAGATCATCTTGACGTACAAAATACTACAAAAGTGTAAGTGAAATTTATAATTGCATTAAGCTTTAATTCAAGCAACAGTAGAATCACATAAGTAACAGCAGGAACGTAAAGTGAAATGGGAGATAGGTCAACATTCCTTGTGAAGGGAGCAAAAGTACTGTCAGGCTTCTTGTTGTAGTTCTCGAAGTTCATTGACAGGCTTGTTTGAAGGTGGCATCAACCCTAAAGAGAAGTCTTTTCTACTTTGAGCATGTAGGGGTGGGGAGAAAAATGCAGCTCTTGGGGGAATATAAGGAGGAGACCGCCTCGGTGAATAGACATTTCTCATTGCCAGTGCAAGACGCGGTGGGCCGGGAAAGCTCTTGGTGGAAAATAATGTCGAGGAGCTCCGTACGTGTTTCCTGGGGGAGGGGGAGGAAACGGAGGCTGTCTTCTCAGGAATGGGCCCCTGGCATCCAGTGGAAACAATGGTCCCGTCTGTGCAGGAAGAGGTGCAGGAGCAAAGCCAGGGCCAGTTGCTCTCCTATTGGCAGGGAGAGGTGAATTGGGCCCATTTAAGTGACCGAGATCATCTTTGGTATCACTTCTACTGACCTCCATCTCTAAAGACACTGGCGCATCCATTTTATACAGAGAAGGCATGTTAAAGCTTCTGACTTGTGCTAGTGCCGACTGTCTACTAGAATGAGGATAAAGTCTGTCTTGCCTTTGGGGAGGACGAGCCGGACGGGGAGGAATCCCCATCCTACCTGCCTGTTCCCCTGGAGGTGACAGGAGGTGCCCAGGGGCAGAAGGTGCCCTGTGAGGCTCAGTTAACCTCTCCCAGTTGGATTCTCGTGTCTCCTTGGTAATCTGATGGTCCAGAGGATGGATTTCCTGGGCCTCTTGAGCCGCCGCCGCCGCCGCCTCCCCCTCCTCCTCCTCCTCCTCAAGCACAGGTGAGTGTGTGCGTGGTGGGCCCCGCCACCAAGTTGGAGGAGAGACAAAAGCTCTCCTTGCAGAGGAAGGCCGGCCCCATGGTGAGGGACCACGGGGGGCATGCCCTCTGCCAAATGCTCTATTTGGAACATGGAGTGCACGAGGATCTTTTCGTAGAAGTGCAGATTGAAACTCTGTCTCAGCTAATTTTTGTCGGTGGTGAGAATTTCCTTTCCTTAAATCATTGAGTGTTCTTTCAGCCGCCTGAGCTGCCAACCAATTATCACGTGCTTTTTTCTCATAGGAGAGAATCTTCCCCTGATAAAAATGAACGATTCTCTCCGAGTGTTCTTCAAGATCTGCGACTCGCTCTCTGTAGGTCTCCAACTCTTGAGCTGCACGGCTGATGTCTCCATCTACTTTGGACAGTTTCTCTTCTTTCTCTACCCGGTCATTTTCCTGGGCTGTTAATTTCCTGTGGAGTTTCCGTGTATTTTCTTGATACAGTTGAGTCATTCCTTCAAGCTTCTGTTGAAGTTGTTGCTTCTCACTTTGCAACTGTGTATTTTCTGCCTCCAAAGATGCTTGTTGGGTCCGAAGCGTTTTAACACGCTCTGCAAGTGCTTCCTGTGTTTTCTCGACTTGAGATAACTGAGTGTAAATGCGGCTTCTCTCCCTTTCTAGGGCTCTGCAAGAAGCATTCAGCTCGGCAGCAGGAAGCAGTTTCTGCAGAGCTCCTCTTGGCCGATGATGGAAGTGGCCGTCATTGTCCGATTCGCTCTCCCTCTCTGACTCCAAGTTCTCCCCGTCCACTGTGTCTTCCCCGAGCACGGCAGCGCGGGCTTTCGGCTTGAGCAAGCGATGACACGGAGACTTGCTGGGATTTTCTTCCTCATTTAGAACTTGGCGTGCACGGCCTTCGGAGTCCTGCAATCTCACTTTCCGTTTCTTTAGTTCATTCCCTCGTTCTTTCCATGCTTCAGCTTCTGGTGCAAGCTGTTTCTGGAGTTCCTGCGGCTGGGCATTTTCATCCGAAGCGACTTTTACGGCCATCGTAAGCAGTTCTGCGTTCATTTGAAAGGTGTGGACAGTTGTTTTGGCTCCAGCTACTTGTGCCTTGAGAGATTGCGATTCCTCTTCGAGGGACCGTATTCTCTTGGCAATATCTGCCAGCAAGTCATCTTGTTGAGCATGTTTGGATTTCTCTTGTTTGATCTCTTTTGCTAGATGTCGAATTTCATCCTGAAGTTCAGATTGGGACCTGTTGAGCATCTTGTAAGTTGCCTCCAATCTTTGTGCTTCTGTGGACTGCTTCCCAAAGCTGGATTCCGGCAAAGGTGACTCTAAGTCTTCATACTGTTCTTGAAGGAGGCTAAATTTTTCAAGAATTTGTCCTTTTTCTTTAGTGAGTTCACAAAGCATCCTAGCCAGGTTAGTGTGTCTTCGCACAGAAAGCCGGCTTCTAGCGCATGGAAAACTTGTCCACACACAAAACAGAGCAGCCCAAAAAGCCACAGCTACACATCCGACCAATTCCCATGGAAAACCATGAGGATTAGGACCTGGTTTCCTGTCTTCAGGCCTTGCGGCCACAGTCCTGAGCAGCTCTTCCAGGAGCAGCGCCAAGAGCAGCCGAGGGGCAGCCCTGGACCCTGCCATGGCGACAAGGCTGCTTTGGCTGTCACAGCCACAACCAAGGCCTGGCGGGCCACCAGGAGGGGCCCAAAACACGAAGCGTTGGGTGTGGAAGCGGAATGAATCCCGCACCCAGCGAGCAGAGCGGACCACAGCGGAGCGGAGCTGGCTGCAGGGCGAGTGAGGGCCACAGGCGCCCAGCGGCCTCACAGTCCCCACTGCTGCCCCTCCCCTCTTTGTGACACGTCAGGCCCCTAGCAACGGGCAGGTGCCCGGGCAGCAGCCTGCACGTGGCGCCCCCTCTCCTGGCCAGCCCGCCCCTCCCCTCGGGTTGGGTGGGGGCGGGGCCTTGGCGGGGAGGGGAGGCCAGGCGGGGAGACCAGAGGCGGCAGGCACCAGTGGCTCGCCAGCATCCTTTCACACTCAGTCAGGTGTTCTCTAGTTTTTCATTGCACCCACAGAAGCTTAGAAAGGGGACGAAACAGGAGGCAGATAACGTGGGTGGGGCTTAGGGCACAGGGAAGGTGTCACCCACAGCAGCCCTGGTCCTGGGGACTCAAGATCCCTTGTCCTCCCTGGCTTCCACTGGCAGTCACCTCCTGGCCTTGCGGTTGGGTGGAGCACGGGACTGCGTTGTCTCTCTCTGAGGAGCCTCCCTCTTTAGCGGGGCTTGGTCAAGAAGGTGACCCCGAGCTTGATCCCTGAGGCTCCAGGGTGGCCCACTCGTGTCTGCAGTTGCTGTCCAGTCCCCAGAGCAGAGAGCAGCAAACGTGCTCTCAAAGGGCCACAGAGTAAATATTTCTGGCTTTGCAGGCCAGACCGTCTGAGTTGCTGTTACTCACCTCTGTCGTTCTAGCTGCAAAGCAGCCCTACGGGGTCCCTAAATGAATGGGTGTGGCTACGTGCCCGTGAAAGTCAGGGAAGGGCACTGACGTTTCAATTTCCTTTCTTTCCACGTGTCATGAAATAGTATTCTTCTCTGGATTTTCTTTCAACCAATTGCACATGGGAATACTATTCTTAGCTCACAGGCCACACCAAAACAGGCCTGGGGCTACATTTGTCCCGAGGGCCATACTTTGCCCACTTCTGCAGATCCCTCCTCCAGTCTAGCTAGAGGAACTCCTTTTGAAACTATCTAATGGTGTAGTGGGTTGCAGGGGTGCACACCCGTGGGTACTCAGGATGCTGAAGCAGGAGGATTATTTGAGCTCAGGTGTTCAAGGCTGCATGCAAGTGAGCAAAGATCACGCCCCGTCTCGAGAAAAAGAGAAAAAAAGGAAAAGGGAAAAAAAAATGTCTACTCGTTGTTATTTATGGTTTCTTCGCATTTGAGGCCAGACTTAACGCTCGTAGCCTTACAGGCTAACCACATTCTACTGGCAGCGACTTCTTCTGCTTGAGTAGGTCTAATTTTGACCATGGTATTTGGATGTCCATGAGCTATGGTATTGACTCATGTCATAATGGACTTTGGCCACTGTGACCTTTTTATTCTCTTTGGATTTCCATTTCTGAATCAGCGACTGGTGGACATTCAGTAATGTAGCTTTTATCATGGTAACATACACATGAGATGAAAGTAACCGTGGTACCATTTTCAAGTATAGAGTTCAGTGGCATGAAGTACATCCACAGTGCTGTAGTAGCATCAGCAGTTGATTTCTTTTCCCACTTCTCTCGAGGTTAGCTGTGTTACAACGCCGAGCTCTTAGAGGACAGGGCAGCATCTGGCGAGCAACAGTCAACACTGGATCAACATTGAAACGACCCTGCCTTCACGGCGCACTCATTCATTGACTCAGCGTTGCTGAAGGCCCTCTCATGGGCTGGTGCTGCCCTAAGAGCTAAGGGAAGAGCAGTGAGTATAAGCAAGTCCCTGAGGTCGTGGAACACACATTTCAGTGAGTGTTAACACAGAAGGAACAAGTATCATCCACAGGCACGCCCATGTGAACACACACACATATCGGGGAGTGACAAGTGAAGGGGGGTAGCAGAGGGCTAGGCACAGGGCTAGGCACAGAACACTCTGCAGTCAGAGGTCATAACCTAGATTGACAAACAGGAAGTGAGTAGGCCTTAAACACATAGCTGTAAGAAGGGCATAGAATCAAATGGATAAAGTCGGTGCACAATATCCTGTGTAGGACTGAAAGACACATATGCAAACAGAGGCCGTACGCGGTTCAGGTCAAAGCACATCGAAGGACACGTATGGAAACATGCTGGTGTGTCAAGCTCACGGAGGTGAGAATGGAAGTGTGGAAGGGGATAAAGGGGGAAAACACTGACTAAAAGGAGGGAATGTCTTTGCCTGGCTGGATGAGGGGGCCAGGAACCGAAATGTCAGATTATCTAGCGGAAGGTACCCGAGGTCCAAAGAGAATGGGCAAGGGAGGAGGTTTTGTTGGCAAGAGTGAAGAAATGAATGTACTTTTCCCTCTTTCCTGCCTTCTGAAACTAGGGCTACCCAGGAGCCTCCAAGCTGCTTCGTCTGCCTTGTGAAGCTGTCTGAAGGCGGCACGGCCTGCAGCCGTGCCACTGCCAGGGAGCAGCAGGGGTGATCGTGGTGGCAAGAGAAGGTGGGCCGGCACGAGGTAGGCAGCCCCTCCTGCTTGACCACACAGCTCTGCTCCACATTCCAGCTCCATGACCCCCCGCATATGTGACCTCTGGGCGGGTTGCTTTCTCTCTCCAAAGCTCAGCTTCCCCATCTGGGAAGAGGGAATGAGAACACTAAGCATTTCACAGGGTGGTTGTGAGGATTCCGTGAGCGGGCACATGGGAAGCACCGATCTCGGGGCCAGGACCACAGCGTGTTCTTGGAAATGCACAGTTATTAGCGGTCTTCTCTTTTGCTCCCATAAACCACTTGTCAAAGGAACTGAGTGCCAGAACACGTTCTGCGTGTTCAGAACGTGGCTGAGTGAGCTACAGGCAGACTACTGGCAACCTCTGCTCAATGACCCCTGGGGCTTTCACTTTTGAAACACAACAAAGCCGACCCTTGATTGTCAGTTCCCAGGGTCTGGGCCTGGAGAAGGCTCTAGTACCAACCTCCCCCCGGCATGTTCTCACAGTGCAAGAACAAGAGGAAACCCAACACTGCCCTGTTGATCTCTTCTCCGGGGAGCTATTGAATGGCCTGTGTCTATTTTTTGATGTACTGCGTTCAGGACAGCTTCCTTTTTGTACAAATTTGACATGGAATCACATAAGTGATTGAGTCAAAACACCAGGAAGAGAGCATGCGTGCCCGCGTGTGTGTGTGTGTGTGTGTGTGTGTGTGTGTATGTGTGTGCTGATGGACATGTGTGGTCCTGTGATCTTATTCTAGGTGGTTGCTGAGTTTTCATGTCCAGGAGTCTTTTTTTTTTTTTTTTTTTTTCCCCTGGAGGGCTCTGGACACTGGGCAACATACCCTTTTTTCATATTCAGATCATCTTGACGTACAAAATACTACAAAAGTGTAAGTGAAATTTATAATTGCATTAAGCTTTAATTCAAGCAACAGTAGAATCACATAAGTAACAGCAGGAACGTAAAGTGAAATGGGAGATAGGTCAACATTCCTTGTGAAGGGAGCAAAAGTACTGTCAGGCTTCTTGTTGTAGTTCTCGAAGTTCATTGACAGGCTTGTTTGAAGGTGGCATCAACCCTAAAGAGAAGTCTTTTCTACTTTGAGCATGTAGGGGTGGGGAGAAAAATGCAGCTCTTGGGGGAATATAAGGAGGAGACCGCCTCGGTGAATAGACATTTCTCATTGCCAGTGCAAGACGCGGTGGGCCGGGAAAGCTCTTGGTGGAAAATAATGTCGAGGAGCTCCGTACGTGTTTCCTGGGGGAGGGGGAGGAAACGGAGGCTGTCTTCTCAGGAATGGGCCCCTGGCATCCAGTGGAAACAATGGTCCCGTCTGTGCAGGAAGAGGTGCAGGAGCAAAGCCAGGGCCAGTTGCTCTCCTATTGGCAGGGAGAGGTGAATTGGGCCCATTTAAGTGACCGAGATCATCTTTGGTATCACTTCTACTGACTTCCATCTCTAAAGACACTGGCGCATCCATTTTATACAGAGAAGGCATGTTAAAGCTTCTGACTTGTGCTAGTGCCGACTGTCTACTAGAATGAGGATAAAGTCTGTCTTGCCTTTGGGGAGGACGAGCCGGACGGGGAGGAATCCCCATCCTACCTGCCTGTTCCCCTGGAGGTGACAGGAGGTGCCCAGGGGCAGAAGGTGCCCTGTGAGGCTCAGTTAACCTCTCCCAGTTGGATTCTCGTGTCTCCTTGGTAATCTGATGGTCCAGAGGATGGATTTCCTGGGCCTCTTGAGCCGCCGCCGCCGCCGCCGCCGCCGCCGCCTCCCCCTCCTCCTCCTCCTCCTCAAGCACAGGTGAGAGTGTGCGTGGTGGGCCCCGCCACCAAGTTGGAGGAGAGACAAAAGCTCTCCTTGCAGAGGAAGGCCGGCCCCATGGTGAGGGACCACGGGGGGCATGCCCTCTGCCAAATGCTCTATTTGGAACATGGAGTGCACGAGGATCTTTTCGTAGAAGTGCAGATTGAAACTCTGTCTCAGCTAATTTTTGTCGGTGGTGAGAATTTCCTTTCCTTAAATCATTGAGTGTTCTTTCAGCCGCCTGAGCTGCCAACCAATTATCACGTGCTTTTTTCTCATAGGAGAGAATCTTCCCCTGATAAAAATGAACGATTCTCTCCGAGTGTTCTTCAAGATCTGCGACTCGCTCTCTGTAGGTCTCCAACTCTTGAGCTGCACGGCTGATGTCTCCATCTACTTTGGACAGTTTCTCTTCTTTCTCTACCCGGTCATTTTCCTGGGCTGTTAATTTCCTGTGGAGTTTCCGTGTATTTTCTTGATACAGTTGAGTCATTCCTTCAAGCTTCTGTTGAAGTTGTTGCTTCTCACTTTGCAACTGTGTATTTTCTGCCTCCAAAGATGCTTGTTGGGTCCGAAGCGTTTTAACACGCTCTGCAAGTGCTTCCTGTGTTTTCTCGACTTGAGATAACTGAGTGTAAATGCGGCTTCTCTCCCTTTCTAGGGCTCTGCAAGAAGCATTCAGCTCGGCAGCAGGAAGCAGTTTCTGCAGAGCTCCTCTTGGCCGATGATGGAAGTGGCCGTCATTGTCCGATTCGCTCTCCCTCTCTGACTCCAAGTTCTCCCCGTCCACTGTGTCTTCCCCGAGCACGGCAGCGCGGGCTTTCGGCTTGAGCAAGCGATGACACGGAGACTTGCTGGGATTTTCTTCCTCATTTAGAACTTGGCGTGCACGGCCTTCGGAGTCCTGCAATCTCACTTTCCGTTTCTTTAGTTCATTCCCTCGTTCTTTCCATGCTTCAGCTTCTGGTGCAAGCTGTTTCTGGAGTTCCTGCGGCTGGGCATTTTCATCCGAAGCGACTTTTACGGCCATCGTAAGCAGTTCTGCGTTCATTTGAAAGGTGTGGACAGTTGTTTTGGCTCCAGCTACTTGTGCCTTGAGAGATTGCGATTCCTCTTCGAGGGACCGTATTCTCTTGGCAATATCTGCCAGCAAGTCATCTTGTTGAGCATGTTTGGATTTCTCTTGTTTGATCTCTTTTGCTAGATGTCGAATTTCATCCTGAAGTTCAGATTGGGACCTGTTGAGCATCTTGTAAGTTGCCTCCAATCTTTGTGCTTCTGTGGACTGCTTCCCAAAGCTGGATTCCGGCAAAGGTGACTCTAAGTCTTCATACTGTTCTTGAAGGAGGCTAAATTTTTCAAGAATTTGTCCTTTTTCTTTAGTGAGTTCACAAAGCATCCTAGCCAGGTTAGTGTGTCTTCGCACAGAAAGCCGGCTTCTAGCGCATGGAAAACTTGTCCACACACAAAACAGAGCAGCCCAAAAAGCCACAGCTACACATCCGACCAATTCCCATGGAAAACCATGAGGATTAGGACCTGGTTTCCTGTCTTCAGGCCTTGCGGCCACAGTCCTGAGCAGCTCTTCCAGGAGCAGCGCCAAGAGCAGCCGAGGGGCAGCCCTGGACCCTGCCATGGCGACAAGGCTGCTTTGGCTGTCACAGCCACAACCAAGGCCTGGCGGGCCACCAGGAGGGGCCCAAAACACGAAGCGTTGGGTGTGGAAGCGGAATGAATCCCGCACCCAGCGAGCAGAGCGGACCACAGCGGAGCGGAGCTGGCTGCAGGGCGAGTGAGGGCCACAGGCGCCCAGCGGCCTCACAGTCCCCACTGCTGCCCCTCCCCTCTTTGTGACACGTCAGGCCCCTAGCAACGGGCAGGTGCCCGGGCAGCAGCCTGCACGTGGCGCCCCCTCTCCTGGCCAGCCCGCCCCTCCCCTCGGGTTGGGTGGGGGCGGGGCCTTGGCGGGGAGGGGAGGCCAGGCGGGGAGACCAGAGGCGGCAGGCACCAGTGGCTCGCCAGCATCCTTTCACACTCAGTCAGGTGTTCTCTAGTTTTTCATTGCACCCACAGAAGCTTAGAAAGGGGACGAAACAGGAGGCAGATAACGTGGGTGGGGCTTAGGGCACAGGGAAGGTGTCACCCACAGCAGCCCTGGTCCTGGGGACTCAAGATCCCTTGTCCTCCCTGGCTTCCACTGGCAGTCACCTCCTGGCCTTGCGGTTGGGTGGAGCACGGGACTGCATTGTCTCTCTCTGAGGAGCCTCCCTCTTTAGCGGGGCTTGGTCAAGAAGGTGACCCCGAGCTTGATCCCTGAGGCTCCAGGGTGGCCCACTCGTGTCTGCAGTTGCTGTCCAGTCCCCAGAGCAGAGAGCAGCAAACGTGCTCTCAAAGGGCCACAGAGTAAATATTTCTGGCTTTGCAGGCCAGACCGTCTGAGTTGCTGTTACTCACCTCTGTCGTTCTAGCTGCAAAGCAGCCCTACGGGGTCCCTAAATGAATGGGTGTGGCTACGTGCCCGTGAAAGTCAGGGAAGGACACTGACGTTTCAATTTCCTTTCTTTCCACGTGTCATGAAATAGTATTCTTCTCTGGATTTTCTTTCAACCAATTGCACATGGGAATACTATTCTTAGCTCACAGGCCACACCAAAACAGGCCTGGGGCTACATTTGTCCCGAGGGCCATACTTTGCCCACTTCTGCAGATCCCTCCTCCAGTCTAGCTAGAGGAACTCCTTTTGAAACTATCTAATGGTGTAGTGGGTTGCAGGGGTGCACACCCGTGGGTACTCAGGATGCTGAAGCAGGAGGATTATTTGAGCTCAGGTGTTCAAGGCTGCATGCAAGTGAGCAAAGATCACGCCCCGTCTCGAGAAAAAGAGAAAAAAAGGAAAAGGGAAAAAAAAATGTCTACTCGTTGTTATTTATGGTTTCTTCGCATTTGAGGCCAGACTTAACGCTCGTAGCCTTACAGGCTAACCACATTCTACTGGCAGCGACTTCTTCTGCTTGAGTAGGTCTAATTTTGACCATGGTATTTGGATGTCCATGAGCTATGGTATTGACTCATGTCATAATGGACTTTGGCCACTGTGACCTTTTTATTCTCTTTGGATTTCCATTTCTGAATCAGCGACTGGTGGACATTCAGTAATGTAGCTTTTATCATGGTAACATACACATGAGATGAAAGTAACCGTGGTACCATTTTCAAGTATAGAGTTCAGTGGCATGAAGTACATCCACAGTGCTGTAGTAGCATCAGCAGTTGATTTCTTTTCCCACTTCTCTCGAGGTTAGCTGTGTTACAACGCCGAGCTCTTAGAGGACAGGGCAGCATCTGGCGAGCAACAGTCAACACTGGATCAACATTGAAACGACCCTGCCTTCACGGCGCACTCATTCATTGACTCAGCGTTGCTGAAGGCCCTCTCATGGGCTGGTGCTGCCCTAAGAGCTAAGGGAAGAGCAGTGAGTATAAGCAAGTCCCTGAGGTCGTGGAACACACATTTTAGTGAGTGTTAACACAGAAGGAACAAGTATCATCCACAGGCACGCCCATGTGAACACACACACATATCGGGGAGTGACAAGTGAAGGGGGGTAGCAGAGGGCTAGGCACAGGGCTAGGCACAGAACACTCTGCAGTCAGAGGTCATAACCTAGATTGACAAACAGGAAGTGAGTAGGCCTTAAACACATAGCTGTAAGAAGGGCATAGAATCAAATGGATAAAGTCGGTGCACAATATCCTGTGTAGGACTGAAAGACACATATGCAAACAGAGGCCGTACGCGGTTCAGGTCAAAGCACATCGAAGGACACGTATGGAAACTTGCTGGTGTGTCAAGCTCACGGAGGTGAGAATGGAAGTGTGGAAGGGGATAAAGGGGGAAAACACTGACTAAAAGGAGGGAATGTCTTTGCCTGGCTGGATGAGGGGGCCAGGAACCGAAATGTCAGATTATCTAGCGGAAGGTACCCGAGGTCCAAAGAGAATGGGCAAGGGAGGAGGTTTTGTTGGCAAGAGTGAAGAAATGAATGTACTTTTCCCTCTTTCCTGCCTTCTGAAACTAGGGCTACCCAGGAGCCTCCAAGCTGCTTCGTCTGCCTTGTGAAGCTGTCTGAAGGCGGCACGGCCTGCAGCCGTGCCACTGCCAGGGAGCAGCAGGGGTGATCGTGGTGGCAAGAGAAGGTGGGCCGGCACGAGGTAGGCAGCCCCTCCTGCTTGACCACACAGCTCTGCTCCACATTCCAGCTCCATGACCCCCCGCATATGTGACCTCTGGGCGGGTTGCTTTCTCTCTCCAAAGCTCAGCTTCCCCATCTGGGAAGAGGGAATGAGAACACTAAGCATTTCACAGGGTGGTTGTGAGGATTCCGTGAGCGGGCACATGGGAAGCACCGATCTCGGGGCCAGGACCACAGCGTGTTCTTGGAAATGCACAGTTATTAGCGGTCTTCTCTTTTGCTCCCATAAACCACTTGTCAAAGGAACTGAGTGCCAGAACACGTTCTGCGTGTTCAGAACGTGGCTGAGTGAGCTACAGGCAGACTACTGGCAACCTCTGCTCAATGACCCCTGGGGCTTTCACTTTTGAAACACAACAAAGCCGACCCTTGATTGTCAGTTCCCAGGGTCTGGGCCTGGAGAAGGCTCTAGTACCAACCTCCCCCCGGCATGTTCTCACAGTGCAAGAACAAGAGGAAACCCAACACTGCCCTGTTGATCTCTTCTCCGGGGAGCTATTGAATGGCCTGTGTCTATTTTTTGATGTACTGCGTTCAGGACAGCTTCCTTTTTGTACAAATTTGACATGGAATCACATAAGTGATTGAGTCAAAACACCAGGAAGAGAGCATGCGTGCCCGCGTGTGTGTGTGTGTGTGTGTGTGTGTGTATGTGTGTGCTGATGGACATGTGTGGTCCTGTGATCTTATTCTAGGTGGTTGCTGAGTTTTCATGTCCAGGAGTCTTTTTTTTTTTTTTTTTTTTTCCCCTGGAGGGCTCTGGACACTGGGCAACATACCCTTTTTTCATATTCAGATCATCTTGACGTACAAAATACTACAAAAGTGTAAGTGAAATTTATAATTGCATTAAGCTTTAATTCAAGCAACAGTAGAATCACATAAGTAACAGCAGGAACGTAAAGTGAAATGGGAGATAGGTCAACATTCCTTGTGAAGGGAGCAAAAGTACTGTCAGGCTTCTTGTTGTAGTTCTCGAAGTTCATTGACAGGCTTGTTTGAAGGTGGCATCAACCCTAAAGAGAAGTCTTTTCTACTTTGAGCATGTAGGGGTGGGGAGAAAAATGCAGCTCTTGGGGGAATATAAGGAGGAGACCGCCTCGGTGAATAGACATTTCTCATTGCCAGTGCAAGACGCGGTGGGCCGGGAAAGCTCTTGGTGGAAAATAATGTCGAGGAGCTCCGTACGTGTTTCCTGGGGGAGGGGGAGGAAACGGAGGCTGTCTTCTCAGGAATGGGCCCCTGGCATCCAGTGGAAACAATGGTCCCGTCTGTGCAGGAAGAGGTGCAGGAGCAAAGCCAGGGCCAGTTGCTCTCCTATTGGCAGGGAGAGGTGAATTGGGCCCATTTAAGTGACCGAGATCATCTTTGGTATCACTTCTACTGACTTCCATCTCTAAAGACACTGGCGCATCCATTTTATACAGAGAAGGCATGTTAAAGCTTCTGACTTGTGCTAGTGCCGACTGTCTACTAGAATGAGGATAAAGTCTGTCTTGCCTTTGGGGAGGACGAGCCGGACGGGGAGGAATCCCCATCCTACCTGCCTGTTCCCCTGGAGGTGACAGGAGGTGCCCAGGGGCAGAAGGTGCCCTGTGAGGCTCAGTTAACCTCTCCCAGTTGGATTCTCGTGTCTCCTTGGTAATCTGATGGTCCAGAGGATGGATTTCCTGGGCCTCTTGAGCCGCCGCCGCCGCCGCCGCCGCCTCCCCCTCCTCCTCCTCCTCCTCAAGCACAGGTGAGAGTGTGCGTGGTGGGCCCCGCCACCAAGTTGGAGGAGAGACAAAAGCTCTCCTTGCAGAGGAAGGCCGGCCCCATGGTGAGGGACCACGGGGGGCATGCCCTCTGCCAAATGCTCTATTTGGAACATGGAGTGCACGAGGATCTTTTCGTAGAAGTGCAGATTGAAACTCTGTCTCAGCTAATTTTTGTCGGTGGTGAGAATTTCCTTTCCTTAAATCATTGAGTGTTCTTTCAGCCGCCTGAGCTGCCAACCAATTATCACGTGCTTTTTTCTCATAGGAGAGAATCTTCCCCTGATAAAAATGAACGATTCTCTCCGAGTGTTCTTCAAGATCTGCGACTCGCTCTCTGTAGGTCTCCAACTCTTGAGCTGCACGGCTGATGTCTCCATCTACTTTGGACAGTTTCTCTTCTTTCTCTACCCGGTCATTTTCCTGGGCTGTTAATTTCCTGTGGAGTTTCCGTGTATTTTCTTGATACAGTTGAGTCATTCCTTCAAGCTTCTGTTGAAGTTGTTGCTTCTCACTTTGCAACTGTGTATTTTCTGCCTCCAAAGATGCTTGTTGGGTCCGAAGCGTTTTAACACGCTCTGCAAGTGCTTCCTGTGTTTTCTCGACTTGAGATAACTGAGTGTAAATGCGGCTTCTCTCCCTTTCTAGGGCTCTGCAAGAAGCATTCAGCTCGGCAGCAGGAAGCAGTTTCTGCAGAGCTCCTCTTGGCCGATGATGGAAGTGGCCGTCATTGTCCGATTCGCTCTCCCTCTCTGACTCCAAGTTCTCCCCATCCACTGTGTCTTCCCCGAGCACGGCAGCGCGGGCTTTCGGCTTGAGCAAGCGATGACACGGAGACTTGCTGGGATTTTCTTCCTCATTTAGAACTTGGCGTGCACGGCCTTCGGAGTCCTGCAATCTCACTTTCCGTTTCTTTAGTTCATTCCCTCATTCTTTCCATGCTTCAGCTTCTGGTGCAAGCTGTTTCTGGAGTTCCTGCGGCTGGGCATTTTCATCCGAAGCGACTTTTACGGCCATCGTAAGCAGTTCTGCGTTCATTTGAAAGGTGTGGACAGTTGTTTTGGCTCCAGCTACTTGTGCCTTGAGAGATTGCGATTCCTCTTCGAGGGACCGTATTCTCTTGGCAATATCTGCCAGCAAGTCATCTTGTTGAGCATGTTTGGATTTCTCTTGTTTGATCTCTTTTGCTAGATGTCGAATTTCATCCTGAAGTTCAGATTGGGACCTGTTGAGCATCTTGTAAGTTGCCTCCAATCTTTGTGCTTCTGTGGACTGCTTCCCAAAGCTGGATTCCGGCAAAGGTGACTCTAAGTCTTCATACTGTTCTTGAAGGAGGCTAAATTTTTCAAGAATTTGTCCTTTTTCTTTAGTGAGTTCACAAAGCATCCTAGCCAGGTTAGTGTGTCTTCGCACAGAAAGCCGGCTTCTAGCGCATGGAAAACTTGTCCACACACAAAACAGAGCAGCCCAAAAAGCCACAGCTACACATCCGACCAATTCCCATGGAAAACCATGAGGATTAGGACCTGGTTTCCTGTCTTCAGGCCTTGCGGCCACAGTCCTGAGCAGCTCTTCCAGGAGCAGCGCCAAGAGCAGCCGAGGGGCAGCCCTGGACCCTGCCATGGCGACAAGGCTGCTTTGGCTGTCACAGCCACAACCAAGGCCTGGCGGGCCACCAGGAGGGGCCCAAAACACGAAGCGTTGGGTGTGGAAGCGGAATGAATCCCGCACCCAGCGAGCACAGCAGACCACAGCGGAGCGGAGCTGGCTGCAGGGCGAGTGAGGGCCACAGGCGCCCAGCGGCCTCACAGTCCCCACTGCTGCCCCTCCCCTCTTTGTGACACGTCAGGCCCCTAGCAACGGGCAGGTGCCCGGGCAGCAGCCTGCACGTGGCGCCCCCTCTCCTGGCCAGCCCGCCCCTCCCCTCGGGTTGGGTGGGGGCGGGGCCTTGGCGGGGAGGGGAGGCCAGGCGGGGAGACCAGAGGCGGCAGGCACCAGTGGCTCGCCAGCATCCTTTCACACTCAGTCAGGTGTTCTCTAGTTTTTCATTGCACCCACAGAAGCTTAGAAAGGGGACGAAACAGGAGGCAGATAACGTGGGTGGGGCTTAGGGCACAGGGAAGGTGTCACCCACCGCAGCCCTGGTCCTGGGGACTCAAGATCCCTTGTCCTCCCTGGCTTCCACTGGCAGTCACCTCCTGGCCTTGCGGTTGGGTGGAGCACGGGACTGCATTGTCTCTCTCTGAGGAGCCTCCCTCTTTAGCGGGGCTTGGTCAAGAAGGTGACCCCGAGCTTGAACCCTGAGGCTCCAGGGTGGCCCACTCGTGTCTGCAGTTGCTGTCCAGTCCCCAGAGCAGAGAGCAGCAAACGTGCTCTCAAAGGGCCACAGAGTAAATATTTCTGGCTTTGCAGGCCAGACCGTCTGAGTTGCTGTTACTCACCTCTGTCGTTCTAGCTGCAAAGCAGCCCTACGGGGTCCCTAAATGAATGGGTGTGGCTACGTGCCCGTGAAAGTCAGGGAAGGGCACTGACGTTTCAATTTCCTTTCTTTCCACGTGTCATGAAATAGTATTCTTCTCTGGATTTTCTTTCAACCAATTGCACATGGGAATACTATTCTTAGCTCACAGGCCACACCAAAACAGGCCTGGGGCTACATTTGTCCCGAGGGCCATACTTTGCCCACTTCTGCAGATCCCTCCTCCAGTCTAGCTAGAGGAACTCCTTTTGAAACTATCTAATGGTGTAGTGGGTTGCAGGGGTGCACACCCGTGGGTACTCAGGATGCTGAAGCAGGAGGATTATTTGAGCTCAGGTGTTCAAGGCTGCATGCAAGTGAGCAAAGATCACGCCCCGTCTCGAGAAAAAGAGAAAAAAAGGAAAAGGGAAAAAAAAATGTCTACTCGTTGTTATTTATGGTTTCTTCGCATTTGAGGCCAGACTTAACGCTCGTAGCCTTACAGGCTAACCACATTCTACTGGCAGCGACTTCTTCTGCTTGAGTAGGTCTAATTTTGACCATGGCATTTGGATGTCCATGAGCTATGGTATTGACTCATGTCATAATGGACTTTGGCCACTGTGACCTTTTTATTCTCTTTGGATTTCCATTTCTGAATCAGCGACTGGTGGACATTCAGTAATGTAGCTTTTATCATGGTAACATACACATGAGATGAAAGTAACCGTGGTACCATTTTCAAGTATAGAGTTCAGTGGCATGAAGTACATCCACAGTGCTGTAGTAGCATCAGCAGTTGATTTCTTTTCCCACTTCTCTCGAGGTTAGCTGTGTTACAACGCCGAGCTCTTAGAGGACAGGGCAGCATCTGGCGAGCAACAGTCAACACTGGATCAACATTGAAACGACCCTGCCTTCACGGCGCACTCATTCATTGACTCAGCGTTGCTGAAGGCCCTCTCATGGGCTGGTGCTGCCCTAAGAGCTAAGGGAAGAGCAGTGAGTATAAGCAAGTCCCTGAGGTCGTGGAACACACATTTTAGTGAGTGTTAACACAGAAGGAACAAGTATCATCCACAGGCACGCCCATGTGAACACACACACATATCGGGGAGTGACAAGTGAAGGGGGGTAGCAGAGGGCTAGGCACAGGGCTAGGCACAGAACACTCTGCAGTCAGAGGTCATAACCTAGATTGACAAACAGGAAGTGAGTAGGCCTTAAACACATAGCTGTAAGAAGGGCATAGAATCAAATGGATAAAGTCGGTGCACAATATCCTGTGTAGGACTGAAAGACACATATGCAAACAGAGGCCGTACGCGGTTCAGGTCAAAGCACATCGAAGGACACGTATGGAAACATGCTGGTGTGTCAAGCTCACGGAGGTGAGAATGGAAGTGTGGAAGGGGATAAAGGGGGAAAACACTGACTAAAAGGAGGGAATGTCTTTGCCTGGCTGGATGAGGGGGCCAGGAACCGAAATGTCAGATTATCTAGCGGAAGGTACCCGAGGTCCAAAGAGAATGGGCAAGGGAGGAGGTTTTGTTGGCAAGAGTGAAGAAATGAATGTACTTTTCCCTCTTTCCTGCCTTCTGAAACTAGGGCTACCCAGGAGCCTCCAAGCTGCTTCGTCTGCCTTGTGAAGCTGTCTGAAGGCGGCACGGCCTGCAGCCGTGCCACTGCCAGGGAGCAGCAGGGGTGATCGTGGTGGCAAGAGAAGGTGGGCCGGCACGAGGTAGGCAGCCCCTCCTGCTTGACCACACAGCTCTGCTCCACATTCCAGCTCCATGACCCCCCGCATATGTGACCTCTGGGCGGGTTGCTTTCTCTCTCCAAAGCTCAGCTTCCCCATCTGGGAAGAGGGAATGAGAACACTAAGCATTTCACAGGGTGGTTGTGAGGATTCCGTGAGCGGGCACATGGGAAGCACCGATCTCGGGGCCAGGACCACAGCGTGTTCTTGGAAATGCACAGTTATTAGCGGTCTTCTCTTTTGCTCCCATAAACCACTTGTCAAAGGAACTGAGTGCCAGAACACGTTCTGCGTGTTCAGAACGTGGCTGAGTGAGCTACAGGCAGACTACTGGCAACCTCTGCTCAATGACCCCTGGGGCTTTCACTTTTGAAACACAACAAAGCCGACCCTTGATTGTCAGTTCCCAGGGTCTGGGCCTGGAGAAGGCTCTAGTACCAACCTCCCCCCGGCATGTTCTCACAGTGCAAGAACAAGAGGAAACCCAACACTGCCCTGTTGATCTCTTCTCCGGGGAGCTATTGAATGGCCTGTGTCTATTTTTTGATGTACTGCGTTCAGGACAGCTTCCTTTTTGTACAAATTTGACATGGAATCACATAAGTGATTGAGTCAAAACACCAGGAAGAGAGCATGCGTGCCCGCGTGTGTGTGTGTGTGTGTGTGTGTGTGTGTATGTGTGTGCTGATGGACATGTGTGGTCCTGTGATCTTATTCTAGGTGGTTGCTGAGTTTTCATGTCCAGGAGTCTTTTTTTTTTTTTTTTTTTTTCCCCTGGAGGGCTCTGGACACTGGGCAACATACCCTTTTTTCATATTCAGATCATCTTGACGTACAAAATACTACAAAAGTGTAAGTGAAATTTATAATTGCATTAAGCTTTAATTCAAGCAACAGTAGAATCACATAAGTAACAGCAGGAACGTAAAGTGAAATGGGAGATAGGTCAACATTCCTTGTGAAGGGAGCAAAAGTACTGTCAGGCTTCTTGTTGTAGTTCTCGAAGTTCATTGACAGGCTTGTTTGAAGGTGGCATCAACCCTAAAGAGAAGTCTTTTCTACTTTGAGCATGTAGGGGTGGGGAGAAAAATGCAGCTCTTGGGGGAATATAAGGAGGAGACCGCCTCGGTGAATAGACATTTCTCATTGCCAGTGCAAGACGCGGTGGGCCGGGAAAGCTCTTGGTGGAAAATAATGTCGAGGAGCTCCGTACGTGTTTCCTGGGGGAGGGGGAGGAAACGGAGGCTGTCTTCTCAGGAATGGGCCCCTGGCATCCAGTGGAAACAATGGTCCCGTCTGTGCAGGAAGAGGTGCAGGAGCAAAGCCAGGGCCAGTTGCTCTCCTATTGGCAGGGAGAGGTGAATTGGGCCCATTTAAGTGACCGAGATCATCTTTGGTATCACTTCTACTGACTTCCATCTCTAAAGACACTGGCGCATCCATTTTATACAGAGAAGGCATGTTAAAGCTTCTGACTTGTGCTAGTGCCGACTGTCTACTAGAATGAGGATAAAGTCTGTCTTGCCTTTGGGGAGGACGAGCCGGACGGGGAGGAATCCCCATCCTACCTGCCTGTTCCCCTGGAGGTGACAGGAGGTGCCCAGGGGCAGAAGGTGCCCTGTGAGGCTCAGTTAACCTCTCCCAGTTGGATTCTCGTGTCTCCTTGGTAATCTGATGGTCCAGAGGATGGATTTCCTGGGCCTCTTGAGCCGCCGCCGCCGCCGCCGCCGCCGCCGCCTCCCCCTCCTCCTCCTCCTCCTCAAGCACAGGTGAGAGTGTGCGTGGTGGGCCCCGCCACCAAGTTGGAGGAGAGACAAAAGCTCTCCTTGCAGAGGAAGGCCGGCCCCATGGTGAGGGACCACGGGGGGCATGCCCTCTGCCAAATGCTCTATTTGGAACATGGAGTGCACGAGGATCTTTTCGTAGAAGTGCAGATTGAAACTCTGTCTCAGCTAATTTTTGTCGGTGGTGAGAATTTCCTTTCCTTAAATCATTGAGTGTTCTTTCAGCCGCCTGAGCTGCCAACCAATTATCACGTGCTTTTTTCTCATAGGAGAGAATCTTCCCCTGATAAAAATGAACGATTCTCTCCGAGTGTTCTTCAAGATCTGCGACTCGCTCTCTGTAGGTCTCCAACTCTTGAGCTGCACGGCTGATGTCTCCATCTACTTTGGACAGTTTCTCTTCTTTCTCTACCCGGTCATTTTCCTGGGCTGTTAATTTCCTGTGGAGTTTCCGTGTATTTTCTTGATACAGTTGAGTCATTCCTTCAAGCTTCTGTTGAAGTTGTTGCTTCTCACTTTGCAACTGTGTATTTTCTGCCTCCAAAGATGCTTGTTGGGTCCGAAGCGTTTTAACACGCTCTGCAAGTGCTTCCTGTGTTTTCTCGACTTGAGATAACTGAGTGTAAATGCGGCTTCTCTCCCTTTCTAGGGCTCTGCAAGAAGCATTCAGCTCGGCAGCAGGAAGCAGTTTCTGCAGAGCTCCTCTTGGCCGATGATGGAAGTGGCCGTCATTGTCCGATTCGCTCTCCCTCTCTGACTCCAAGTTCTCCCCGTCCACTGTGTCTTCCCCGAGCACGGCAGCGCGGGCTTTCGGCTTGAGCAAGCGATGACACGGAGACTTGCTGGGATTTTCTTCCTCATTTAGAACTTGGCGTGCACGGCCTTCGGAGTCCTGCAATCTCACTTTCCGTTTCTTTAGTTCATTCCCTCGTTCTTTCCATGCTTCAGCTTCTGGTGCAAGCTGTTTCTGGAGTTCCTGCGGCTGGGCATTTTCATCCGAAGCGACTTTTACGGCCATCGTAAGCAGTTCTGCGTTCATTTGAAAGGTGTGGACAGTTGTTTTGGCTCCAGCTACTTGTGCCTTGAGAGATTGCGATTCCTCTTCGAGGGACCGTATTCTCTTGGCAATATCTGCCAGCAAGTCATCTTGTTGAGCATGTTTGGATTTCTCTTGTTTGATCTCTTTTGCTAGATGTCGAATTTCATCCTGAAGTTCAGATTGGGACCTGTTGAGCATCTTGTAAGTTGCCTCCAATCTTTGTGCTTCTGTGGACTGCTTCCCAAAGCTGGATTCCGGCAAAGGTGACTCTAAGTCTTCATACTGTTCTTGAAGGAGGCTAAATTTTTCAAGAATTTGTCCTTTTTCTTTAGTGAGTTCACAAAGCATCCTAGCCAGGTTAGTGTGTCTTCGCACAGAAAGCCGGCTTCTAGCGCATGGAAAACTTGTCCACACACAAAACAGAGCAGCCCAAAAAGCCACAGCTACACATCCGACCAATTCCCATGGAAAACCATGAGGATTAGGACCTGGTTTCCTGTCTTCAGGCCTTGCGGCCACAGTCCTGAGCAGCTCTTCCAGGAGCAGCGCCAAGAGCAGCCGAGGGGCAGCCCTGGACCCTGCCATGGCGACAAGGCTGCTTTGGCTGTCACAGCCACAACCAAGGCCTGGCGGGCCACCAGGAGGGGCCCAAAACACGAAGCGTTGGGTGTGGAAGCGGAATGAATCCCGCACCCAGCGAGCACAGCGGACCACAGCGGAGCGGAGCTGGCTGCAGGGCGAGTGAGGGCCACAGGCGCCCAGCGGCCTCACAGTCCCCACTGCTGCCCCTCCCCTCTTTGTGACACGTCAGGCCCCTAGCAACGGGCAGGTGCCCGGGCAGCAGCCTGCACGTGGCGCCCCCTCTCCTGGCCAGCCCGCCCCTCCCCTCGGGTTGGGTGGGGGCGGGGCCTTGGCGGGGAGGGGAGGCCAGGCGGGGAGACCAGAGGCGGCAGGCACCAGTGGCTCGCCAGCATCCTTTCACACTCAGTCAGGTGTTCTCTAGTTTTTCATTGCACCCACAGAAGCTTAGAAAGGGGACGAAACAGGAGGCAGATAACGTGGGTGGGGCTTAGGGCACAGGGAAGGTGTCACCCACCGCAGCCCTGGTCCTGGGGACTCAAGATCCCTTGTCCTCCCTGGCTTCCACTGGCAGTCACCTCCTGGCCTTGCGGTTGGGTGGAGCACGGGACTGCATTGTCTCTCTCTGAGGAGCCTCCCTCTTTAGCGGGGCTTGGTCAAGAAGGTGACCCCGAGCTTGAACCCTGAGGCTCCAGGGTGGCCCACTCGTGTCTGCAGTTGCTGTCCAGTCCCCAGAGCAGAGAGCAGCAAACGTGCTCTCAAAGGGCCACAGAGTAAATATTTCTGGCTTTGCAGGCCAGACCGTCTGAGTTGCTGTTACTCACCTCTGTCGTTCTAGCTGCAAAGCAGCCCTACGGGGTCCCTAAATGAATGGGTGTGGCTACGTGCCCGTGAAAGTCAGGGAAGGGCACTGACGTTTCAATTTCCTTTCTTTCCACGTGTCATGAAATAGTATTCTTCTCTGGATTTTCTTTCAACCAATTGCACATGGGAATACTATTCTTAGCTCACAGGCCACACCAAAACAGGCCTGGGGCTACATTTGTCCCGAGGGCCATACTTTGCCCACTTCTGCAGATCCCTCCTCCAGTCTAGCTAGAGGAACTCCTTTTGAAACTATCTAATGGTGTAGTGGGTTGCAGGGGTGCACACCCGTGGGTACTCAGGATGCTGAAGCAGGAGGATTATTTGAGCTCAGGTGTTCAAGGCTGCATGCAAGTGAGCAAAGATCACGCCCCGTCTCGAGAAAAAGAGAAAAAAAGGAAAAGGGAAAAAAAAATGTCTACTCGTTGTTATTTATGGTTTCTTCGCATTTGAGGCCAGACTTAACGCTCGTAGCCTTACAGGCTAACCACATTCTACTGGCAGCGACTTCTTCTGCTTGAGTAGGTCTAATTTTGACCATGGCATTTGGATGTCCATGAGCTATGGTATTGACTCATGTCATAATGGACTTTGGCCACTGTGACCTTTTTATTCTCTTTGGATTTCCATTTCTGAATCAGCGACTGGTGGACATTCAGTAATGTAGCTTTTATCATGGTAACATACACATGAGATGAAAGTAACCGTGGTACCATTTTCAAGTATAGAGTTCAGTGGCATGAAGTACATCCACAGTGCTGTAGTAGCATCAGCAGTTGATTTCTTTTCCCACTTCTCTCGAGGTTAGCTGTGTTACAACGCCGAGCTCTTAGAGGACAGGGCAGCATCTGGCGAGCAACAGTCAACACTGGATCAACATTGAAACGACCCTGCCTTCACGGCGCACTCATTCATTGACTCAGCGTTGCTGAAGGCCCTCTCATGGGCTGGTGCTGCCCTAAGAGCTAAGGGAAGAGCAGTGAGTATAAGCAAGTCCCTGAGGTCGTGGAACACACATTTTAGTGAGTGTTAACACAGAAGGAACAAGTATCATCCACAGGCACGCCCATGTGAACACACACACATATCGGGGAGTGACAAGTGAAGGGGGGTAGCAGAGGGCTAGGCACAGGGCTAGGCACAGAACACTCTGCAGTCAGAGGTCATAACCTAGATTGACAAACAGGAAGTGAGTAGGCCTTAAACACATAGCTGTAAGAAGGGCATAGAATCAAATGGATAAAGTCGGTGCACAATATCCTGTGTAGGACTGAAAGACACATATGCAAACAGAGGCCGTACGCGGTTCAGGTCAAAGCACATCGAAGGACACGTATGGAAACATGCTGGTGTGTCAAGCTCACGGAGGTGAGAATGGAAGTGTGGAAGGGGATAAAGGGGGAAAACACTGACTAAAAGGAGGGAATGTCTTTGCCTGGCTGGATGAGGGGGCCAGGAACCGAAATGTCAGATTATCTAGCGGAAGGTACCCGAGGTCCAAAGAGAATGGGCAAGGGAGGAGGTTTTGTTGGCAAGAGTGAAGAAATGAATGTACTTTTCCCTCTTTCCTGCCTTCTGAAACTAGGGCTACCCAGGAGCCTCCAAGCTGCTTCGTCTGCCTTGTGAAGCTGTCTGAAGGCGGCACGGCCTGCAGCCGTGCCACTGCCAGGGAGCAGCAGGGGTGATCGTGGTGGCAAGAGAAGGTGGGCCGGCACGAGGTAGGCAGCCCCTCCTGCTTGACCACACAGCTCTGCTCCACATTCCAGCTCCATGACCCCCCGCATATGTGACCTCTGGGCGGGTTGCTTTCTCTCTCCAAAGCTCAGCTTCCCCATCTGGGAAGAGGGAATGAGAACACTAAGCATTTCACAGGGTGGTTGTGAGGATTCCGTGAGCGGGCACATGGGAAGCACCGATCTCGGGGCCAGGACCACAGCGTGTTCTTGGAAATGCACAGTTATTAGCGGTCTTCTCTTTTGCTCCCATAAACCACTTGTCAAAGGAACTGAGTGCCAGAACACGTTCTGCGTGTTCAGAACGTGGCTGAGTGAGCTACAGGCAGACTACTGGCAACCTCTGCTCAATGACCCCTGGGGCTTTCACTTTTGAAACACAACAAAGCCGACCCTTGATTGTCAGTTCCCAGGGTCTGGGCCTGGAGAAGGCTCTAGTACCAACCTCCCCCCGGCATGTTCTCACAGTGCAAGAACAAGAGGAAACCCAACACTGCCCTGTTGATCTCTTCTCCGGGGAGCTATTGAATGGCCTGTGTCTATTTTTTGATGTACTGCGTTCAGGACAGCTTCCTTTTTGTACAAATTTGACATGGAATCACATAAGTGATTGAGTCAAAACACCAGGAAGAGAGCATGCGTGCCCGCGTGTGTGTGTGTGTGTGTGTGTGTGTGTGTATGTGTGTGCTGATGGACATGTGTGGTCCTGTGATCTTATTCTAGGTGGTTGCTGAGTTTTCATGTCCAGGAGTCTTTTTTTTTTTTTTTTTTTTTCCCCTGGAGGGCTCTGGACACTGGGCAACATACCCTTTTTTCATATTCAGATCATCTTGACGTACAAAATACTACAAAAGTGTAAGTGAAATTTATAATTGCATTAAGCTTTAATTCAAGCAACAGTAGAATCACATAAGTAACAGCAGGAACGTAAAGTGAAATGGGAGATAGGTCAACATTCCTTGTGAAGGGAGCAAAAGTACTGTCAGGCTTCTTGTTGTAGTTCTCGAAGTTCATTGACAGGCTTGTTTGAAGGTGGCATCAACCCTAAAGAGAAGTCTTTTCTACTTTGAGCATGTAGGGGTGGGGAGAAAAATGCAGCTCTTGGGGGAATATAAGGAGGAGACCGCCTCGGTGAATAGACATTTCTCATTGCCAGTGCAAGACGCGGTGGGCCGGGAAAGCTCTTGGTGGAAAATAATGTCGAGGAGCTCCGTACGTGTTTCCTGGGGGAGGGGGAGGAAACGGAGGCTGTCTTCTCAGGAATGGGCCCCTGGCATCCAGTGGAAACAATGGTCCCGTCTGTGCAGGAAGAGGTGCAGGAGCAAAGCCAGGGCCAGTTGCTCTCCTATTGGCAGGGAGAGGTGAATTGGGCCCATTTAAGTGACCGAGATCATCTTTGGTATCACTTCTACTGACTTCCATCTCTAAAGACACTGGCGCATCCATTTTATACAGAGAAGGCATGTTAAAGCTTCTGACTTGTGCTAGTGCCGACTGTCTACTAGAATGAGGATAAAGTCTGTCTTGCCTTTGGGGAGGACGAGCCGGACGGGGAGGAATCCCCATCCTACCTGCCTGTTCCCCTGGAGGTGACAGGAGGTGCCCAGGGGCAGAAGGTGCCCTGTGAGGCTCAGTTAACCTCTCCCAGTTGGATTCTCGTGTCTCCTTGGTAATCTGATGGTCCAGAGGATGGATTTCCTGGGCCTCTTGAGCCGCCGCCGCCGCCGCCGCCGCCGCCGCCGCCGCCGCCGCCTCCCCCTCCTCCTCCTCCTCCTCAAGCACAGGTGAGAGTGTGCGTGGTGGGCCCCGCCACCAAGTTGGAGGAGAGACAAAAGCTCTCCTTGCAGAGGAAGGCCGGCCCCATGGTGAGGGACCACGGGGGGCATGCCCTCTGCCAAATGCTCTATTTGGAACATGGAGTGCACGAGGATCTTTTCGTAGAAGTGCAGATTGAAACTCTGTCTCAGCTAATTTTTGTCGGTGGTGAGAATTTCCTTTCCTTAAATCATTGAGTGTTCTTTCAGCCGCCTGAGCTGCCAACCAATTATCACGTGCTTTTTTCTCATAGGAGAGAATCTTCCCCTGATAAAAATGAACGATTCTCTCCGAGTGTTCTTCAAGATCTGCGACTCGCTCTCTGTAGGTCTCCAACTCTTGAGCTGCACGGCTGATGTCTCCATCTACTTTGGACAGTTTCTCTTCTTTCTCTACCCGGTCATTTTCCTGGGCTGTTAATTTCCTGTGGAGTTTCCGTGTATTTTCTTGATACAGTTGAGTCATTCCTTCAAGCTTCTGTTGAAGTTGTTGCTTCTCACTTTGCAACTGTGTATTTTCTGCCTCCAAAGATGCTTGTTGGGTCCGAAGCGTTTTAACACGCTCTGCAAGTGCTTCCTGTGTTTTCTCGACTTGAGATAACTGAGTGTAAATGCGGCTTCTCTCCCTTTCTAGGGCTCTGCAAGAAGCATTCAGCTCGGCAGCAGGAAGCAGTTTCTGCAGAGCTCCTCTTGGCCGATGATGGAAGTGGCCGTCATTGTCCGATTCGCTCTCCCTCTCTGACTCCAAGTTCTCCCCGTCCACTGTGTCTTCCCCGAGCACGGCAGCGCGGGCTTTCGGCTTGAGCAAGCGATGACACGGAGACTTGCTGGGATTTTCTTCCTCATTTAGAACTTGGCGTGCACGGCCTTCGGAGTCCTGCAATCTCACTTTCCGTTTCTTTAGTTCATTCCCTCGTTCTTTCCATGCTTCAGCTTCTGGTGCAAGCTGTTTCTGGAGTTCCTGCGGCTGGGCATTTTCATCCGAAGCGACTTTTACGGCCATCGTAAGCAGTTCTGCGTTCATTTGAAAGGTGTGGACAGTTGTTTTGGCTCCAGCTACTTGTGCCTTGAGAGATTGCGATTCCTCTTCGAGGGACCGTATTCTCTTGGCAATATCTGCCAGCAAGTCATCTTGTTGAGCATGTTTGGATTTCTCTTGTTTGATCTCTTTTGCTAGATGTCGAATTTCATCCTGAAGTTCAGATTGGGACCTGTTGAGCATCTTGTAAGTTGCCTCCAATCTTTGTGCTTCTGTGGACTGCTTCCCAAAGCTGGATTCCGGCAAAGGTGACTCTAAGTCTTCATACTGTTCTTGAAGGAGGCTAAATTTTTCAAGAATTTGTCCTTTTTCTTTAGTGAGTTCACAAAGCATCCTAGCCAGGTTAGTGTGTCTTCGCACAGAAAGCCGGCTTCTAGCGCATGGAAAACTTGTCCACACACAAAACAGAGCAGCCCAAAAAGCCACAGCTACACATCCGACCAATTCCCATGGAAAACCATGAGGATTAGGACCTGGTTTCCTGTCTTCAGGCCTTGCGGCCACAGTCCTGAGCAGCTCTTCCAGGAGCAGCGCCAAGAGCAGCCGAGGGGCAGCCCTGGACCCTGCCATGGCGACAAGGCTGCTTTGGCTGTCACAGCCACAACCAAGGCCTGGCGGGCCACCAGGAGGGGCCCAAAACACGAAGCGTTGGGTGTGGAAGCGGAATGAATCCCGCACCCAGCGAGCACAGCGGACCACAGCGGAGCGGAGCTGGCTGCAGGGCGAGTGAGGGCCACAGGCGCCCAGCGGCCTCACAGTCCCCACTGCTGCCCCTCCCCTCTTTGTGACACGTCAGGCCCCTAGCAACGGGCAGGTGCCCGGGCAGCAGCCTGCACGTGGCGCCCCCTCTCCTGGCCAGCCCGCCCCTCCCCTCGGGTTGGGTGGGGGCGGGGCCTTGGCGGGGAGGGGAGGCCAGGCGGGGAGACCAGAGGCGGCAGGCACCAGTGGCTCGCCAGCATCCTTTCACACTCAGTCAGGTGTTCTCTAGTTTTTCATTGCACCCACAGAAGCTTAGAAAGGGGACGAAACAGGAGGCAGATAACGTGGGTGGGGCTTAGGGCACAGGGAAGGTGTCACCCACCGCAGCCCTGGTCCTGGGGACTCAAGATCCCTTGTCCTCCCTGGCTTCCACTGGCAGTCACCTCCTGGCCTTGCGGTTGGGTGGAGCACGGGACTGCATTGTCTCTCTCTGAGGAGCCTCCCTCTTTAGCGGGGCTTGGTCAAGAAGGTGACCCCGAGCTTGAACCCTGAGGCTCCAGGGTGGCCCACTCGTGTCTGCAGTTGCTGTCCAGTCCCCAGAGCAGAGAGCAGCAAACGTGCTCTCAAAGGGCCACAGAGTAAATATTTCTGGCTTTGCAGGCCAGACCGTCTGAGTTGCTGTTACTCACCTCTGTCGTTCTAGCTGCAAAGCAGCCCTACGGGGTCCCTAAATGAATGGGTGTGGCTACGTGCCCGTGAAAGTCAGGGAAGGGCACTGACGTTTCAATTTCCTTTCTTTCCACGTGTCATGAAATAGTATTCTTCTCTGGATTTTCTTTCAACCAATTGCACATGGGAATACTATTCTTAGCTCACAGGCCACACCAAAACAGGCCTGGGGCTACATTTGTCCCGAGGGCCATACTTTGCCCACTTCTGCAGATCCCTCCTCCAGTCTAGCTAGAGGAACTCCTTTTGAAACTATCTAATGGTGTAGTGGGTTGCAGGGGTGCACACCCGTGGGTACTCAGGATGCTGAAGCAGGAGGATTATTTGAGCTCAGGTGTTCAAGGCTGCATGCAAGTGAGCAAAGATCACGCCCCGTCTCGAGAAAAAGAGAAAAAAAGGAAAAGGGAAAAAAAAATGTCTACTCGTTGTTATTTATGGTTTCTTCGCATTTGAGGCCAGACTTAACGCTCGTAGCCTTACAGGCTAACCACATTCTACTGGCAGCGACTTCTTCTGCTTGAGTAGGTCTAATTTTGACCATGGCATTTGGATGTCCATGAGCTATGGTATTGACTCATGTCATAATGGACTTTGGCCACTGTGACCTTTTTATTCTCTTTGGATTTCCATTTCTGAATCAGCGACTGGTGGACATTCAGTAATGTAGCTTTTATCATGGTAACATACACATGAGATGAAAGTAACCGTGGTACCATTTTCAAGTATAGAGTTCAGTGGCATGAAGTACATCCACAGTGCTGTAGTAGCATCAGCAGTTGATTTCTTTTCCCACTTCTCTCGAGGTTAGCTGTGTTACAACGCCGAGCTCTTAGAGGACAGGGCAGCATCTGGCGAGCAACAGTCAACACTGGATCAACATTGAAACGACCCTGCCTTCACGGCGCACTCATTCATTGACTCAGCGTTGCTGAAGGCCCTCTCATGGGCTGGTGCTGCCCTAAGAGCTAAGGGAAGAGCAGTGAGTATAAGCAAGTCCCTGAGGTCGTGGAACACACATTTTAGTGAGTGTTAACACAGAAGGAACAAGTATCATCCACAGGCACGCCCATGTGAACACACACACATATCGGGGAGTGACAAGTGAAGGGGGGTAGCAGAGGGCTAGGCACAGGGCTAGGCACAGAACACTCTGCAGTCAGAGGTCATAACCTAGATTGACAAACAGGAAGTGAGTAGGCCTTAAACACATAGCTGTAAGAAGGGCATAGAATCAAATGGATAAAGTCGGTGCACAATATCCTGTGTAGGACTGAAAGACACATATGCAAACAGAGGCCGTACGCGGTTCAGGTCAAAGCACATCGAAGGACACGTATGGAAACATGCTGGTGTGTCAAGCTCACGGAGGTGAGAATGGAAGTGTGGAAGGGGATAAAGGGGGAAAACACTGACTAAAAGGAGGGAATGTCTTTGCCTGGCTGGATGAGGGGGCCAGGAACCGAAATGTCAGATTATCTAGCGGAAGGTACCCGAGGTCCAAAGAGAATGGGCAAGGGAGGAGGTTTTGTTGGCAAGAGTGAAGAAATGAATGTACTTTTCCCTCTTTCCTGCCTTCTGAAACTAGGGCTACCCAGGAGCCTCCAAGCTGCTTCGTCTGCCTTGTGAAGCTGTCTGAAGGCGGCACGGCCTGCAGCCGTGCCACTGCCAGGGAGCAGCAGGGGTGATCGTGGTGGCAAGAGAAGGTGGGCCGGCACGAGGTAGGCAGCCCCTCCTGCTTGACCACACAGCTCTGCTCCACATTCCAGCTCCATGACCCCCCGCATATGTGACCTCTGGGCGGGTTGCTTTCTCTCTCCAAAGCTCAGCTTCCCCATCTGGGAAGAGGGAATGAGAACACTAAGCATTTCACAGGGTGGTTGTGAGGATTCCGTGAGCGGGCACATGGGAAGCACCGATCTCGGGGCCAGGACCACAGCGTGTTCTTGGAAATGCACAGTTATTAGCGGTCTTCTCTTTTGCTCCCATAAACCACTTGTCAAAGGAACTGAGTGCCAGAACACGTTCTGCGTGTTCAGAACGTGGCTGAGTGAGCTACAGGCAGACTACTGGCAACCTCTGCTCAATGACCCCTGGGGCTTTCACTTTTGAAACACAACAAAGCCGACCCTTGATTGTCAGTTCCCAGGGTCTGGGCCTGGAGAAGGCTCTAGTACCAACCTCCCCCCGGCATGTTCTCACAGTGCAAGAACAAGAGGAAACCCAACACTGCCCTGTTGATCTCTTCTCCGGGGAGCTATTGAATGGCCTGTGTCTATTTTTTGATGTACTGCGTTCAGGACAGCTTCCTTTTTGTACAAATTTGACATGGAATCACATAAGTGATTGAGTCAAAACACCAGGAAGAGAGCATGCGTGCCCGCGTGTGTGTGTGTGTGTGTGTGTGTGTGTGTATGTGTGTGCTGATGGACATGTGTGGTCCTGTGATCTTATTCTAGGTGGTTGCTGAGTTTTCATGTCCAGGAGTCTTTTTTTTTTTTTTTTTTTTTCCCCTGGAGGGCTCTGGACACTGGGCAACATACCCTTTTTTCATATTCAGATCATCTTGACGTACAAAATACTACAAAAGTGTAAGTGAAATTTATAATTGCATTAAGCTTTAATTCAAGCAACAGTAGAATCACATAAGTAACAGCAGGAACGTAAAGTGAAATGGGAGATAGGTCAACATTCCTTGTGAAGGGAGCAAAAGTACTGTCAGGCTTCTTGTTGTAGTTCTCGAAGTTCATTGACAGGCTTGTTTGAAGGTGGCATCAACCCTAAAGAGAAGTCTTTTCTACTTTGAGCATGTAGGGGTGGGGAGAAAAATGCAGCTCTTGGGGGAATATAAGGAGGAGACCGCCTCGGTGAATAGACATTTCTCATTGCCAGTGCAAGACGCGGTGGGCCGGGAAAGCTCTTGGTGGAAAATAATGTCGAGGAGCTCCGTACGTGTTTCCTGGGGGAGGGGGAGGAAACGGAGGCTGTCTTCTCAGGAATGGGCCCCTGGCATCCAGTGGAAACAATGGTCCCGTCTGTGCAGGAAGAGGTGCAGGAGCAAAGCCAGGGCCAGTTGCTCTCCTATTGGCAGGGAGAGGTGAATTGGGCCCATTTAAGTGACCGAGATCATCTTTGGTATCACTTCTACTGACTTCCATCTCTAAAGACACTGGCGCATCCATTTTATACAGAGAAGGCATGTTAAAGCTTCTGACTTGTGCTAGTGCCGACTGTCTACTAGAATGAGGATAAAGTCTGTCTTGCCTTTGGGGAGGACGAGCCGGACGGGGAGGAATCCCCATCCTACCTGCCTGTTCCCCTGGAGGTGACAGGAGGTGCCCAGGGGCAGAAGGTGCCCTGTGAGGCTCAGTTAACCTCTCCCAGTTGGATTCTCGTGTCTCCTTGGTAATCTGATGGTCCAGAGGATGGATTTCCTGGGCCTCTTGAGCCGCCGCCGCCGCCGCCGCCGCCTCCCCCTCCTCCTCCTCCTCCTCAAGCACAGGTGAGAGTGTGCGTGGTGGGCCCCGCCACCAAGTTGGAGGAGAGACAAAAGCTCTCCTTGCAGAGGAAGGCCGGCCCCATGGTGAGGGACCACGGGGGGCATGCCCTCTGCCAAATGCTCTATTTGGAACATGGAGTGCACGAGGATCTTTTCGTAGAAGTGCAGATTGAAACTCTGTCTCAGCTAATTTTTGTCGGTGGTGAGAATTTCCTTTCCTTAAATCATTGAGTGTTCTTTCAGCCGCCTGAGCTGCCAACCAATTATCACGTGCTTTTTTCTCATAGGAGAGAATCTTCCCCTGATAAAAATGAACGATTCTCTCTGAGTGTTCTTCAAGATCTGCGACTCGCTCTCTGTAGGTCTCCAACTCTTGAGCTGCACGGCTGATGTCTCCATCTACTTTGGACAGTTTCTCTTCTTTCTCTACCCGGTCATTTTCCTGGGCTGTTAATTTCCTGTGGAGTTTCCGTGTATTTTCTTGATACAGTTGAGTCATTCCTTCAAGCTTCTGTTGAAGTTGTTGCTTCTCACTTTGCAACTGTGTATTTTCTGCCTCCAAAGATGCTTGTTGGGTCCGAAGCGTTTTAACACGCTCTGCAAGTGCTTCCTGTGTTTTCTCGACTTGAGATAACTGAGTGTAAATGCGGCTTCTCTCCCTTTCTAGGGCTCTGCAAGAAGCATTCAGCTCGGCAGCAGGAAGCAGTTTCTGCAGAGCTCCTCTTGGCCGATGATGGAAGTGGCCGTCATTGTCCGATTCGCTCTCCCTCTCTGACTCCAAGTTCTCCCCATCCACTGTGTCTTCCCCGAGCACGGCAGCGCGGGCTTTCGGCTTGAGCAAGCGATGACACGGAGACTTGCTGGGATTTTCTTCCTCATTTAGAACTTGGCGTGCACGGCCTTCGGAGTCCTGCAATCTCACTTTCCGTTTCTTTAGTTCATTCCCTCGTTCTTTCCATGCTTCAGCTTCTGGTGCAAGCTGTTTCTGGAGTTCCTGCGGCTGGGCATTTTCATCCGAAGCGACTTTTACGGCCATCGTAAGCAGTTCTGCGTTCATTTGAAAGGTGTGGACAGTTGTTTTGGCTCCAGCTACTTGTGCCTTGAGAGATTGCGATTCCTCTTCGAGGGACCGTATTCTCTTGGCAATATCTGCCAGCAAGTCATCTTGTTGAGCATGTTTGGATTTCTCTTGTTTGATCTCTTTTGCTAGATGTCGAATTTCATCCTGAAGTTCAGATTGGGACCTGTTGAGCATCTTGTAAGTTGCCTCCAATCTTTGTGCTTCTGTGGACTGCTTCCCAAAGCTGGATTCCGGCAAAGGTGACTCTAAGTCTTCATACTGTTCTTGAAGGAGGCTAAATTTTTCAAGAATTTGTCCTTTTTCTTTAGTGAGTTCACAAAGCATCCTAGCCAGGTTAGTGTGTCTTCGCACAGAAAGCCGGCTTCTAGCGCATGGAAAACTTGTCCACACACAAAACAGAGCAGCCCAAAAAGCCACAGCTACACATCCGACCAATTCCCATGGAAAACCATGAGGATTAGGACCTGGTTTCCTGTCTTCAGGCCTTGCGGCCACAGTCCTGAGCAGCTCTTCCAGGAGCAGCGCCAAGAGCAGCCGAGGGGCAGCCCTGGACCCTGCCATGGCGACAAGGCTGCTTTGGCTGCCACAGCCACAACCAAGGCCTGGCGGGCCACCAGGAGGGGCCCAAAACACGAAGCGTTGGGTGTGGAAGCGGAATGAATCCCGCACCCAGCGAGCACAGCGGACCACAGCGGAGCGGAGCTGGCTGCAGGGCGAGTGAGGGCCACAGGCGCCCAGCGGCCTCACAGTCCCCACTGCTGCCCCTCCCCTCTTTGTGACACGTCAGGCCCCTAGCAACGGGCAGGTGCCCGGGCAGCAGCCTGCACGTGGCGCCCCCTCTCCTGGCCAGCCCGCCCCTCCCCTCGGGTTGGGTGGGGGCGGGGCCTTGGCGGGGAGGGGAGGCCAGGCGGGGAGACCAGAGGCGGCAGGCACCAGTGGCTCGCCAGCATCCTTTCACACTCAGTCAGGTGTTCTCTAGTTTTTCATTGCACCCACAGAAGCTTAGAAAGGGGACGAAACAGGAGGCAGATAACGTGGGTGGGGCTTAGGGCACAGGGAAGGTGTCACCCACCGCAGCCCTGGTCCTGGGGACTCAAGATCCCTTGTCCTCCCTGGCTTCCACTGGCAGTCACCTCCTGGCCTTGCGGTTGGGTGGAGCACGGGACTGCATTGTCTCTCTCTGAGGAGCCTCCCTCTTTAGCGGGGCTTGGTCAAGAAGGTGACCCCGAGCTTGAACCCTGAGGCTCCAGGGTGGCCCACTCGTGTCTGCAGTTGCTGTCCAGTCCCCAGAGCAGAGAGCAGCAAACGTGCTCTCAAAGGGCCACAGAGTAAATATTTCTGGCTTTGCAGGCCAGACCGTCTGAGTTGCTGTTACTCACCTCTGTCGTTCTAGCTGCAAAGCAGCCCTACGGGGTCCCTAAATGAATGGGTGTGGCTACGTGCCCGTGAAAGTCAGGGAAGGGCACTGACGTTTCAATTTCCTTTCTTTCCACGTGTCATGAAATAGTATTCTTCTCTGGATTTTCTTTCAACCAATTGCACATGGGAATACTATTCTTAGCTCACAGGCCACACCAAAACAGGCCTGGGGCTACATTTGTCCCGAGGGCCATACTTTGCCCACTTCTGCAGATCCCTCCTCCAGTCTAGCTAGAGGAACTCCTTTTGAAACTATCTAATGGTGTAGTGGGTTGCAGGGGTGCACACCCGTGGGTACTCAGGATGCTGAAGCAGGAGGATTATTTGAGCTCAGGTGTTCAAGGCTGCATGCAAGTGAGCAAAGATCACGCCCCGTCTCGAGAAAAAGAGAAAAAAAGGAAAAGGGAAAAAAAAATGTCTACTCGTTGTTATTTATGGTTTCTTCGCATTTGAGGCCAGACTTAACGCTCGTAGCCTTACAGGCTAACCACATTCTACTGGCAGCGACTTCTTCTGCTTGAGTAGGTCTAATTTTGACCATGGCATTTGGATGTCCATGAGCTATGGTATTGACTCATGTCATAATGGACTTTGGCCACTGTGACCTTTTTATTCTCTTTGGATTTCCATTTCTGAATCAGCGACTGGTGGACATTCAGTAATGTAGCTTTTATCATGGTAACATACACATGAGATGAAAGTAACCGTGGTACCATTTTCAAGTATAGAGTTCAGTGGCATGAAGTACATCCACAGTGCTGTAGTAGCATCAGCAGTTGATTTCTTTTCCCACTTCTCTCGAGGTTAGCTGTGTTACAACGCCGAGCTCTTAGAGGACAGGGCAGCATCTGGCGAGCAACAGTCAACACTGGATCAACATTGAAACGACCCTGCTTCACGGCGCACTCATTCATTGACTCAGCGTTGCTGAAGGCCCTCTCATGGGCTGGTGCTGCCCTAAGAGCTAAGGGAAGAGCAGTGAGTATAAGCAAGTCCCTGAGGTCGTGGAACACACATTTTAGTGAGTGTTAACACAGAAGGAACAAGTATCATCCACAGGCACGCCCATGTGAACACACACACATATCGGGGAGTGACAAGTGAAGGGGGGTAGCAGAGGGCTAGGCACAGGGCTAGGCACAGAACACTCTGCAGTCAGAGGTCATAACCTAGATTGACAAACAGGAAGTGAGTAGGCCTTAAACACATAGCTGTAAGAAGGGCATAGAATCAAATGGATAAAGTCGGTGCACAATATCCTGTGTAGGACTGAAAGACACATATGCAAACAGAGGCCGTACGCGGTTCAGGTCAAAGCACATCGAAGGACACGTATGGAAACATGCTGGTGTGTCAAGCTCACGGAGGTGAGAATGGAAGTGTGGAAGGGGATAAAGGGGGAAAACACTGACTAAAAGGAGGGAATGTCTTTGCCTGGCTGGATGAGGGGGCCAGGAACCGAAATGTCAGATTATCTAGCGGAAGGTACCCGAGGTCCAAAGAGAATGGGCAAGGGAGGAGGTTTTGTTGGCAAGAGTGAAGAAATGAATGTACTTTTCCCTCTTTCCTGCCTTCTGAAACTAGGGCTACCCAGGAGCCTCCAAGCTGCTTCGTCTGCCTTGTGAAGCTGTCTGAAGGCGGCACGGCCTGCAGCCGTGCCACTGCCAGGGAGCAGCAGGGGTGATCGTGGTGGCAAGAGAAGGTGGGCCGGCACGAGGTAGGCAGCCCCTCCTGCTTGACCACACAGCTCTGCTCCACATTCCAGCTCCATGACCCCCCGCATATGTGACCTCTGGGCGGGTTGCTTTCTCTCTCCAAAGCTCAGCTTCCCCATCTGGGAAGAGGGAATGAGAACACTAAGCATTTCACAGGGTGGTTGTGAGGATTCCGTGAGCGGGCACATGGGAAGCACCGATCTCGGGGCCAGGACCACAGCGTGTTCTTGGAAATGCACAGTTATTAGCGGTCTTCTCTTTTGCTCCCATAAACCACTTGTCAAAGGAACTGAGTGCCAGAACACGTTCTGCGTGTTCAGAACGTGGCTGAGTGAGCTACAGGCAGACTACTGGCAACCTCTGCTCAATGACCCCTGGGGCTTTCACTTTTGAAACACAACAAAGCCGACCCTTGATTGTCAGTTCCCAGGGTCTGGGCCTGGAGAAGGCTCTAGTACCAACCTCCCCCCGGCATGTTCTCACAGTGCAAGAACAAGAGGAAACCCAACACTGCCCTGTTGATCTCTTCTCCGGGGAGCTATTGAATGGCCTGTGTCTATTTTTTGATGTACTGCGTTCAGGACAGCTTCCTTTTTGTACAAATTTGACATGGAATCACATAAGTGATTGAGTCAAAACACCAGGAAGAGAGCATGCGTGCCCGCGTGTGTGTGTGTGTGTGTGTGTGTGTGTGTATGTGTGTGCTGATGGACATGTGTGGTCCTGTGATCTTATTCTAGGTGGTTGCTGAGTTTTCATGTCCAGGAGTCTTTTTTTTTTTTTTTTTTTTTCCCCTGGAGGGCTCTGGACACTGGGCAACATACCCTTTTTTCATATTCAGATCATCTTGACGTACAAAATACTACAAAAGTGTAAGTGAAATTTATAATTGCATTAAGCTTTAATTCAAGCAACAGTAGAATCACATAAGTAACAGCAGGAACGTAAAGTGAAATGGGAGATAGGTCAACATTCCTTGTGAAGGGAGCAAAAGTACTGTCAGGCTTCTTGTTGTAGTTCTCGAAGTTCATTGACAGGCTTGTTTGAAGGTGGCATCAACCCTAAAGAGAAGTCTTTTCTACTTTGAGCATGTAGGGGTGGGGAGAAAAATGCAGCTCTTGGGGGAATATAAGGAGGAGACCGCCTCGGTGAATAGACATTTCTCATTGCCAGTGCAAGACGCGGTGGGCCGGGAAAGCTCTTGGTGGAAAATAATGTCGAGGAGCTCCGTACGTGTTTCCTGGGGGAGGGGGAGGAAACGGAGGCTGTCTTCTCAGGAATGGGCCCCTGGCATCCAGTGGAAACAATGGTCCCGTCTGTGCAGGAAGAGGTGCAGGAGCAAAGCCAGGGCCAGTTGCTCTCCTATTGGCAGGGAGAGGTGAATTGGGCCCATTTAAGTGACCGAGATCATCTTTGGTATCACTTCTACTGACTTCCATCTCTAAAGACACTGGCGCATCCATTTTATACAGAGAAGGCATGTTAAAGCTTCTGACTTGTGCTAGTGCCGACTGTCTACTAGAATGAGGATAAAGTCTGTCTTGCCTTTGGGGAGGACGAGCCGGACGGGGAGGAATCCCCATCCTACCTGCCTGTTCCCCTGGAGGTGACAGGAGGTGCCCAGGGGCAGAAGGTGCCCTGTGAGGCTCAGTTAACCTCTCCCAGTTGGATTCTCGTGTCTCCTTGGTAATCTGATGGTCCAGAGGATGGATTTCCTGGGCCTCTTGAGCCGCCGCCGCCGCCGCCGCCGCCTCCCCCTCCTCCTCCTCCTCCTCAAGCACAGGTGAGAGTGTGCGTGGTGGGCCCCGCCACCAAGTTGGAGGAGAGACAAAAGCTCTCCTTGCAGAGGAAGGCCGGCCCCATGGTGAGGGACCACGGGGGGCATGCCCTCTGCCAAATGCTCTATTTGGAACATGGAGTGCACGAGGATCTTTTCGTAGAAGTGCAGATTGAAACTCTGTCTCAGCTAATTTTTGTCGGTGGTGAGAATTTCCTTTCCTTAAATCATTGAGTGTTCTTTCAGCCGCCTGAGCTGCCAACCAATTATCACGTGCTTTTTTCTCATAGGAGAGAATCTTCCCCTGATAAAAATGAACGATTCTCTCTGAGTGTTCTTCAAGATCTGCGACTCGCTCTCTGTAGGTCTCCAACTCTTGAGCTGCACGGCTGATGTCTCCATCTACTTTGGACAGTTTCTCTTCTTTCTCTACCCGGTCATTTTCCTGGGCTGTTAATTTCCTGTGGAGTTTCCGTGTATTTTCTTGATACAGTTGAGTCATTCCTTCAAGCTTCTGTTGAAGTTGTTGCTTCTCACTTTGCAACTGTGTATTTTCTGCCTCCAAAGATGCTTGTTGGGTCCGAAGCGTTTTAACACGCTCTGCAAGTGCTTCCTGTGTTTTCTCGACTTGAGATAACTGAGTGTAAATGCGGCTTCTCTCCCTTTCTAGGGCTCTGCAAGAAGCATTCAGCTCGGCAGCAGGAAGCAGTTTCTGCAGAGCTCCTCTTGGCCGATGATGGAAGTGGCCGTCATTGTCCGATTCGCTCTCCCTCTCTGACTCCAAGTTCTCCCCATCCACTGTGTCTTCCCCGAGCACGGCAGCGCGGGCTTTCGGCTTGAGCAAGCGATGACACGGAGACTTGCTGGGATTTTCTTCCTCATTTAGAACTTGGCGTGCACGGCCTTCGGAGTCCTGCAATCTCACTTTCCGTTTCTTTAGTTCATTCCCTCGTTCTTTCCATGCTTCAGCTTCTGGTGCAAGCTGTTTCTGGAGTTCCTGCGGCTGGGCATTTTCATCCGAAGCGACTTTTACGGCCATCGTAAGCAGTTCTGCGTTCATTTGAAAGGTGTGGACAGTTGTTTTGGCTCCAGCTACTTGTGCCTTGAGAGATTGCGATTCCTCTTCGAGGGACCGTATTCTCTTGGCAATATCTGCCAGCAAGTCATCTTGTTGAGCATGTTTGGATTTCTCTTGTTTGATCTCTTTTGCTAGATGTCGAATTTCATCCTGAAGTTCAGATTGGGACCTGTTGAGCATCTTGTAAGTTGCCTCCAATCTTTGTGCTTCTGTGGACTGCTTCCCAAAGCTGGATTCCGGCAAAGGTGACTCTAAGTCTTCATACTGTTCTTGAAGGAGGCTAAATTTTTCAAGAATTTGTCCTTTTTCTTTAGTGAGTTCACAAAGCATCCTAGCCAGGTTAGTGTGTCTTCGCACAGAAAGCCGGCTTCTAGCGCATGGAAAACTTGTCCACACACAAAACAGAGCAGCCCAAAAAGCCACAGCTACACATCCGACCAATTCCCATGGAAAACCATGAGGATTAGGACCTGGTTTCCTGTCTTCAGGCCTTGCGGCCACAGTCCTGAGCAGCTCTTCCAGGAGCAGCGCCAAGAGCAGCCGAGGGGCAGCCCTGGACCCTGCCATGGCGACAAGGCTGCTTTGGCTGTCACAGCCACAACCAAGGCCTGGCGGGCCACCAGGAGGGGCCCAAAACACGAAGCGTTGGGTGTGGAAGCGGAATGAATCCCGCACCCAGCGAGCAGAGCGGACCACAGCGGAGCGGAGCTGGCTGCAGGGCGAGTGAGGGCCATAGGCGCCCAGCGGCCTCACAGTCCCCACTGCTGCCCCTCCCCTCTTTGTGACACGTCAGGCCCCTAGCAACGGGCAGGTGCCCGGGCAGCAGCCTGCACGTGGCGCCCCCTCTCCTGGCCAGCCCGCCCCTCCCCTCGGGTTGGGTGGGGGCGGGGCCTTGGCGGGGAGGGGAGGCCAGGCGGGGAGACCAGAGGCGGCAGGCACCAGTGGCTCGCCAGCATCCTTTCACACTCAGTCAGGTGTTCTCTAGTTTTTCATTGCACCCACAGAAGCTTAGAAAGGGGACGAAACAGGAGGCAGATAACGTGGGTGGGGCTTAGGGCACAGGGAAGGTGTCACCCACCGCAGCCCTGGTCCTGGGGACTCAAGATCCCTTGTCCTCCCTGGCTTCCACTGGCAGTCACCTCCTGGCCTTGCGGTTGGGTGGAGCACGGGACTGCATTGTCTCTCTCTGAGGAGCCTCCCTCTTTAGCGGGGCTTGGTCAAGAAGGTGACCCCGAGCTTGAACCCTGAGGCTCCAGGGTGGCCCACTCGTGTCTGCAGTTGCTGTCCAGTCCCCAGAGCAGAGAGCAGCAAACGTGCTCTCAAAGGGCCACAGAGTAAATATTTCTGGCTTTGCAGGCCAGACCGTCTGAGTTGCTGTTACTCACCTCTGTCGTTCTAGCTGCAAAGCAGCCCTACGGGGTCCCTAAATGAATGGGTGTGGCTACGTGCCCGTGAAAGTCAGGGAAGGGCACTGACGTTTCAATTTCCTTTCTTTCCACGTGTCATGAAATAGTATTCTTCTCTGGATTTTCTTTCAACCAATTGCACATGGGAATACTATTCTTAGCTCACAGGCCACACCAAAACAGGCCTGGGGCTACATTTGTCCCGAGGGCCATACTTTGCCCACTTCTGCAGATCCCTCCTCCAGTCTAGCTAGAGGAACTCCTTTTGAAACTATCTAATGGTGTAGTGGGTTGCAGGGGTGCACACCCGTGGGTACTCAGGATGCTGAAGCAGGAGGATTATTTGAGCTCAGGTGTTCAAGGCTGCATGCAAGTGAGCAAAGATCACGCCCCGTCTCGAGAAAAAGAGAAAAAAAGGAAAAGGGAAAAAAAAATGTCTACTCGTTGTTATTTATGGTTTCTTCGCATTTGAGGCCAGACTTAACGCTCGTAGCCTTACAGGCTAACCACATTCTACTGGCAGCGACTTCTTCTGCTTGAGTAGGTCTAATTTTGACCATGGCATTTGGATGTCCATGAGCTATGGTATTGACTCATGTCATAATGGACTTTGGCCACTGTGACCTTTTTATTCTCTTTGGATTTCCATTTCTGAATCAGCGACTGGTGGACATTCAGTAATGTAGCTTTTATCATGGTAACATACACATGAGATGAAAGTAACCGTGGTACCATTTTCAAGTATAGAGTTCAGTGGCATGAAGTACATCCACAGTGCTGTAGTAGCATCAGCAGTTGATTTCTTTTCCCACTTCTCTCGAGGTTAGCTGTGTTACAACGCCGAGCTCTTAGAGGACAGGGCAGCATCTGGCGAGCAACAGTCAACACTGGATCAACATTGAAACGACCCTGCTTCACGGCGCACTCATTCATTGACTCAGCGTTGCTGAAGGCCCTCTCATGGGCTGGTGCTGCCCTAAGAGCTAAGGGAAGAGCAGTGAGTATAAGCAAGTCCCTGAGGTCGTGGAACACACATTTTAGTGAGTGTTAACACAGAAGGAACAAGTATCATCCACAGGCACGCCCATGTGAACACACACACATATCGGGGAGTGACAAGTGAAGGGGGGTAGCAGAGGGCTAGGCACAGGGCTAGGCACAGAACACTCTGCAGTCAGAGGTCATAACCTAGATTGACAAACAGGAAGTGAGTAGGCCTTAAACACATAGCTGTAAGAAGGGCATAGAATCAAATGGATAAAGTCGGTGCACAATATCCTGTGTAGGACTGAAAGACACATATGCAAACAGAGGCCGTACGCGGTTCAGGTCAAAGCACATCGAAGGACACGTATGGAAACATGCTGGTGTGTCAAGCTCACGGAGGTGAGAATGGAAGTGTGGAAGGGGATAAAGGGGGAAAACACTGACTAAAAGGAGGGAATGTCTTTGCCTGGCTGGATGAGGGGGCCAGGAACCGAAATGTCAGATTATCTAGCGGAAGGTACCCGAGGTCCAAAGAGAATGGGCAAGGGAGGAGGTTTTGTTGGCAAGAGTGAAGAAATGAATGTACTTTTCCCTCTTTCCTGCCTTCTGAAACTAGGGCTACCCAGGAGCCTCCAAGCTGCTTCGTCTGCCTTGTGAAGCTGTCTGAAGGCGGCACGGCCTGCAGCCGTGCCACTGCCAGGGAGCAGCAGGGGTGATCGTGGTGGCAAGAGAAGGTGGGCCGGCACGAGGTAGGCAGCCCCTCCTGCTTGACCACACAGCTCTGCTCCACATTCCAGCTCCATGACCCCCCGCATATGTGACCTCTGGGCGGGTTGCTTTCTCTCTCCAAAGCTCAGCTTCCCCATCTGGGAAGAGGGAATGAGAACACTAAGCATTTCACAGGGTGGTTGTGAGGATTCCGTGAGCGGGCACATGGGAAGCACCGATCTCGGGGCCAGGACCACAGCGTGTTCTTGGAAATGCACAGTTATTAGCGGTCTTCTCTTTTGCTCCCATAAACCACTTGTCAAAGGAACTGAGTGCCAGAACACGTTCTGCGTGTTCAGAACGTGGCTGAGTGAGCTACAGGCAGACTACTGGCAACCTCTGCTCAATGACCCCTGGGGCTTTCACTTTTGAAACACAACAAAGCCGACCCTTGATTGTCAGTTCCCAGGGTCTGGGCCTGGAGAAGGCTCTAGTACCAACCTCCCCCCGGCATGTTCTCACAGTGCAAGAACAAGAGGAAACCCAACACTGCCCTGTTGATCTCTTCTCCGGGGAGCTATTGAATGGCCTGTGTCTATTTTTTGATGTACTGCGTTCAGGACAGCTTCCTTTTTGTACAAATTTGACATGGAATCACATAAGTGATTGAGTCAAAACACCAGGAAGAGAGCATGCGTGCCCGCGTGTGTGTGTGTGTGTGTGTGTGTGTGTGTGTATGTGTGTGCTGATGGACATGTGTGGTCCTGTGATCTTATTCTAGGTGGTTGCTGAGTTTTCATGTCCAGGAGTCTTTTTTTTTTTTTTTTTTTTTCCCCTGGAGGGCTCTGGACACTGGGCAACATACCCTTTTTTCATATTCAGATCATCTTGACGTACAAAATACTACAAAAGTGTAAGTGAAATTTATAATTGCATTAAGCTTTAATTCAAGCAACAGTAGAATCACATAAGTAACAGCAGGAACGTAAAGTGAAATGGGAGATAGGTCAACATTCCTTGTGAAGGGAGCAAAAGTACTGTCAGGCTTCTTGTTGTAGTTCTCGAAGTTCATTGACAGGCTTGTTTGAAGGTGGCATCAACCCTAAAGAGAAGTCTTTTCTACTTTGAGCATGTAGGGGTGGGGAGAAAAATGCAGCTCTTGGGGGAATATAAGGAGGAGACCGCCTCGGTGAATAGACATTTCTCATTGCCAGTGCAAGACGCGGTGGGCCGGGAAAGCTCTTGGTGGAAAATAATGTCGAGGAGCTCCGTACGTGTTTCCTGGGGGAGGGGGAGGAAACGGAGGCTGTCTTCTCAGGAATGGGCCCCTGGCATCCAGTGGAAACAATGGTCCCGTCTGTGCAGGAAGAGGTGCAGGAGCAAAGCCAGGGCCAGTTGCTCTCCTATTGGCAGGGAGAGGTGAATTGGGCCCATTTAAGTGACCGAGATCATCTTTGGTATCACTTCTACTGACTTCCATCTCTAAAGACACTGGCGCATCCATTTTATACAGAGAAGGCATGTTAAAGCTTCTGACTTGTGCTAGTGCCGACTGTCTACTAGAATGAGGATAAAGTCTGTCTTGCCTTTGGGGAGGACGAGCCGGACGGGGAGGAATCCCCATCCTACCTGCCTGTTCCCCTGGAGGTGACAGGAGGTGCCCAGGGGCAGAAGGTGCCCTGTGAGGCTCAGTTAACCTCTCCCAGTTGGATTCTCGTGTCTCCTTGGTAATCTGATGGTCCAGAGGATGGATTTCCTGGGCCTCTTGAGCCGCCGCCGCCGCCGCCGCCGCCTCCCCCTCCTCCTCCTCCTCCTCAAGCACAGGTGAGAGTGTGCGTGGTGGGCCCCGCCACCAAGTTGGAGGAGAGACAAAAGCTCTCCTTGCAGAGGAAGGCCGGCCCCATGGTGAGGGACCACGGGGGGCATGCCCTCTGCCAAATGCTCTATTTGGAACATGGAGTGCACGAGGATCTTTTCGTAGAAGTGCAGATTGAAACTCTGTCTCAGCTAATTTTTGTCGGTGGTGAGAATTTCCTTTCCTTAAATCATTGAGTGTTCTTTCAGCCGCCTGAGCTGCCAACCAATTATCACGTGCTTTTTTCTCATAGGAGAGAATCTTCCCCTGATAAAAATGAACGATTCTCTCTGAGTGTTCTTCAAGATCTGCGACTCGCTCTCTGTAGGTCTCCAACTCTTGAGCTGCACGGCTGATGTCTCCATCTACTTTGGACAGTTTCTCTTCTTTCTCTACCCGGTCATTTTCCTGGGCTGTTAATTTCCTGTGGAGTTTCCGTGTATTTTCTTGATACAGTTGAGTCATTCCTTCAAGCTTCTGTTGAAGTTGTTGCTTCTCACTTTGCAACTGTGTATTTTCTGCCTCCAAAGATGCTTGTTGGGTCCGAAGCGTTTTAACACGCTCTGCAAGTGCTTCCTGTGTTTTCTCGACTTGAGATAACTGAGTGTAAATGCGGCTTCTCTCCCTTTCTAGGGCTCTGCAAGAAGCATTCAGCTCGGCAGCAGGAAGCAGTTTCTGCAGAGCTCCTCTTGGCCGATGATGGAAGTGGCCGTCATTGTCCGATTCGCTCTCCCTCTCTGACTCCAAGTTCTCCCCATCCACTGTGTCTTCCCCGAGCACGGCAGCGCGGGCTTTCGGCTTGAGCAAGCGATGACACGGAGACTTGCTGGGATTTTCTTCCTCATTTAGAACTTGGCGTGCACGGCCTTCGGAGTCCTGCAATCTCACTTTCCGTTTCTTTAGTTCATTCCCTCGTTCTTTCCATGCTTCAGCTTCTGGTGCAAGCTGTTTCTGGAGTTCCTGCGGCTGGGCATTTTCATCCGAAGCGACTTTTACGGCCATCGTAAGCAGTTCTGCGTTCATTTGAAAGGTGTGGACAGTTGTTTTGGCTCCAGCTACTTGTGCCTTGAGAGATTGCGATTCCTCTTCGAGGGACCGTATTCTCTTGGCAATATCTGCCAGCAAGTCATCTTGTTGAGCATGTTTGGATTTCTCTTGTTTGATCTCTTTTGCTAGATGTCGAATTTCATCCTGAAGTTCAGATTGGGACCTGTTGAGCATCTTGTAAGTTGCCTCCAATCTTTGTGCTTCTGTGGACTGCTTCCCAAAGCTGGATTCCGGCAAAGGTGACTCTAAGTCTTCATACTGTTCTTGAAGGAGGCTAAATTTTTCAAGAATTTGTCCTTTTTCTTTAGTGAGTTCACAAAGCATCCTAGCCAGGTTAGTGTGTCTTCGCACAGAAAGCCGGCTTCTAGCGCATGGAAAACTTGTCCACACACAAAACAGAGCAGCCCAAAAAGCCACAGCTACACATCCGACCAATTCCCATGGAAAACCATGAGGATTAGGACCTGGTTTCCTGTCTTCAGGCCTTGCGGCCACAGTCCTGAGCAGCTCTTCCAGGAGCAGCGCCAAGAGCAGCCGAGGGGCAGCCCTGGACCCTGCCATGGCGACAAGGCTGCTTTGGCTGCCACAGCCACAACCAAGGCCTGGCGGGCCACCAGGAGGGGCCCAAAACACGAAGCGTTGGGTGTGGAAGCGGAATGAATCCCGCACCCAGCGAGCACAGCGGACCACAGCGGAGCGGAGCTGGCTGCAGGGCGAGTGAGGGCCACAGGCGCCCAGCGGCCTCACAGTCCCCACTGCTGCCCCTCCCCTCTTTGTGACACGTCAGGCCCCTAGCAACGGGCAGGTGCCCGGGCAGCAGCCTGCACGTGGCGCCCCCTCTCCTGGCCAGCCCGCCCCTCCCCTCGGGTTGGGTGGGGGCGGGGCCTTGGCGGGGAGGGGAGGCCAGGCGGGGAGACCAGAGGCGGCAGGCACCAGTGGCTCGCCAGCATCCTTTCACACTCAGTCAGGTGTTCTCTAGTTTTTCATTGCACCCACAGAAGCTTAGAAAGGGGACGAAACAGGAGGCAGATAACGTGGGTGGGGCTTAGGGCACAGGGAAGGTGTCACCCACCGCAGCCCTGGTCCTGGGGACTCAAGATCCCTTGTCCTCCCTGGCTTCCACTGGCAGTCACCTCCTGGCCTTGCGGTTGGGTGGAGCACGGGACTGCATTGTCTCTCTCTGAGGAGCCTCCCTCTTTAGCGGGGCTTGGTCAAGAAGGTGACCCCGAGCTTGAACCCTGAGGCTCCAGGGTGGCCCACTCGTGTCTGCAGTTGCTGTCCAGTCCCCAGAGCAGAGAGCAGCAAACGTGCTCTCAAAGGGCCACAGAGTAAATATTTCTGGCTTTGCAGGCCAGACCGTCTGAGTTGCTGTTACTCACCTCTGTCGTTCTAGCTGCAAAGCAGCCCTACGGGGTCCCTAAATGAATGGGTGTGGCTACGTGCCCGTGAAAGTCAGGGAAGGGCACTGACGTTTCAATTTCCTTTCTTTCCACGTGTCATGAAATAGTATTCTTCTCTGGATTTTCTTTCAACCAATTGCACATGGGAATACTATTCTTAGCTCACAGGCCACACCAAAACAGGCCTGGGGCTACATTTGTCCCGAGGGCCATACTTTGCCCACTTCTGCAGATCCCTCCTCCAGTCTAGCTAGAGGAACTCCTTTTGAAACTATCTAATGGTGTAGTGGGTTGCAGGGGTGCACACCCGTGGGTACTCAGGATGCTGAAGCAGGAGGATTATTTGAGCTCAGGTGTTCAAGGCTGCATGCAAGTGAGCAAAGATCACGCCCCGTCTCGAGAAAAAGAGAAAAAAAGGAAAAGGGAAAAAAAAATGTCTACTCGTTGTTATTTATGGTTTCTTCGCATTTGAGGCCAGACTTAACGCTCGTAGCCTTACAGGCTAACCACATTCTACTGGCAGCGACTTCTTCTGCTTGAGTAGGTCTAATTTTGACCATGGCATTTGGATGTCCATGAGCTATGGTATTGACTCATGTCATAATGGACTTTGGCCACTGTGACCTTTTTATTCTCTTTGGATTTCCATTTCTGAATCAGCGACTGGTGGACATTCAGTAATGTAGCTTTTATCATGGTAACATACACATGAGATGAAAGTAACCGTGGTACCATTTTCAAGTATAGAGTTCAGTGGCATGAAGTACATCCACAGTGCTGTAGTAGCATCAGCAGTTGATTTCTTTTCCCACTTCTCTCGAGGTTAGCTGTGTTACAACGCCGAGCTCTTAGAGGACAGGGCAGCATCTGGCGAGCAACAGTCAACACTGGATCAACATTGAAACGACCCTGCTTCACGGCGCACTCATTCATTGACTCAGCGTTGCTGAAGGCCCTCTCATGGGCTGGTGCTGCCCTAAGAGCTAAGGGAAGAGCAGTGAGTATAAGCAAGTCCCTGAGGTCGTGGAACACACATTTTAGTGAGTGTTAACACAGAAGGAACAAGTATCATCCACAGGCACGCCCATGTGAACACACACACATATCGGGGAGTGACAAGTGAAGGGGGGTAGCAGAGGGCTAGGCACAGGGCTAGGCACAGAACACTCTGCAGTCAGAGGTCATAACCTAGATTGACAAACAGGAAGTGAGTAGGCCTTAAACACATAGCTGTAAGAAGGGCATAGAATCAAATGGATAAAGTCGGTGCACAATATCCTGTGTAGGACTGAAAGACACATATGCAAACAGAGGCCGTACGCGGTTCAGGTCAAAGCACATCGAAGGACACGTATGGAAACATGCTGGTGTGTCAAGCTCACGGAGGTGAGAATGGAAGTGTGGAAGGGGATAAAGGGGGAAAACACTGACTAAAAGGAGGGAATGTCTTTGCCTGGCTGGATGAGGGGGCCAGGAACCGAAATGTCAGATTATCTAGCGGAAGGTACCCGAGGTCCAAAGAGAATGGGCAAGGGAGGAGGTTTTGTTGGCAAGAGTGAAGAAATGAATGTACTTTTCCCTCTTTCCTGCCTTCTGAAACTAGGGCTACCCAGGAGCCTCCAAGCTGCTTCGTCTGCCTTGTGAAGCTGTCTGAAGGCGGCACGGCCTGCAGCCGTGCCACTGCCAGGGAGCAGCAGGGGTGATCGTGGTGGCAAGAGAAGGTGGGCCGGCACGAGGTAGGCAGCCCCTCCTGCTTGACCACACAGCTCTGCTCCACATTCCAGCTCCATGACCCCCCGCATATGTGACCTCTGGGCGGGTTGCTTTCTCTCTCCAAAGCTCAGCTTCCCCATCTGGGAAGAGGGAATGAGAACACTAAGCATTTCACAGGGTGGTTGTGAGGATTCCGTGAGCGGGCACATGGGAAGCACCGATCTCGGGGCCAGGACCACAGCGTGTTCTTGGAAATGCACAGTTATTAGCGGTCTTCTCTTTTGCTCCCATAAACCACTTGTCAAAGGAACTGAGTGCCAGAACACGTTCTGCGTGTTCAGAACGTGGCTGAGTGAGCTACAGGCAGACTACTGGCAACCTCTGCTCAATGACCCCTGGGGCTTTCACTTTTGAAACACAACAAAGCCGACCCTTGATTGTCAGTTCCCAGGGTCTGGGCCTGGAGAAGGCTCTAGTACCAACCTCCCCCCGGCATGTTCTCACAGTGCAAGAACAAGAGGAAACCCAACACTGCCCTGTTGATCTCTTCTCCGGGGAGCTATTGAATGGCCTGTGTCTATTTTTTGATGTACTGCGTTCAGGACAGCTTCCTTTTTGTACAAATTTGACATGGAATCACATAAGTGATTGAGTCAAAACACCAGGAAGAGAGCATGCGTGCCCGCGCGTGTGTGTGTGTGTGTGTGTGTGTGTGTGTATGTGTGTGCTGATGGACATGTGTGGTCCTGTGATCTTATTCTAGGTGGTTGCTGAGTTTTCATGTCCAGGAGTCTTTTTTTTTTTTTTTTTTTTTCCCCTGGAGGGCTCTGGACACTGGGCAACATACCCTTTTTTCATATTCAGATCATCTTGACGTACAAAATACTACAAAAGTGTAAGTGAAATTTATAATTGCATTAAGCTTTAATTCAAGCAACAGTAGAATCACATAAGTAACAGCAGGAACGTAAAGTGAAATGGGAGATAGGTCAACATTCCTTGTGAAGGGAGCAAAAGTACTGTCAGGCTTCTTGTTGTAGTTCTCGAAGTTCATTGACAGGCTTGTTTGAAGGTGGCATCAACCCTAAAGAGAAGTCTTTTCTACTTTGAGCATGTAGGGGTGGGGAGAAAAATGCAGCTCTTGGGGGAATATAAGGAGGAGACCGCCTCGGTGAATAGACATTTCTCATTGCCAGTGCAAGACGCGGTGGGCCGGGAAAGCTCTTGGTGGAAAATAATGTCGAGGAGCTCCGTACGTGTTTCCTGGGGGAGGGGGAGGAAACGGAGGCTGTCTTCTCAGGAATGGGCCCCTGGCATCCAGTGGAAACAATGGTCCCGTCTGTGCAGGAAGAGGTGCAGGAGCAAAGCCAGGGCCAGTTGCTCTCCTATTGGCAGGGAGAGGTGAATTGGGCCCATTTAAGTGACCGAGATCATCTTTGGTATCACTTCTACTGACTTCCATCTCTAAAGACACTGGCGCATCCATTTTATACAGAGAAGGCATGTTAAAGCTTCTGACTTGTGCTAGTGCCGACTGTCTACTAGAATGAGGATAAAGTCTGTCTTGCCTTTGGGGAGGACGAGCCGGACGGGGAGGAATCCCCATCCTACCTGCCTGTTCCCCTGGAGGTGACAGGAGGTGCCCAGGGGCAGAAGGTGCCCTGTGAGGCTCAGTTAACCTCTCCCAGTTGGATTCTCGTGTCTCCTTGGTAATCTGATGGTCCAGAGGATGGATTTCCTGGGCCTCTTGAGCCGCCGCCGCCGCCGCCGCCGCCTCCCCCTCCTCCTCCTCCTCCTCAAGCACAGGTGAGAGTGTGCGTGGTGGGCCCCGCCACCAAGTTGGAGGAGAGACAAAAGCTCTCCTTGCAGAGGAAGGCCGGCCCCATGGTGAGGGACCACGGGGGGCATGCCCTCTGCCAAATGCTCTATTTGGAACATGGAGTGCACGAGGATCTTTTCGTAGAAGTGCAGATTGAAACTCTGTCTCAGCTAATTTTTGTCGGTGGTGAGAATTTCCTTTCCTTAAATCATTGAGTGTTCTTTCAGCCGCCTGAGCTGCCAACCAATTATCACGTGCTTTTTTCTCATAGGAGAGAATCTTCCCCTGATAAAAATGAACGATTCTCTCCGAGTGTTCTTCAAGATCTGCGACTCGCTCTCTGTAGGTCTCCAACTCTTGAGCTGCACGGCTGATGTCTCCATCTACTTTGGACAGTTTCTCTTCTTTCTCTACCCGGTCATTTTCCTGGGCTGTTAATTTCCTGTGGAGTTTCCGTGTATTTTCTTGATACAGTTGAGTCATTCCTTCAAGCTTCTGTTGAAGTTGTTGCTTCTCACTTTGCAACTGTGTATTTTCTGCCTCCAAAGATGCTTGTTGGGTCCGAAGCGTTTTAACACGCTCTGCAAGTGCTTCCTGTGTTTTCTCGACTTGAGATAACTGAGTGTAAATGCGGCTTCTCTCCCTTTCTAGGGCTCTGCAAGAAGCATTCAGCTCGGCAGCAGGAAGCAGTTTCTGCAGAGCTCCTCTTGGCCGATGATGGAAGTGGCCGTCATTGTCCGATTCGCTCTCCCTCTCTGACTCCAAGTTCTCCCCGTCCACTGTGTCTTCCCCGAGCACGGCAGCGCGGGCTTTCGGCTTGAGCAAGCGATGACACGGAGACTTGCTGGGATTTTCTTCCTCATTTAGAACTTGGCGTGCACGGCCTTCGGAGTCCTGCAATCTCACTTTCCGTTTCTTTAGTTCATTCCCTCGTTCTTTCCATGCTTCAGCTTCTGGTGCAAGCTGTTTCTGGAGTTCCTGCGGCTGGGCATTTTCATCCGAAGCGACTTTTACGGCCATCGTAAGCAGTTCTGCGTTCATTTGAAAGGTGTGGACAGTTGTTTTGGCTCCAGCTACTTGTGCCTTGAGAGATTGCGATTCCTCTTCGAGGGACCGTATTCTCTTGGCAATATCTGCCAGCAAGTCATCTTGTTGAGCATGTTTGGATTTCTCTTGTTTGATCTCTTTTGCTAGATGTCGAATTTCATCCTGAAGTTCAGATTGGGACCTGTTGAGCATCTTGTAAGTTGCCTCCAATCTTTGTGCTTCTGTGGACTGCTTCCCAAAGCTGGATTCCGGCAAAGGTGACTCTAAGTCTTCATACTGTTCTTGAAGGAGGCTAAATTTTTCAAGAATTTGTCCTTTTTCTTTAGTGAGTTCACAAAGCATCCTAGCCAGGTTAGTGTGTCTTCGCACAGAAAGCCGGCTTCTAGCGCATGGAAAACTTGTCCACACACAAAACAGAGCAGCCCAAAAAGCCACAGCTACACATCCGACCAATTCCCATGGAAAACCATGAGGATTAGGACCTGGTTTCCTGTCTTCAGGCCTTGCGGCCACAGTCCTGAGCAGCTCTTCCAGGAGCAGCGCCAAGAGCAGCCGAGGGGCAGCCCTGGACCCTGCCATGGCGACAAGGCTGCTTTGGCTGCCACAGCCACAACCAAGGCCTGGCGGGCCACCAGGAGGGGCCCAAAACACGAAGCGTTGGGTGTGGAAGCGGAATGAATCCCGCACCCAGCGAGCACAGCGGACCACAGCGGAGCGGAGCTGGCTGCAGGGCGAGTGAGGGCCACAGGCGCCCAGCGGCCTCACAGTCCCCACTGCTGCCCCTCCCCTCTTTGTGACACGTCAGGCCCCTAGCAACGGGCAGGTGCCCGGGCAGCAGCCTGCACGTGGCGCCCCCTCTCCTGGCCAGCCCGCCCCTCCCCTCGGGTTGGGTGGGGGCGGGGCCTTGGCGGGGAGGGGAGGCCAGGCGGGGAGACCAGAGGCGGCAGGCACCAGTGGCTCGCCAGCATCCTTTCACACTCAGTCAGGTGTTCTCTAGTTTTTCATTGCACCCACAGAAGCTTAGAAAGGGGACGAAACAGGAGGCAGATAACGTGGGTGGGGCTTAGGGCACAGGGAAGGTGTCACCCACCGCAGCCCTGGTCCTGGGGACTCAAGATCCCTTGTCCTCCCTGGCTTCCACTGGCAGTCACCTCCTGGCCTTGCGGTTGGGTGGAGCACGGGACTGCATTGTCTCTCTCTGAGGAGCCTCCCTCTTTAGCGGGGCTTGGTCAAGAAGGTGACCCCGAGCTTGAACCCTGAGGCTCCAGGGTGGCCCACTCGTGTCTGCAGTTGCTGTCCAGTCCCCAGAGCAGAGAGCAGCAAACGTGCTCTCAAAGGGCCACAGAGTAAATATTTCTGGCTTTGCAGGCCAGACCGTCTGAGTTGCTGTTACTCACCTCTGTCGTTCTAGCTGCAAAGCAGCCCTACGGGGTCCCTAAATGAATGGGTGTGGCTACGTGCCCGTGAAAGTCAGGGAAGGGCACTGACGTTTCAATTTCCTTTCTTTCCACGTGTCATGAAATAGTATTCTTCTCTGGATTTTCTTTCAACCAATTGCACATGGGAATACTATTCTTAGCTCACAGGCCACACCAAAACAGGCCTGGGGCTACATTTGTCCCGAGGGCCATACTTTGCCCACTTCTGCAGATCCCTCCTCCAGTCTAGCTAGAGGAACTCCTTTTGAAACTATCTAATGGTGTAGTGGGTTGCAGGGGTGCACACCCGTGGGTACTCAGGATGCTGAAGCAGGAGGATTATTTGAGCTCAGGTGTTCAAGGCTGCATGCAAGTGAGCAAAGATCACGCCCCGTCTCGAGAAAAAGAGAAAAAAAGGAAAAGGGAAAAAAAAATGTCTACTCGTTGTTATTTATGGTTTCTTCGCATTTGAGGCCAGACTTAACGCTCGTAGCCTTACAGGCTAACCACATTCTACTGGCAGCGACTTCTTCTGCTTGAGTAGGTCTAATTTTGACCATGGCATTTGGATGTCCATGAGCTATGGTATTGACTCATGTCATAATGGACTTTGGCCACTGTGACCTTTTTATTCTCTTTGGATTTCCATTTCTGAATCAGCGACTGGTGGACATTCAGTAATGTAGCTTTTATCATGGTAACATACACATGAGATGAAAGTAACCGTGGTACCATTTTCAAGTATAGAGTTCAGTGGCATGAAGTACATCCACAGTGCTGTAGTAGCATCAGCAGTTGATTTCTTTTCCCACTTCTCTCGAGGTTAGCTGTGTTACAACGCCGAGCTCTTAGAGGACAGGGCAGCATCTGGCGAGCAACAGTCAACACTGGATCAACATTGAAACGACCCTGCCTTCACGGCGCACTCATTCATTGACTCAGCGTTGCTGAAGGCCCTCTCATGGGCTGGTGCTGCCCTAAGAGCTAAGGGAAGAGCAGTGAGTATAAGCAAGTCCCTGAGGTCGTGGAACACACATTTCAGTGAGTGTTAACACAGAAGGAACAAGTATCATCCACAGGCACGCCCATGTGAACACACACACATATCGGGGAGTGACAAGTGAAGGGGGGTAGCAGAGGGCTAGGCACAGGGCTAGGCACAGAACACTCCGCAGTCAGAGGTCATAACCTAGATTGACAAACAGGAAGTGAGTAGGCCTTAAACACATAGCTGTAAGAAGGGCATAGAATCAAATGGATAAAGTCGGTGCACAATATCCTGTGTAGGACTGAAAGACACATATGCAAACAGAGGCCGTACGCGGTTCAGGTCAAAGCACATCGAAGGACACGTATGGAAACATGCTGGTGTGTCAAGCTCACGGAGGTGAGAATGGAAGTGTGGAAGGGGATAAAGGGGGAAAACACTGACTAAAAGGAGGGAATGTCTTTGCCTGGCTGGATGAGGGGGCCAGGAACCGAAATGTCAGATTATCTAGCGGAAGGTACCCGAGGTCCAAAGAGAATGGGCAAGGGAGGAGGTTTTGTTGGCAAGAGTGAAGAAATGAATGTACTTTTCCCTCTTTCCTGCCTTCTGAAACTAGGGCTACCCAGGAGCCTCCAAGCTGCTTCGTCTGCCTTGTGAAGCTGTCTGAAGGCGGCACGGCCTGCAGCCGTGCCACTGCCAGGGAGCAGCAGGGGTGATCGTGGTGGCAAGAGAAGGTGGGCCGGCACGAGGTAGGCAGCCCCTCCTGCTTGACCACACAGCTCTGCTCCACATTCCAGCTCCATGACCCCCCGCATATGTGACCTCTGGGCGGGTTGCTTTCTCTCTCCAAAGCTCAGCTTCCCCATCTGGGAAGAGGGAATGAGAACACTAAGCATTTCACAGGGTGGTTGTGAGGATTCCGTGAGCGGGCACATGGGAAGCACCGATCTCGGGGCCAGGACCACAGCGTGTTCTTGGAAATGCACAGTTATTAGCGGTCTTCTCTTTTGCTCCCATAAACCACTTGTCAAAGGAACTGAGTGCCAGAACACGTTCTGCGTGTTCAGAACGTGGCTGAGTGAGCTACAGGCAGACTACTGGCAACCTCTGCTCAATGACCCCTGGGGCTTTCACTTTTGAAACACAACAAAGCCGACCCTTGATTGTCAGTTCCCAGGGTCTGGGCCTGGAGAAGGCTCTAGTACCAACCTCCCCCCGGCATGTTCTCACAGTGCAAGAACAAGAGGAAACCCAACACTGCCCTGTTGATCTCTTCTCCGGGGAGCTATTGAATGGCCTGTGTCTATTTTTTGATGTACTGCGTTCAGGACAGCTTCCTTTTTGTACAAATTTGACATGGAATCACATAAGTGATTGAGTCAAAACACCAGGAAGAGAGCATGCGTGCCCGCGTGTGTGTGTGTGTGTGTGTGTGTGTGTGTGTGCTGATGGACATGTGTGGTCCTGTGATCTTATTCTAGGTGGTTGCTGAGTTTTCATGTCCAGGAGTCTTTTTTTTTTTTTTTTTTTTTTCCCCTGGAGGGCTCTGGACACTGGGCAACATACCCTTTTTTCATATTCAGATCATCTTGACGTACAAAATACTACAAAAGTGTAAGTGAAATTTATAATTGCATTAAGCTTTAATTCAAGCAACAGTAGAATCACATAAGTAACAGCAGGAACGTAAAGTGAAATGGGAGATAGGTCAACATTCCTTGTGAAGGGAGCAAAAGTACTGTCAGGCTTCTTGTTGTAGTTCTCGAAGTTCATTGACAGGCTTGTTTGAAGGTGGCATCAACCCTAAAGAGAAGTCTTTTCTACTTTGAGCATGTAGGGGTGGGGAGAAAAATGCAGCTCTTGGGGGAATATAAGGAGGAGACCGCCTCGGTGAATAGACATTTCTCATTGCCAGTGCAAGACGCGGTGGGCCGGGAAAGCTCTTGGTGGAAAATAATGTCGAGGAGCTCCGTACGTGTTTCCTGGGGGAGGGGGAGGAAACGGAGGCTGTCTTCTCAGGAATGGGCCCCTGGCATCCAGTGGAAACAATGGTCCCGTCTGTGCAGGAAGAGGTGCAGGAGCAAAGCCAGGGCCAGTTGCTCTCCTATTGGCAGGGAGAGGTGAATTGGGCCCATTTAAGTGACCGAGATCATCTTTGGTATCACTTCTACTGACCTCCATCTCTAAAGACACTGGCGCATCCATTTTATACAGAGAAGGCATGTTAAAGCTTCTGACTTGTGCTAGTGCCGACTGTCTACTAGAATGAGGATAAAGTCTGTCTTGCCTTTGGGGAGGACGAGCCGGACGGGGAGGAATCCCCATCCTACCTGCCTGTTCCCCTGGAGGTGACAGGAGGTGCCCAGGGGCAGAAGGTGCCCTGTGAGGCTCAGTTAACCTCTCCCAGTTGGATTCTCGTGTCTCCTTGGTAATCTGATGGTCCAGAGGATGGATTTCCTGGGCCTCTTGAGCCGCCGCCGCCGCCGCCGCCGCCTCCCCCTCCTCCTCCTCCTCCTCAAGCACAGGTGAGAGTGTGCGTGGTGGGCCCCGCCACCAAGTTGGAGGAGAGACAAAAGCTCTCCTTGCAGAGGAAGGCCGGCCCCATGGTGAGGGACCACGGGGGGCATGCCCTCTGCCAAATGCTCTATTTGGAACATGGAGTGCACGAGGATCTTTTCGTAGAAGTGCAGATTGAAACTCTGTCTCAGCTAATTTTTGTCGGTGGTGAGAATTTCCTTTCCTTAAATCATTGAGTGTTCTTTCAGCCGCCTGAGCTGCCAACCAATTATCACGTGCTTTTTTCTCATAGGAGAGAATCTTCCCCTGATAAAAATGAACGATTCTCTCCGAGTGTTCTTCAAGATCTGCGACTCGCTCTCTGTAGGTCTCCAACTCTTGAGCTGCACGGCTGATGTCTCCATCTACTTTGGACAGTTTCTCTTCTTTCTCTACCCGGTCATTTTCCTGGGCTGTTAATTTCCTGTGGAGTTTCCGTGTATTTTCTTGATACAGTTGAGTCATTCCTTCAAGCTTCTGTTGAAGTTGTTGCTTCTCACTTTGCAACTGTGTATTTTCTGCCTCCAAAGATGCTTGTTGGGTCCGAAGCGTTTTAACACGCTCTGCAAGTGCTTCCTGTGTTTTCTCGACTTGAGATAACTGAGTGTAAATGCGGCTTCTCTCCCTTTCTAGGGCTCTGCAAGAAGCATTCAGCTCGGCAGCAGGAAGCAGTTTCTGCAGAGCTCCTCTTGGCCGATGATGGAAGTGGCCGTCATTGTCCGATTCGCTCTCCCTCTCTGACTCCAAGTTCTCCCCGTCCACTGTGTCTTCCCCGAGCACGGCAGCGCGGGCTTTCGGCTTGAGCAAGCGATGACACGGAGACTTGCTGGGATTTTCTTCCTCATTTAGAACTTGGCGTGCACAGCCTTCGGAGTCCTGCAATCTCACTTTCCGTTTCTTTAGTTCATTCCCTCGTTCTTTCCATGCTTCAGCTTCTGGTGCAAGCTGTTTCTGGAGTTCCTGCGGCTGGGCATTTTCATCCGAAGCGACTTTTACGGCCATCGTAAGCAGTTCTGCGTTCATTTGAAAGGTGTGGACAGTTGTTTTGGCTCCAGCTACTTGTGCCTTGAGAGATTGCGATTCCTCTTCGAGGGACCGTATTCTCTTGGCAATATCTGCCAGCAAGTCATCTTGTTGAGCATGTTTGGATTTCTCTTGTTTGATCTCTTTTGCTAGATGTCGAATTTCATCCTGAAGTTCAGATTGGGACCTGTTGAGCATCTTGTAAGTTGCCTCCAATCTTTGTGCTTCTGTGGACTGCTTCCCAAAGCTGGATTCCGGCAAAGGTGACTCTAAGTCTTCATACTGTTCTTGAAGGAGGCTAAATTTTTCAAGAATTTGTCCTTTTTCTTTAGTGAGTTCACAAAGCATCCTAGCCAGGTTAGTGTGTCTTCGCACAGAAAGCCGGCTTCTAGCGCATGGAAAACTTGTCCACACACAAAACAGAGCAGCCCAAAAAGCCACAGCTACACATCCGACCAATTCCCATGGAAAACCATGAGGATTAGGACCTGGTTTCCTGTCTTCAGGCCTTGCGGCCACAGTCCTGAGCAGCTCTTCCAGGAGCAGCGCCAAGAGCAGCTGAGGGGCAGCCCTGGACCCTGCCATGGCGACAAGGCTGCTTTGGCTGTCACAGCCACAACCAAGGCCTGGCGGGCCACCAGGAGGGGCCCAAAACACGAAGCGTTGGGTGTGGAAGCGGAATGAATCCCGCACCCAGCGAGCACAGCGGACCACAGCGGAGCGGAGCTGGCTGCAGGGCGAGTGAGGGCCACAGGCGCCCAGCGGCCTCACAGTCCCCACTGCTGCCCCTCCCCTCTTTGTGACACGTCAGGCCCCTAGCAACGGGCAGGTGCCCGGGCAGCAGCCTGCACGTGGCGCCCCCTCTCCTGGCCAGCCCGCCCCTCCCCTCGGGTTGGGTGGGGGCGGGGCCTTGGCGGGGAGGGGAGGCCAGGCGGGGAGACCAGAGGCGGCAGGCACCAGTGGCTCGCCAGCATCCTTTCACACTCAGTCAGGTGTTCTCTAGTTTTTCATTGCACCCACAGAAGCTTAGAAAGGGGACGAAACAGGAGGCAGATAACGTGGGTGGGGCTTAGGGCACAGGGAAGGTGTCACCCACAGCAGCCCTGGTCCTGGGGACTCAAGATCCCTTGTCCTCCCTGGCTTCCACTGGCAGTCACCTCCTGGCCTTGCGGTTGGGTGGAGCACGGGACTGCATTGTCTCTCTCTGAGGAGCCTCCCTCTTTAGCGGGGCTTGGTCAAGAAGGTGACCCCGAGCTTGAACCCTGAGGCTCCAGGGTGGCCCACTCGTGTCTGCAGTTGCTGTCCAGTCCCCAGAGCAGAGAGCAGCAAACGTGCTCTCAAAGTGCCACAGAGTAAATATTTCTGGCTTTGCAGGCCAGACCGTCTGAGTTGCTGTTACTCACCTCTGTCGTTCTAGCTGCAAAGCAGCCCTACGGGGTCCCTAAATGAATGGGTGTGGCTACGTGCCCGTGAAAGTCAGGGAAGGGCACTGACGTTTCAATTTCCTTTCTTTCCACGTGTCATGAAATAGTATTCTTCTCTGGATTTTCTTTCAACCAATTGCACATGGGAATACTATTCTTAGCTCACAGGCCACACCAAAACAGGCCTGGGGCTACATTTGTCCCGAGGGCCATACTTTGCCCACTTCTGCAGATCCCTCCTCCAGTCTAGCTAGAGGAACTCCTTTTGAAACTATCTAATGGTGTAGTGGGTTGCAGGGGTGCACACCCGTGGGTACTCAGGATGCTGAAGCAGGAGGATTATTTGAGCTCAGGTGTTCAAGGCTGCATGCAAGTGAGCAAAGATCACGCCCCGTCTCGAGAAAAAGAGAAAAAAAGGAAAAGGGAAAAAAAAATGTCTACTCGTTGTTATTTATGGTTTCTTCGCATTTGAGGCCAGACTTAACGCTCGTAGCCTTACAGGCTAACCACATTCTACTGGCAGCGACTTCTTCTGCTTGAGTAGGTCTAATTTTGACCATGGCATTTGGATGTCCATGAGCTATGGTATTGACTCATGTCATAATGGACTTTGGCCACTGTGACCTTTTTATTCTCTTTGGATTTCCATTTCTGAATCAGCGACTGGTGGACATTCAGTAATGTAGCTTTTATCATGGTAACATACACATGAGATGAAAGTAACCGTGGTACCATTTTCAAGTATAGAGTTCAGTGGCATGAAGTACATCCACAGTGCTGTAGTAGCATCAGCAGTTGATTTCTTTTCCCACTTCTCTCGAGGTTAGCTGTGTTACAACGCCGAGCTCTTAGAGGACAGGGCAGCATCTGGCGAGCAACAGTCAACACTGGATCAACATTGAAACGACCCTGCCTTCACGGCGCACTCATTCATTGACTCAGCGTTGCTGAAGGCCCTCTCATGGGCTGGTGCTGCCCTAAGAGCTAAGGGAAGAGCAGTGAGTATAAGCAAGTCCCTGAGGTCGTGGAACACACATTTCAGTGAGTGTTAACACAGAAGGAACAAGTATCATCCACAGGCACGCCCATGTGAACACACACACATATCGGGGAGTGACAAGTGAAGGGGGGTAGCAGAGGGCTAGGCACAGGGCTAGGCACAGAACACTCCGCAGTCAGAGGTCATAACCTAGATTGACAAACAGGAAGTGAGTAGGCCTTAAACACATAGCTGTAAGAAGGGCATAGAATCAAATGGATAAAGTCGGTGCACAATATCCTGTGTAGGACTGAAAGACACATATGCAAACAGAGGCCGTACGCGGTTCAGGTCAAAGCACATCGAAGGACACGTATGGAAACATGCTGGTGTGTCAAGCTCACGGAGGTGAGAATGGAAGTGTGGAAGGGGATAAAGGGGGAAAACACTGACTAAAAGGAGGGAATGTCTTTGCCTGGCTGGATGAGGGGGCCAGGAACCGAAATGTCAGATTATCTAGCGGAAGGTACCCGAGGTCCAAAGAGAATGGGCAAGGGAGGAGGTTTTGTTGGCAAGAGTGAAGAAATGAATGTACTTTTCCCTCTTTCCTGCCTTCTGAAACTAGGGCTACCCAGGAGCCTCCAAGCTGCTTCGTCTGCCTTGTGAAGCTGTCTGAAGGCGGCACGGCCTGCAGCCGTGCCACTGCCAGGGAGCAGCAGGGGTGATCGTGGTGGCAAGAGAAGGTGGGCCGGCACGAGGTAGGCAGCCCCTCCTGCTTGACCACACAGCTCTGCTCCACATTCCAGCTCCATGACCCCCCGCATATGTGACCTCTGGGCGGGTTGCTTTCTCTCTCCAAAGCTCAGCTTCCCCATCTGGGAAGAGGGAATGAGAACACTAAGCATTTCACAGGGTGGTTGTGAGGATTCCGTGAGCGGGCACATGGGAAGCACCGATCTCGGGGCCAGGACCACAGCGTGTTCTTGGAAATGCACAGTTATTAGCGGTCTTCTCTTTTGCTCCCATAAACCACTTGTCAAAGGAACTGAGTGCCAGAACACGTTCTGCGTGTTCAGAACGTGGCTGAGTGAGCTACAGGCAGACTACTGGCAACCTCTGCTCAATGACCCCTGGGGCTTTCACTTTTGAAACACAACAAAGCCGACCCTTGATTGTCAGTTCCCAGGGTCTGGGCCTGGAGAAGGCTCTAGTACCAACCTCCCCCCGGCATGTTCTCACAGTGCAAGAACAAGAGGAAACCCAACACTGCCCTGTTGATCTCTTCTCCGGGGAGCTATTGAATGGCCTGTGTCTATTTTTTGATGTACTGCGTTCAGGACAGCTTCCTTTTTGTACAAATTTGACATGGAATCACATAAGTGATTGAGTCAAAACACCAGGAAGAGAGCATGCGTGCCCGCGTGTGTGTGTGTGTGTGTGTGTGTGTGTGTGTGCTGATGGACATGTGTGGTCCTGTGATCTTATTCTAGGTGGTTGCTGAGTTTTCATGTCCAGGAGTCTTTTTTTTTTTTTTTTTTTTTTCCCCTGGAGGGCTCTGGACACTGGGCAACATACCCTTTTTTCATATTCAGATCATCTTGACGTACAAAATACTACAAAAGTGTAAGTGAAATTTATAATTGCATTAAGCTTTAATTCAAGCAACAGTAGAATCACATAAGTAACAGCAGGAACGTAAAGTGAAATGGGAGATAGGTCAACATTCCTTGTGAAGGGAGCAAAAGTACTGTCAGGCTTCTTGTTGTAGTTCTCGAAGTTCATTGACAGGCTTGTTTGAAGGTGGCATCAACCCTAAAGAGAAGTCTTTTCTACTTTGAGCATGTAGGGGTGGGGAGAAAAATGCAGCTCTTGGGGGAATATAAGGAGGAGACCGCCTCGGTGAATAGACATTTCTCATTGCCAGTGCAAGACGCGGTGGGCCGGGAAAGCTCTTGGTGGAAAATAATGTCGAGGAGCTCCGTACGTGTTTCCTGGGGGAGGGGGAGGAAACGGAGGCTGTCTTCTCAGGAATGGGCCCCTGGCATCCAGTGGAAACAATGGTCCCGTCTGTGCAGGAAGAGGTGCAGGAGCAAAGCCAGGGCCAGTTGCTCTCCTATTGGCAGGGAGAGGTGAATTGGGCCCATTTAAGTGACCGAGATCATCTTTGGTATCACTTCTACTGACCTCCATCTCTAAAGACACTGGCGCATCCATTTTATACAGAGAAGGCATGTTAAAGCTTCTGACTTGTGCTAGTGCCGACTGTCTACTAGAATGAGGATAAAGTCTGTCTTGCCTTTGGGGAGGACGAGCCGGACGGGGAGGAATCCCCATCCTACCTGCCTGTTCCCCTGGAGGTGACAGGAGGTGCCCAGGGGCAGAAGGTGCCCTGTGAGGCTCAGTTAACCTCTCCCAGTTGGATTCTCGTGTCTCCTTGGTAATCTGATGGTCCAGAGGATGGATTTCCTGGGCCTCTTGAGCCGCCGCCGCCGCCGCCGCCGCCTCCCCCTCCTCCTCCTCCTCCTCAAGCACAGGTGAGAGTGTGCGTGGTGGGCCCCGCCACCAAGTTGGAGGAGAGACAAAAGCTCTCCTTGCAGAGGAAGGCCGGCCCCATGGTGAGGGACCACGGGGGGCATGCCCTCTGCCAAATGCTCTATTTGGAACATGGAGTGCACGAGGATCTTTTCGTAGAAGTGCAGATTGAAACTCTGTCTCAGCTAATTTTTGTCGGTGGTGAGAATTTCCTTTCCTTAAATCATTGAGTGTTCTTTCAGCCGCCTGAGCTGCCAACCAATTATCACGTGCTTTTTTCTCATAGGAGAGAATCTTCCCCTGATAAAAATGAACGATTCTCTCCGAGTGTTCTTCAAGATCTGCGACTCGCTCTCTGTAGGTCTCCAACTCTTGAGCTGCACGGCTGATGTCTCCATCTACTTTGGACAGTTTCTCTTCTTTCTCTACCCGGTCATTTTCCTGGGCTGTTAATTTCCTGTGGAGTTTCCGTGTATTTTCTTGATACAGTTGAGTCATTCCTTCAAGCTTCTGTTGAAGTTGTTGCTTCTCACTTTGCAACTGTGTATTTTCTGCCTCCAAAGATGCTTGTTGGGTCCGAAGCGTTTTAACACGCTCTGCAAGTGCTTCCTGTGTTTTCTCGACTTGAGATAACTGAGTGTAAATGCGGCTTCTCTCCCTTTCTAGGGCTCTGCAAGAAGCATTCAGCTCGGCAGCAGGAAGCAGTTTCTGCAGAGCTCCTCTTGGCCGATGATGGAAGTGGCCGTCATTGTCCGATTCGCTCTCCCTCTCTGACTCCAAGTTCTCCCCGTCCACTGTGTCTTCCCCGAGCACGGCAGCGCGGGCTTTCGGCTTGAGCAAGCGATGACACGGAGACTTGCTGGGATTTTCTTCCTCATTTAGAACTTGGCGTGCACGGCCTTTGGAGTCCTGCAATCTCACTTTCCGTTTCTTTAGTTCATTCCCTCGTTCTTTCCATGCTTCAGCTTCTGGTGCAAGCTGTTTCTGGAGTTCCTGCGGCTGGGCATTTTCATCCGAAGCGACTTTTACGGCCATCGTAAGCAGTTCTGCGTTCATTTGAAAGGTGTGGACAGTTGTTTTGGCTCCAGCTACTTGTGCCTTGAGAGATTGCGATTCCTCTTCGAGGGACCGTATTCTCTTGGCAATATCTGCCAGCAAGTCATCTTGTTGAGCATGTTTGGATTTCTCTTGTTTGATCTCTTTTGCTAGATGTCGAATTTCATCCTGAAGTTCAGATTGGGACCTGTTGAGCATCTTGTAAGTTGCCTCCAATCTTTGTGCTTCTGTGGACTGCTTCCCAAAGCTGGATTCCGGCAAAGGTGACTCTAAGTCTTCATACTGTTCTTGAAGGAGGCTAAATTTTTCAAGAATTTGTCCTTTTTCTTTAGTGAGTTCACAAAGCATCCTAGCCAGGTTAGTGTGTCTTCGCACAGAAAGCCGGCTTCTAGCGCATGGAAAACTTGTCCACACACAAAACAGAGCAGCCCAAAAAGCCACAGCTACACATCCGACCAATTCCCATGGAAAACCATGAGGATTAGGACCTGGTTTCCTGTCTTCAGGCCTTGCGGCCACAGTCCTGAGCAGCTCTTCCAGGAGCAGCGCCAAGAGCAGCTGAGGGGCAGCCCTGGACCCTGCCATGGCGACAAGGCTGCTTTGGCTGTCACAGCCACAACCAAGGCCTGGCGGGCCACCAGGAGGGGCCCAAAACACGAAGCGTTGGGTGTGGAAGCGGAATGAATCCCGCACCCAGCGAGCACAGCGGACCACAGCGGAGCGGAGCTGGCTGCAGGGCGAGTGAGGGCCACAGGCGCCCAGCGGCCTCACAGTCCCCACTGCTGCCCCTCCCCTCTTTGTGACACGTCAGGCCCCTAGCAACGGGCAGGTGCCCGGGCAGCAGCCTGCACGTGGCGCCCCCTCTCCTGGCCAGCCCGCCCCTCCCCTCGGGTTGGGTGGGGGCGGGGCCTTGGCGGGGAGGGGAGGCCAGGCGGGGAGACCAGAGGCGGCAGGCACCAGTGGCTCGCCAGCATCCTTTCACACTCAGTCAGGTGTTCTCTAGTTTTTCATTGCACCCACAGAAGCTTAGAAAGGGGACGAAACAGGAGGCAGATAACGTGGGTGGGGCTTAGGGCACAGGGAAGGTGTCACCCACAGCAGCCCTGGTCCTGGGGACTCAAGATCCCTTGTCCTCCCTGGCTTCCACTGGCAGTCACCTCCTGGCCTTGCGGTTGGGTGGAGCACGGGACTGCATTGTCTCTCTCTGAGGAGCCTCCCTCTTTAGCGGGGCTTGGTCAAGAAGGTGACCCCGAGCTTGAACCCTGAGGCTCCAGGGTGGCCCACTCGTGTCTGCAGTTGCTGTCCAGTCCCCAGAGCAGAGAGCAGCAAACGTGCTCTCAAAGGGCCACAGAGTAAATATTTCTGGCTTTGCAGGCCAGACCGTCTGAGTTGCTGTTACTCACCTCTGTCGTTCTAGCTGCAAAGCAGCCCTACGGGGTCCCTAAATGAATGGGTGTGGCTACGTGCCCGTGAAAGTCAGGGAAGGGCACTGACGTTTCAATTTCCTTTCTTTCCACGTGTCATGAAATAGTATTCTTCTCTGGATTTTCTTTCAACCAATTGCACATGGGAATACTATTCTTAGCTCACAGGCCACACCAAAACAGGCCTGGGGCTACATTTGTCCCGAGGGCCATACTTTGCCCACTTCTGCAGATCCCTCCTCCAGTCTAGCTAGAGGAACTCCTTTTGAAACTATCTAATGGTGTAGTGGGTTGCAGGGGTGCACACCCGTGGGTACTCAGGATGCTGAAGCAGGAGGATTATTTGAGCTCAGGTGTTCAAGGCTGCATGCAAGTGAGCAAAGATCACGCCCCGTCTCGAGAAAAAGAGAAAAAAAGGAAAAGGGAAAAAAAAATGTCTACTCGTTGTTATTTATGGTTTCTTCGCATTTGAGGCCAGACTTAACGCTCGTAGCCTTACAGGCTAACCACATTCTACTGGCAGCGACTTCTTCTGCTTGAGTAGGTCTAATTTTGACCATGGCATTTGGATGTCCATGAGCTATGGTATTGACTCATGTCATAATGGACTTTGGCCACTGTGACCTTTTTATTCTCTTTGGATTTCCATTTCTGAATCAGCGACTGGTGGACATTCAGTAATGTAGCTTTTATCATGGTAACATACACATGAGATGAAAGTAACCGTGGTACCATTTTCAAGTATAGAGTTCAGTGGCATGAAGTACATCCACAGTGCTGTAGTAGCATCAGCAGTTGATTTCTTTTCCCACTTCTCTCGAGGTTAGCTGTGTTACAACGCCGAGCTCTTAGAGGACAGGGCAGCATCTGGCGAGCAACAGTCAACACTGGATCAACATTGAAACGACCCTGCCTTCACGGCGCACTCATTCATTGACTCAGCGTTGCTGAAGGCCCTCTCATGGGCTGGTGCTGCCCTAAGAGCTAAGGGAAGAGCAGTGAGTATAAGCAAGTCCCTGAGGTCGTGGAACACACATTTCAGTGAGTGTTAACACAGAAGGAACAAGTATCATCCACAGGCACGCCCATGTGAACACACACACATATCGGGGAGTGACAAGTGAAGGGGGGTAGCAGAGGGCTAGGCACAGGGCTAGGCACAGAACACTCCGCAGTCAGAGGTCATAACCTAGATTGACAAACAGGAAGTGAGTAGGCCTTAAACACATAGCTGTAAGAAGGGCATAGAATCAAATGGATAAAGTCGGTGCACAATATCCTGTGTAGGACTGAAAGACACATATGCAAACAGAGGCCGTACGCGGTTCAGGTCAAAGCACATCGAAGGACACGTATGGAAACATGCTGGTGTGTCAAGCTCACGGAGGTGAGAATGGAAGTGTGGAAGGGGATAAAGGGGGAAAACACTGACTAAAAGGAGGGAATGTCTTTGCCTGGCTGGATGAGGGGGCCAGGAACCGAAATGTCAGATTATCTAGCGGAAGGTACCCGAGGTCCAAAGAGAATGGGCAAGGGAGGAGGTTTTGTTGGCAAGAGTGAAGAAATGAATGTACTTTTCCCTCTTTCCTGCCTTCTGAAACTAGGGCTACCCAGGAGCCTCCAAGCTGCTTCGTCTGCCTTGTGAAGCTGTCTGAAGGCGGCACGGCCTGCAGCCGTGCCACTGCCAGGGAGCAGCAGGGGTGATCGTGGTGGCAAGAGAAGGTGGGCCGGCACGAGGTAGGCAGCCCCTCCTGCTTGACCACACAGCTCTGCTCCACATTCCAGCTCCATGACCCCCCGCATATGTGACCTCTGGGCGGGTTGCTTTCTCTCTCCAAAGCTCAGCTTCCCCATCTGGGAAGAGGGAATGAGAACACTAAGCATTTCACAGGGTGGTTGTGAGGATTCCGTGAGCGGGCACATGGGAAGCACCGATCTCGGGGCCAGGACCACAGCGTGTTCTTGGAAATGCACAGTTATTAGCGGTCTTCTCTTTTGCTCCCATAAACCACTTGTCAAAGGAACTGAGTGCCAGAACACGTTCTGCGTGTTCAGAACGTGGCTGAGTGAGCTACAGGCAGACTACTGGCAACCTCTGCTCAATGACCCCTGGGGCTTTCACTTTTGAAACACAACAAAGCCGACCCTTGATTGTCAGTTCCCAGGGTCTGGGCCTGGAGAAGGCTCTAGTACCAACCTCCCCCCGGCATGTTCTCACAGTGCAAGAACAAGAGGAAACCCAACACTGCCCTGTTGATCTCTTCTCCGGGGAGCTATTGAATGGCCTGTGTCTATTTTTTGATGTACTGCGTTCAGGACAGCTTCCTTTTTGTACAAATTTGACATGGAATCACATAAGTGATTGAGTCAAAACACCAGGAAGAGAGCATGCGTGCCCGCGTGTGTGTGTGTGTGTGTGTGTGTGTGTGTGTGCTGATGGACATGTGTGGTCCTGTGATCTTATTCTAGGTGGTTGCTGAGTTTTCATGTCCAGGAGTCTTTTTTTTTTTTTTTTTTTTTTCCCCTGGAGGGCTCTGGACACTGGGCAACATACCCTTTTTTCATATTCAGATCATCTTGACGTACAAAATACTACAAAAGTGTAAGTGAAATTTATAATTGCATTAAGCTTTAATTCAAGCAACAGTAGAATCACATAAGTAACAGCAGGAACGTAAAGTGAAATGGGAGATAGGTCAACATTCCTTGTGAAGGGAGCAAAAGTACTGTCAGGCTTCTTGTTGTAGTTCTCGAAGTTCATTGACAGGCTTGTTTGAAGGTGGCATCAACCCTAAAGAGAAGTCTTTTCTACTTTGAGCATGTAGGGGTGGGGAGAAAAATGCAGCTCTTGGGGGAATATAAGGAGGAGACCGCCTCGGTGAATAGACATTTCTCATTGCCAGTGCAAGACGCGGTGGGCCGGGAAAGCTCTTGGTGGAAAATAATGTCGAGGAGCTCCGTACGTGTTTCCTGGGGGAGGGGGAGGAAACGGAGGCTGTCTTCTCAGGAATGGGCCCCTGGCATCCAGTGGAAACAATGGTCCCGTCTGTGCAGGAAGAGGTGCAGGAGCAAAGCCAGGGCCAGTTGCTCTCCTATTGGCAGGGAGAGGTGAATTGGGCCCATTTAAGTGACCGAGATCATCTTTGGTATCACTTCTACTGACCTCCATCTCTAAAGACACTGGCGCATCCATTTTATACAGAGAAGGCATGTTAAAGCTTCTGACTTGTGCTAGTGCCGACTGTCTACTAGAATGAGGATAAAGTCTGTCTTGCCTTTGGGGAGGACGAGCCGGACGGGGAGGAATCCCCATCCTACCTGCCTGTTCCCCTGGAGGTGACAGGAGGTGCCCAGGGGCAGAAGGTGCCCTGTGAGGCTCAGTTAACCTCTCCCAGTTGGATTCTCGTGTCTCCTTGGTAATCTGATGGTCCAGAGGATGGATTTCCTGGGCCTCTTGAGCCGCCGCCGCCGCCGCCGCCGCCTCCCCCTCCTCCTCCTCCTCCTCAAGCACAGGTGAGAGTGTGCGTGGTGGGCCCCGCCACCAAGTTGGAGGAGAGACAAAAGCTCTCCTTGCAGAGGAAGGCCGGCCCCATGGTGAGGGACCACGGGGGGCATGCCCTCTGCCAAATGCTCTATTTGGAACATGGAGTGCACGAGGATCTTTTCGTAGAAGTGCAGATTGAAACTCTGTCTCAGCTAATTTTTGTCGGTGGTGAGAATTTCCTTTCCTTAAATCATTGAGTGTTCTTTCAGCCGCCTGAGCTGCCAACCAATTATCACGTGCTTTTTTCTCATAGGAGAGAATCTTCCCCTGATAAAAATGAACGATTCTCTCCGAGTGTTCTTCAAGATCTGCGACTCGCTCTCTGTAGGTCTCCAACTCTTGAGCTGCACGGCTGATGTCTCCATCTACTTTGGACAGTTTCTCTTCTTTCTCTACCCGGTCATTTTCCTGGGCTGTTAATTTCCTGTGGAGTTTCCGTGTATTTTCTTGATACAGTTGAGTCATTCCTTCAAGCTTCTGTTGAAGTTGTTGCTTCTCACTTTGCAACTGTGTATTTTCTGCCTCCAAAGATGCTTGTTGGGTCCGAAGCGTTTTAACACGCTCTGCAAGTGCTTCCTGTGTTTTCTCGACTTGAGATAACTGAGTGTAAATGCGGCTTCTCTCCCTTTCTAGGGCTCTGCAAGAAGCATTCAGCTCGGCAGCAGGAAGCAGTTTCTGCAGAGCTCCTCTTGGCCGATGATGGAAGTGGCCGTCATTGTCCGATTCGCTCTCCCTCTCTGACTCCAAGTTCTCCCCGTCCACTGTGTCTTCCCCGAGCACGGCAGCGCGGGCTTTCGGCTTGAGCAAGCGATGACACGGAGACTTGCTGGGATTTTCTTCCTCATTTAGAACTTGGCGTGCACGGCCTTTGGAGTCCTGCAATCTCACTTTCCGTTTCTTTAGTTCATTCCCTCGTTCTTTCCATGCTTCAGCTTCTGGTGCAAGCTGTTTCTGGAGTTCCTGCGGCTGGGCATTTTCATCCGAAGCGACTTTTACGGCCATCGTAAGCAGTTCTGCGTTCATTTGAAAGGTGTGGACAGTTGTTTTGGCTCCAGCTACTTGTGCCTTGAGAGATTGCGATTCCTCTTCGAGGGACCGTATTCTCTTGGCAATATCTGCCAGCAAGTCATCTTGTTGAGCATGTTTGGATTTCTCTTGTTTGATCTCTTTTGCTAGATGTCGAATTTCATCCTGAAGTTCAGATTGGGACCTGTTGAGCATCTTGTAAGTTGCCTCCAATCTTTGTGCTTCTGTGGACTGCTTCCCAAAGCTGGATTCCGGCAAAGGTGACTCTAAGTCTTCATACTGTTCTTGAAGGAGGCTAAATTTTTCAAGAATTTGTCCTTTTTCTTTAGTGAGTTCACAAAGCATCCTAGCCAGGTTAGTGTGTCTTCGCACAGAAAGCCGGCTTCTAGCGCATGGAAAACTTGTCCACACACAAAACAGAGCAGCCCAAAAAGCCACAGCTACACATCCGACCAATTCCCATGGAAAACCATGAGGATTAGGACCTGGTTTCCTGTCTTCAGGCCTTGCGGCCACAGTCCTGAGCAGCTCTTCCAGGAGCAGCGCCAAGAGCAGCTGAGGGGCAGCCCTGGACCCTGCCATGGCGACAAGGCTGCTTTGGCTGTCACAGCCACAACCAAGGCCTGGCGGGCCACCAGGAGGGGCCCAAAACACGAAGCGTTGGGTGTGGAAGCGGAATGAATCCCGCACCCAGCGAGCACAGCGGACCACAGCGGAGCGGAGCTGGCTGCAGGGCGAGTGAGGGCCACAGGCGCCCAGCGGCCTCACAGTCCCCACTGCTGCCCCTCCCCTCTTTGTGACACGTCAGGCCCCTAGCAACGGGCAGGTGCCCGGGCAGCAGCCTGCACGTGGCGCCCCCTCTCCTGGCCAGCCCGCCCCTCCCCTCGGGTTGGGTGGGGGCGGGGCCTTGGCGGGGAGGGGAGGCCAGGCGGGGAGACCAGAGGCGGCAGGCACCAGTGGCTCGCCAGCATCCTTTCACACTCAGTCAGGTGTTCTCTAGTTTTTCATTGCACCCACAGAAGCTTAGAAAGGGGACGAAACAGGAGGCAGATAACGTGGGTGGGGCTTAGGGCACAGGGAAGGTGTCACCCACAGCAGCCCTGGTCCTGGGGACTCAAGATCCCTTGTCCTCCCTGGCTTCCACTGGCAGTCACCTCCTGGCCTTGCGGTTGGGTGGAGCACGGGACTGCATTGTCTCTCTCTGAGGAGCCTCCCTCTTTAGCGGGGCTTGGTCAAGAAGGTGACCCCGAGCTTGAACCCTGAGGCTCCAGGGTGGCCCACTCGTGTCTGCAGTTGCTGTCCAGTCCCCAGAGCAGAGAGCAGCAAACGTGCTCTCAAAGTGCCACAGAGTAAATATTTCTGGCTTTGCAGGCCAGACCGTCTGAGTTGCTGTTACTCACCTCTGTCGTTCTAGCTGCAAAGCAGCCCTACGGGGTCCCTAAATGAATGGGTGTGGCTACGTGCCCGTGAAAGTCAGGGAAGGGCACTGACGTTTCAATTTCCTTTCTTTCCACGTGTCATGAAATAGTATTCTTCTCTGGATTTTCTTTCAACCAATTGCACATGGGAATACTATTCTTAGCTCACAGGCCACACCAAAACAGGCCTGGGGCTACATTTGTCCCGAGGGCCATACTTTGCCCACTTCTGCAGATCCCTCCTCCAGTCTAGCTAGAGGAACTCCTTTTGAAACTATCTAATGGTGTAGTGGGTTGCAGGGGTGCACACCCGTGGGTACTCAGGATGCTGAAGCAGGAGGATTATTTGAGCTCAGGTGTTCAAGGCTGCATGCAAGTGAGCAAAGATCACGCCCCGTCTCGAGAAAAAGAGAAAAAAAGGAAAAGGGAAAAAAAAATGTCTACTCGTTGTTATTTATGGTTTCTTCGCATTTGAGGCCAGACTTAACGCTCGTAGCCTTACAGGCTAACCACATTCTACTGGCAGCGACTTCTTCTGCTTGAGTAGGTCTAATTTTGACCATGGCATTTGGATGTCCATGAGCTATGGTATTGACTCATGTCATAATGGACTTTGGCCACTGTGACCTTTTTATTCTCTTTGGATTTCCATTTCTGAATCAGCGACTGGTGGACATTCAGTAATGTAGCTTTTATCATGGTAACATACACATGAGATGAAAGTAACCGTGGTACCATTTTCAAGTATAGAGTTCAGTGGCATGAAGTACATCCACAGTGCTGTAGTAGCATCAGCAGTTGATTTCTTTTCCCACTTCTCTCGAGGTTAGCTGTGTTACAACGCCGAGCTCTTAGAGGACAGGGCAGCATCTGGCGAGCAACAGTCAACACTGGATCAACATTGAAACGACCCTGCCTTCACGGCGCACTCATTCATTGACTCAGCGTTGCTGAAGGCCCTCTCATGGGCTGGTGCTGCCCTAAGAGCTAAGGGAAGAGCAGTGAGTATAAGCAAGTCCCTGAGGTCGTGGAACACACATTTCAGTGAGTGTTAACACAGAAGGAACAAGTATCATCCACAGGCACGCCCATGTGAACACACACACATATCGGGGAGTGACAAGTGAAGGGGGGTAGCAGAGGGCTAGGCACAGGGCTAGGCACAGAACACTCCGCAGTCAGAGGTCATAACCTAGATTGACAAACAGGAAGTGAGTAGGCCTTAAACACATAGCTGTAAGAAGGGCATAGAATCAAATGGATAAAGTCGGTGCACAATATCCTGTGTAGGACTGAAAGACACATATGCAAACAGAGGCCGTACGCGGTTCAGGTCAAAGCACATCGAAGGACACGTATGGAAACATGCTGGTGTGTCAAGCTCACGGAGGTGAGAATGGAAGTGTGGAAGGGGATAAAGGGGGAAAACACTGACTAAAAGGAGGGAATGTCTTTGCCTGGCTGGATGAGGGGGCCAGGAACCGAAATGTCAGATTATCTAGCGGAAGGTACCCGAGGTCCAAAGAGAATGGGCAAGGGAGGAGGTTTTGTTGGCAAGAGTGAAGAAATGAATGTACTTTTCCCTCTTTCCTGCCTTCTGAAACTAGGGCTACCCAGGAGCCTCCAAGCTGCTTCGTCTGCCTTGTGAAGCTGTCTGAAGGCGGCACGGCCTGCAGCCGTGCCACTGCCAGGGAGCAGCAGGGGTGATCGTGGTGGCAAGAGAAGGTGGGCCGGCACGAGGTAGGCAGCCCCTCCTGCTTGACCACACAGCTCTGCTCCACATTCCAGCTCCATGACCCCCCGCATATGTGACCTCTGGGCGGGTTGCTTTCTCTCTCCAAAGCTCAGCTTCCCCATCTGGGAAGAGGGAATGAGAACACTAAGCATTTCACAGGGTGGTTGTGAGGATTCCGTGAGCGGGCACATGGGAAGCACCGATCTCGGGGCCAGGACCACAGCGTGTTCTTGGAAATGCACAGTTATTAGCGGTCTTCTCTTTTGCTCCCATAAACCACTTGTCAAAGGAACTGAGTGCCAGAACACGTTCTGCGTGTTCAGAACGTGGCTGAGTGAGCTACAGGCAGACTACTGGCAACCTCTGCTCAATGACCCCTGGGGCTTTCACTTTTGAAACACAACAAAGCCGACCCTTGATTGTCAGTTCCCAGGGTCTGGGCCTGGAGAAGGCTCTAGTACCAACCTCCCCCCGGCATGTTCTCACAGTGCAAGAACAAGAGGAAACCCAACACTGCCCTGTTGATCTCTTCTCCGGGGAGCTATTGAATGGCCTGTGTCTATTTTTTGATGTACTGCGTTCAGGACAGCTTCCTTTTTGTACAAATTTGACATGGAATCACATAAGTGATTGAGTCAAAACACCAGGAAGAGAGCATGCGTGCCCGCGTGTGTGTGTGTGTGTGTGTGTGTGTGTGTGTGTGTGCTGATGGACATGTGTGGTCCTGTGATCTTATTCTAGGTGGTTGCTGAGTTTTCATGTCCAGGAGTCTTTTTTTTTTTTTTTTTTTTTCCCCTGGAGGGCTCTGGACACTGGGCAACATACCCTTTTTTCATATTCAGATCATCTTGACGTACAAAATACTACAAAAGTGTAAGTGAAATTTATAATTGCATTAAGCTTTAATTCAAGCAACAGTAGAATCACATAAGTAACAGCAGGAACGTAAAGTGAAATGGGAGATAGGTCAACATTCCTTGTGAAGGGAGCAAAAGTACTGTCAGGCTTCTTGTTGTAGTTCTCGAAGTTCATTGACAGGCTTGTTTGAAGGTGGCATCAACCCTAAAGAGAAGTCTTTTCTACTTTGAGCATGTAGGGGTGGGGAGAAAAATGCAGCTCTTGGGGGAATATAAGGAGGAGACCGCCTCGGTGAATAGACATTTCTCATTGCCAGTGCAAGACGCGGTGGGCCGGGAAAGCTCTTGGTGGAAAATAATGTCGAGGAGCTCCGTACGTGTTTCCTGGGGGAGGGGGAGGAAACGGAGGCTGTCTTCTCAGGAATGGGCCCCTGGCATCCAGTGGAAACAATGGTCCCGTCTGTGCAGGAAGAGGTGCAGGAGCAAAGCCAGGGCCAGTTGCTCTCCTATTGGCAGGGAGAGGTGAATTGGGCCCATTTAAGTGACCGAGATCATCTTTGGTATCACTTCTACTGACCTCCATCTCTAAAGACACTGGCGCATCCATTTTATACAGAGAAGGCATGTTAAAGCTTCTGACTTGTGCTAGTGCCGACTGTCTACTAGAATGAGGATAAAGTCTGTCTTGCCTTTGGGGAGGACGAGCCGGACGGGGAGGAATCCCCATCCTACCTGCCTGTTCCCCTGGAGGTGACAGGAGGTGCCCAGGGGCAGAAGGTGCCCTGTGAGGCTCAGTTAACCTCTCCCAGTTGGATTCTCGTGTCTCCTTGGTAATCTGATGGTCCAGAGGATGGATTTCCTGGGCCTCTTGAGCCGCCGCCGCCGCCGCCGCCGCCTCCCCCTCCTCCTCCTCCTCCTCAAGCACAGGTGAGAGTGTGCGTGGTGGGCCCCGCCACCAAGTTGGAGGAGAGACAAAAGCTCTCCTTGCAGAGGAAGGCCGGCCCCATGGTGAGGGACCACGGGGGGCATGCCCTCTGCCAAATGCTCTATTTGGAACATGGAGTGCACGAGGATCTTTTCGTAGAAGTGCAGATTGAAACTCTGTCTCAGCTAATTTTTGTCGGTGGTGAGAATTTCCTTTCCTTAAATCATTGAGTGTTCTTTCAGCCGCCTGAGCTGCCAACCAATTATCACGTGCTTTTTTCTCATAGGAGAGAATCTTCCCCTGATAAAAATGAACGATTCTCTCCGAGTGTTCTTCAAGATCTGCGACTCGCTCTCTGTAGGTCTCCAACTCTTGAGCTGCACGGCTGATGTCTCCATCTACTTTGGACAGTTTCTCTTCTTTCTCTACCCGGTCATTTTCCTGGGCTGTTAATTTCCTGTGGAGTTTCCGTGTATTTTCTTGATACAGTTGAGTCATTCCTTCAAGCTTCTGTTGAAGTTGTTGCTTCTCACTTTGCAACTGTGTATTTTCTGCCTCCAAAGATGCTTGTTGGGTCCGAAGCGTTTTAACACGCTCTGCAAGTGCTTCCTGTGTTTTCTCGACTTGAGATAACTGAGTGTAAATGCGGCTTCTCTCCCTTTCTAGGGCTCTGCAAGAAGCATTCAGCTCGGCAGCAGGAAGCAGTTTCTGCAGAGCTCCTCTTGGCCGATGATGGAAGTGGCCGTCATTGTCCGATTCGCTCTCCCTCTCTGACTCCAAGTTCTCCCCGTCCACTGTGTCTTCCCCGAGCACGGCAGCGCGGGCTTTCGGCTTGAGCAAGCGATGACACGGAGACTTGCTGGGATTTTCTTCCTCATTTAGAACTTGGCGTGCACGGCCTTCGGAGTCCTGCAATCTCACTTTCCGTTTCTTTAGTTCATTCCCTCGTTCTTTCCATGCTTCAGCTTCTGGTGCAAGCTGTTTCTGGAGTTCCTGCGGCTGGGCATTTTCATCCGAAGCGACTTTTACGGCCATCGTAAGCAGTTCTGCGTTCATTTGAAAGGTGTGGACAGTTGTTTTGGCTCCAGCTACTTGTGCCTTGAGAGATTGCGATTCCTCTTCGAGGGACCGTATTCTCTTGGCAATATCTGCCAGCAAGTCATCTTGTTGAGCATGTTTGGATTTCTCTTGTTTGATCTCTTTTGCTAGATGTCGAATTTCATCCTGAAGTTCAGATTGGGACCTGTTGAGCATCTTGTAAGTTGCCTCCAATCTTTGTGCTTCTGTGGACTGCTTCCCAAAGCTGGATTCCGGCAAAGGTGACTCTAAGTCTTCATACTGTTCTTGAAGGAGGCTAAATTTTTCAAGAATTTGTCCTTTTTCTTTAGTGAGTTCACAAAGCATCCTAGCCAGGTTAGTGTGTCTTCGCACAGAAAGCCGGCTTCTAGCGCATGGAAAACTTGTCCACACACAAAACAGAGCAGCCCAAAAAGCCACAGCTACACATCCGACCAATTCCCATGGAAAACCATGAGGATTAGGACCTGGTTTCCTGTCTTCAGGCCTTGCGGCCACAGTCCTGAGCAGCTCTTCCAGGAGCAGCGCCAAGAGCAGCTGAGGGGCAGCCCTGGACCCTGCCATGGCGACAAGGCTGCTTTGGCTGTCACAGCCACAACCAAGGCCTGGCGGGCCACCAGGAGGGGCCCAAAACACGAAGCGTTGGGTGTGGAAGCGGAATGAATCCCGCACCCAGCGAGCACAGCGGACCACAGCGGAGCGGAGCTGGCTGCAGGGCGAGTGAGGGCCACAGGCGCCCAGCGGCCTCACAGTCCCCACTGCTGCCCCTCCCCTCTTTGTGACACGTCAGGCCCCTAGCAACGGGCAGGTGCCCGGGCAGCAGCCTGCACGTGGCGCCCCCTCTCCTGGCCAGCCCGCCCCTCCCCTCGGGTTGGGTGGGGGCGGGGCCTTGGCGGGGAGGGGAGGCCAGGCGGGGAGACCAGAGGCGGCAGGCACCAGTGGCTCGCCAGCATCCTTTCACACTCAGTCAGGTGTTCTCTAGTTTTTCATTGCACCCACAGAAGCTTAGAAAGGGGACGAAACAGGAGGCAGATAACGTGGGTGGGGCTTAGGGCACAGGGAAGGTGTCACCCACAGCAGCCCTGGTCCTGGGGACTCAAGATCCCTTGTCCTCCCTGGCTTCCACTGGCAGTCACCTCCTGGCCTTGCGGTTGGGTGGAGCACGGGACTGCATTGTCTCTCTCTGAGGAGCCTCCCTCTTTAGCGGGGCTTGGTCAAGAAGGTGACCCCGAGCTTGAACCCTGAGGCTCCAGGGTGGCCCACTCGTGTCTGCAGTTGCTGTCCAGTCCCCAGAGCAGAGAGCAGCAAACGTGCTCTCAAAGGGCCACAGAGTAAATATTTCTGGCTTTGCAGGCCAGACCGTCTGAGTTGCTGTTACTCACCTCTGTCGTTCTAGCTGCAAAGCAGCCCTACGGGGTCCCTAAATGAATGGGTGTGGCTACGTGCCCGTGAAAGTCAGGGAAGGGCACTGACGTTTCAATTTCCTTTCTTTCCACGTGTCATGAAATAGTATTCTTCTCTGGATTTTCTTTCAACCAATTGCACATGGGAATACTATTCTTAGCTCACAGGCCACACCAAAACAGGCCTGGGGCTACATTTGTCCCGAGGGCCATACTTTGCCCACTTCTGCAGATCCCTCCTCCAGTCTAGCTAGAGGAACTCCTTTTGAAACTATCTAATGGTGTAGTGGGTTGCAGGGGTGCACACCCGTGGGTACTCAGGATGCTGAAGCAGGAGGATTATTTGAGCTCAGGTGTTCAAGGCTGCATGCAAGTGAGCAAAGATCACGCCCCGTCTCGAGAAAAAGAGAAAAAAAGGAAAAGGGAAAAAAAAATGTCTACTCGTTGTTATTTATGGTTTCTTCGCATTTGAGGCCAGACTTAACGCTCGTAGCCTTACAGGCTAACCACATTCTACTGGCAGCGACTTCTTCTGCTTGAGTAGGTCTAATTTTGACCATGGCATTTGGATGTCCATGAGCTATGGTATTGACTCATGTCATAATGGACTTTGGCCACTGTGACCTTTTTATTCTCTTTGGATTTCCATTTCTGAATCAGCGACTGGTGGACATTCAGTAATGTAGCTTTTATCATGGTAACATACACATGAGATGAAAGTAACCGTGGTACCATTTTCAAGTATAGAGTTCAGTGGCATGAAGTACATCCACAGTGCTGTAGTAGCATCAGCAGTTGATTTCTTTTCCCACTTCTCTCGAGGTTAGCTGTGTTACAACGCCGAGCTCTTAGAGGACAGGGCAGCATCTGGCGAGCAACAGTCAACACTGGATCAACATTGAAACGACCCTGCCTTCACGGCGCACTCATTCATTGACTCAGCGTTGCTGAAGGCCCTCTCATGGGCTGGTGCTGCCCTAAGAGCTAAGGGAAGAGCAGTGAGTATAAGCAAGTCCCTGAGGTCGTGGAACACACATTTCAGTGAGTGTTAACACAGAAGGAACAAGTATCATCCACAGGCACGCCCATGTGAACACACACACATATCGGGGAGTGACAAGTGAAGGGGGGTAGCAGAGGGCTAGGCACAGGGCTAGGCACAGAACACTCCGCAGTCAGAGGTCATAACCTAGATTGACAAACAGGAAGTGAGTAGGCCTTAAACACATAGCTGTAAGAAGGGCATAGAATCAAATGGATAAAGTCGGTGCACAATATCCTGTGTAGGACTGAAAGACACATATGCAAACAGAGGCCGTACGCGGTTCAGGTCAAAGCACATCGAAGGACACGTATGGAAACATGCTGGTGTGTCAAGCTCACGGAGGTGAGAATGGAAGTGTGGAAGGGGATAAAGGGGGAAAACACTGACTAAAAGGAGGGAATGTCTTTGCCTGGCTGGATGAGGGGGCCAGGAACCGAAATGTCAGATTATCTAGCGGAAGGTACCCGAGGTCCAAAGAGAATGGGCAAGGGAGGAGGTTTTGTTGGCAAGAGTGAAGAAATGAATGTACTTTTCCCTCTTTCCTGCCTTCTGAAACTAGGGCTACCCAGGAGCCTCCAAGCTGCTTCGTCTGCCTTGTGAAGCTGTCTGAAGGCGGCACGGCCTGCAGCCGTGCCACTGCCAGGGAGCAGCAGGGGTGATCGTGGTGGCAAGAGAAGGTGGGCCGGCACGAGGTAGGCAGCCCCTCCTGCTTGACCACACAGCTCTGCTCCACATTCCAGCTCCATGACCCCCCGCATATGTGACCTCTGGGCGGGTTGCTTTCTCTCTCCAAAGCTCAGCTTCCCCATCTGGGAAGAGGGAATGAGAACACTAAGCATTTCACAGGGTGGTTGTGAGGATTCCGTGAGCGGGCACATGGGAAGCACCGATCTCGGGGCCAGGACCACAGCGTGTTCTTGGAAATGCACAGTTATTAGCGGTCTTCTCTTTTGCTCCCATAAACCACTTGTCAAAGGAACTGAGTGCCAGAACACGTTCTGCGTGTTCAGAACGTGGCTGAGTGAGCTACAGGCAGACTACTGGCAACCTCTGCTCAATGACCCCTGGGGCTTTCACTTTTGAAACACAACAAAGCCGACCCTTGATTGTCAGTTCCCAGGGTCTGGGCCTGGAGAAGGCTCTAGTACCAACCTCCCCCCGGCATGTTCTCACAGTGCAAGAACAAGAGGAAACCCAACACTGCCCTGTTGATCTCTTCTCCGGGGAGCTATTGAATGGCCTGTGTCTATTTTTTGATGTACTGCGTTCAGGACAGCTTCCTTTTTGTACAAATTTGACATGGAATCACATAAGTGATTGAGTCAAAACACCAGGAAGAGAGCATGCGTGCCCGCGTGTGTGTGTGTGTGTGTGTGTGTGTGTGTGTGTGTGCTGATGGACATGTGTGGTCCTGTGATCTTATTCTAGGTGGTTGCTGAGTTTTCATGTCCAGGAGTCTTTTTTTTTTTTTTTTTTTTTCCCCTGGAGGGCTCTGGACACTGGGCAACATACCCTTTTTTCATATTCAGATCATCTTGACGTACAAAATACTACAAAAGTGTAAGTGAAATTTATAATTGCATTAAGCTTTAATTCAAGCAACAGTAGAATCACATAAGTAACAGCAGGAACGTAAAGTGAAATGGGAGATAGGTCAACATTCCTTGTGAAGGGAGCAAAAGTACTGTCAGGCTTCTTGTTGTAGTTCTCGAAGTTCATTGACAGGCTTGTTTGAAGGTGGCATCAACCCTAAAGAGAAGTCTTTTCTACTTTGAGCATGTAGGGGTGGGGAGAAAAATGCAGCTCTTGGGGGAATATAAGGAGGAGACCGCCTCGGTGAATAGACATTTCTCATTGCCAGTGCAAGACGCGGTGGGCCGGGAAAGCTCTTGGTGGAAAATAATGTCGAGGAGCTCCGTACGTGTTTCCTGGGGGAGGGGGAGGAAACGGAGGCTGTCTTCTCAGGAATGGGCCCCTGGCATCCAGTGGAAACAATGGTCCCGTCTGTGCAGGAAGAGGTGCAGGAGCAAAGCCAGGGCCAGTTGCTCTCCTATTGGCAGGGAGAGGTGAATTGGGCCCATTTAAGTGACCGAGATCATCTTTGGTATCACTTCTACTGACCTCCATCTCTAAAGACACTGGCGCATCCATTTTATACAGAGAAGGCATGTTAAAGCTTCTGACTTGTGCTAGTGCCGACTGTCTACTAGAATGAGGATAAAGTCTGTCTTGCCTTTGGGGAGGACGAGCCGGACGGGGAGGAATCCCCATCCTACCTGCCTGTTCCCCTGGAGGTGACAGGAGGTGCCCAGGGGCAGAAGGTGCCCTGTGAGGCTCAGTTAACCTCTCCCAGTTGGATTCTCGTGTCTCCTTGGTAATCTGATGGTCCAGAGGATGGATTTCCTGGGCCTCTTGAGCCGCCGCCGCCGCCGCCGCCGCCTCCCCCTCCTCCTCCTCCTCCTCAAGCACAGGTGAGAGTGTGCGTGGTGGGCCCCGCCACCAAGTTGGAGGAGAGACAAAAGCTCTCCTTGCAGAGGAAGGCCGGCCCCATGGTGAGGGACCACGGGGGGCATGCCCTCTGCCAAATGCTCTATTTGGAACATGGAGTGCACGAGGATCTTTTCGTAGAAGTGCAGATTGAAACTCTGTCTCAGCTAATTTTTGTCGGTGGTGAGAATTTCCTTTCCTTAAATCATTGAGTGTTCTTTCAGCCGCCTGAGCTGCCAACCAATTATCACGTGCTTTTTTCTCATAGGAGAGAATCTTCCCCTGATAAAAATGAACGATTCTCTCCGAGTGTTCTTCAAGATCTGCGACTCGCTCTCTGTAGGTCTCCAACTCTTGAGCTGCACGGCTGATGTCTCCATCTACTTTGGACAGTTTCTCTTCTTTCTCTACCCGGTCATTTTCCTGGGCTGTTAATTTCCTGTGGAGTTTCCGTGTATTTTCTTGATACAGTTGAGTCATTCCTTCAAGCTTCTGTTGAAGTTGTTGCTTCTCACTTTGCAACTGTGTATTTTCTGCCTCCAAAGATGCTTGTTGGGTCCGAAGCGTTTTAACACGCTCTGCAAGTGCTTCCTGTGTTTTCTCGACTTGAGATAACTGAGTGTAAATGCGGCTTCTCTCCCTTTCTAGGGCTCTGCAAGAAGCATTCAGCTCGGCAGCAGGAAGCAGTTTCTGCAGAGCTCCTCTTGGCCGATGATGGAAGTGGCCGTCATTGTCCGATTCGCTCTCCCTCTCTGACTCCAAGTTCTCCCCATCCACTGTGTCTTCCCCGAGCACGGCAGCGCGGGCTTTCGGCTTGAGCAAGCGATGACACGGAGACTTGCTGGGATTTTCTTCCTCATTTAGAACTTGGCGTGCACGGCCTTCGGAGTCCTGCAATCTCACTTTCCGTTTCTTTAGTTCATTCCCTCGTTCTTTCCATGCTTCAGCTTCTGGTGCAAGCTGTTTCTGGAGTTCCTGCGGCTGGGCATTTTCATCCGAAGCGACTTTTACGGCCATCGTAAGCAGTTCTGCGTTCATTTGAAAGGTGTGGACAGTTGTTTTGGCTCCAGCTACTTGTGCCTTGAGAGATTGCGATTCCTCTTCGAGGGACCGTATTCTCTTGGCAATATCTGCCAGCAAGTCATCTTGTTGAGCATGTTTGGATTTCTCTTGTTTGATCTCTTTTGCTAGATGTCGAATTTCATCCTGAAGTTCAGATTGGGACCTGTTGAGCATCTTGTAAGTTGCCTCCAATCTTTGTGCTTCTGTGGACTGCTTCCCAAAGCTGGATTCCGGCAAAGGTGACTCTAAGTCTTCATACTGTTCTTGAAGGAGGCTAAATTTTTCAAGAATTTGTCCTTTTTCTTTAGTGAGTTCACAAAGCATCCTAGCCAGGTTAGTGTGTCTTCGCACAGAAAGCCGGCTTCTAGCGCATGGAAAACTTGTCCACACACAAAACAGAGCAGCCCAAAAAGCCACAGCTACACATCCGACCAATTCCCATGGAAAACCATGAGGATTAGGACCTGGTTTCCTGTCTTCAGGCCTTGCGGCCACAGTCCTGAGCAGCTCTTCCAGGAGCAGCGCCAAGAGCAGCTGAGGGGCAGCCCTGGACCCTGCCATGGCGACAAGGCTGCTTTGGCTGTCACAGCCACAACCAAGGCCTGGCGGGCCACCAGGAGGGGCCCAAAACACGAAGCGTTGGGTGTGGAAGCGGAATGAATCCCGCACCCAGCGAGCACAGCGGACCACAGCGGAGCGGAGCTGGCTGCAGGGCGAGTGAGGGCCACAGGCGCCCAGCGGCCTCACAGTCCCCACTGCTGCCCCTCCCCTCTTTGTGACACGTCAGGCCCCTAGCAACGGGCAGGTGCCCGGGCAGCAGCCTGCACGTGGCGCCCCCTCTCCTGGCCAGCCCGCCCCTCCCCTCGGGTTGGGTGGGGGCGGGGCCTTGGCGGGGAGGGGAGGCCAGGCGGGGAGACCAGAGGCGGCAGGCACCAGTGGCTCGCCAGCATCCTTTCACACTCAGTCAGGTGTTCTCTAGTTTTTCATTGCACCCACAGAAGCTTAGAAAGGGGACGAAACAGGAGGCAGATAACGTGGGTGGGGCTTAGGGCACAGGGAAGGTGTCACCCACAGCAGCCCTGGTCCTGGGGACTCAAGATCCCTTGTCCTCCCTGGCTTCCACTGGCAGTCACCTCCTGGCCTTGCGGTTGGGTGGAGCACGGGACTGCATTGTCTCTCTCTGAGGAGCCTCCCTCTTTAGCGGGGCTTGGTCAAGAAGGTGACCCCGAGCTTGAACCCTGAGGCTCCAGGGTGGCCCACTCGTGTCTGCAGTTGCTGTCCAGTCCCCAGAGCAGAGAGCAGCAAACGTGCTCTCAAAGGGCCACAGAGTAAATATTTCTGGCTTTGCAGGCCAGACCGTCTGAGTTGCTGTTACTCACCTCTGTCGTTCTAGCTGCAAAGCAGCCCTACGGGGTCCCTAAATGAATGGGTGTGGCTACGTGCCCGTGAAAGTCAGGGAAGGGCACTGACGTTTCAATTTCCTTTCTTTCCACGTGTCATGAAATAGTATTCTTCTCTGGATTTTCTTTCAACCAATTGCACATGGGAATACTATTCTTAGCTCACAGGCCACACCAAAACAGGCCTGGGGCTACATTTGTCCCGAGGGCCATACTTTGCCCACTTCTGCAGATCCCTCCTCCAGTCTAGCTAGAGGAACTCCTTTTGAAACTATCTAATGGTGTAGTGGGTTGCAGGGGTGCACACCCGTGGGTACTCAGGATGCTGAAGCAGGAGGATTATTTGAGCTCAGGTGTTCAAGGCTGCATGCAAGTGAGCAAAGATCACGCCCCGTCTCGAGAAAAAGAGAAAAAAAGGAAAAGGGAAAAAAAAATGTCTACTCGTTGTTATTTATGGTTTCTTCGCATTTGAGGCCAGACTTAACGCTCGTAGCCTTACAGGCTAACCACATTCTACTGGCAGCGACTTCTTCTGCTTGAGTAGGTCTAATTTTGACCATGGCATTTGGATGTCCATGAGCTATGGTATTGACTCATGTCATAATGGACTTTGGCCACTGTGACCTTTTTATTCTCTTTGGATTTCCATTTCTGAATCAGCGACTGGTGGACATTCAGTAATGTAGCTTTTATCATGGTAACATACACATGAGATGAAAGTAACCGTGGTACCATTTTCAAGTATAGAGTTCAGTGGCATGAAGTACATCCACAGTGCTGTAGTAGCATCAGCAGTTGATTTCTTTTCCCACTTCTCTCGAGGTTAGCTGTGTTACAACGCCGAGCTCTTAGAGGACAGGGCAGCATCTGGCGAGCAACAGTCAACACTGGATCAACATTGAAACGACCCTGCCTTCACGGCGCACTCATTCATTGACTCAGCGTTGCTGAAGGCCCTCTCATGGGCTGGTGCTGCCCTAAGAGCTAAGGGAAGAGCAGTGAGTATAAGCAAGTCCCTGAGGTCGTGGAACACACATTTCAGTGAGTGTTAACACAGAAGGAACAAGTATCATCCACAGGCACGCCCATGTGAACACACACACATATCGGGGAGTGACAAGTGAAGGGGGGTAGCAGAGGGCTAGGCACAGGGCTAGGCACAGAACACTCCGCAGTCAGAGGTCATAACCTAGATTGACAAACAGGAAGTGAGTAGGCCTTAAACACATAGCTGTAAGAAGGGCATAGAATCAAATGGATAAAGTCGGTGCACAATATCCTGTGTAGGACTGAAAGACACATATGCAAACAGAGGCCGTACGCGGTTCAGGTCAAAGCACATCGAAGGACACGTATGGAAACATGCTGGTGTGTCAAGCTCACGGAGGTGAGAATGGAAGTGTGGAAGGGGATAAAGGGGGAAAACACTGACTAAAAGGAGGGAATGTCTTTGCCTGGCTGGATGAGGGGGCCAGGAACCGAAATGTCAGATTATCTAGCGGAAGGTACCCGAGGTCCAAAGAGAATGGGCAAGGGAGGAGGTTTTGTTGGCAAGAGTGAAGAAATGAATGTACTTTTCCCTCTTTCCTGCCTTCTGAAACTAGGGCTACCCAGGAGCCTCCAAGCTGCTTCGTCTGCCTTGTGAAGCTGTCTGAAGGCGGCACGGCCTGCAGCCGTGCCACTGCCAGGGAGCAGCAGGGGTGATCGTGGTGGCAAGAGAAGGTGGGCCGGCACGAGGTAGGCAGCCCCTCCTGCTTGACCACACAGCTCTGCTCCACATTCCAGCTCCATGACCCCCCGCATATGTGACCTCTGGGCGGGTTGCTTTCTCTCTCCAAAGCTCAGCTTCCCCATCTGGGAAGAGGGAATGAGAACACTAAGCATTTCACAGGGTGGTTGTGAGGATTCCGTGAGCGGGCACATGGGAAGCACCGATCTCGGGGCCAGGACCACAGCGTGTTCTTGGAAATGCACAGTTATTAGCGGTCTTCTCTTTTGCTCCCATAAACCACTTGTCAAAGGAACTGAGTGCCAGAACACGTTCTGCGTGTTCAGAACGTGGCTGAGTGAGCTACAGGCAGACTACTGGCAACCTCTGCTCAATGACCCCTGGGGCTTTCACTTTTGAAACACAACAAAGCCGACCCTTGATTGTCAGTTCCCAGGGTCTGGGCCTGGAGAAGGCTCTAGTACCAACCTCCCCCCGGCATGTTCTCACAGTGCAAGAACAAGAGGAAACCCAACACTGCCCTGTTGATCTCTTCTCCGGGGAGCTATTGAATGGCCTGTGTCTATTTTTTGATGTACTGCGTTCAGGACAGCTTCCTTTTTGTACAAATTTGACATGGAATCACATAAGTGATTGAGTCAAAACACCAGGAAGAGAGCATGCGTGCCCGCGTGTGTGTGTGTGTGTGTGTGTGTGTGTGTGTGTGCTGATGGACATGTGTGGTCCTGTGATCTTATTCTAGGTGGTTGCTGAGTTTTCATGTCCAGGAGTCTTTTTTTTTTTTTTTTTTTTTTCCCCTGGAGGGCTCTGGACACTGGGCAACATACCCTTTTTTCATATTCAGATCATCTTGACGTACAAAATACTACAAAAGTGTAAGTGAAATTTATAATTGCATTAAGCTTTAATTCAAGCAACAGTAGAATCACATAAGTAACAGCAGGAACGTAAAGTGAAATGGGAGATAGGTCAACATTCCTTGTGAAGGGAGCAAAAGTACTGTCAGGCTTCTTGTTGTAGTTCTCGAAGTTCATTGACAGGCTTGTTTGAAGGTGGCATCAACCCTAAAGAGAAGTCTTTTCTACTTTGAGCATGTAGGGGTGGGGAGAAAAATGCAGCTCTTGGGGGAATATAAGGAGGAGACCGCCTCGGTGAATAGACATTTCTCATTGCCAGTGCAAGACGCGGTGGGCCGGGAAAGCTCTTGGTGGAAAATAATGTCGAGGAGCTCCGTACGTGTTTCCTGGGGGAGGAGGAGGAAACGGAGGCTGTCTTCTCAGGAATGGGCCCCTGGCATCCAGTGGAAACAATGGTCCCGTCTGTGCAGGAAGAGGTGCAGGAGCAAAGCCAGGGCCAGTTGCTCTCCTATTGGCAGGGAGAGGTGAATTGGGCCCATTTAAGTGACCGAGATCATCTTTGGTATCACTTCTACTGACCTCCATCTCTAAAGACACTGGCGCATCCATTTTATACAGAGAAGGCATGTTAAAGCTTCTGACTTGTGCTAGTGCCGACTGTCTACTAGAATGAGGATAAAGTCTGTCTTGCCTTTGGGGAGGACGAGCCGGACGGGGAGGAATCCCCATCCTACCTGCCTGTTCCCCTGGAGGTGACAGGAGGTGCCCAGGGGCAGAAGGTGCCCTGTGAGGCTCAGTTAACCTCTCCCAGTTGGATTCTCGTGTCTCCTTGGTAATCTGATGGTCCAGAGGATGGATTTCCTGGGCCTCTTGAGCCGCCGCCGCCGCCGCCGCCGCCTCCCCCTCCTCCTCCTCCTCCTCAAGCACAGGTGAGAGTGTGCGTGGTGGGCCCCGCCACCAAGTTGGAGGAGAGACAAAAGCTCTCCTTGCAGAGGAAGGCCGGCCCCATGGTGAGGGACCACGGGGGGCATGCCCTCTGCCAAATGCTCTATTTGGAACATGGAGTGCACGAGGATCTTTTCGTAGAAGTGCAGATTGAAACTCTGTCTCAGCTAATTTTTGTCGGTGGTGAGAATTTCCTTTCCTTAAATCATTGAGTGTTCTTTCAGCCGCCTGAGCTGCCAACCAATTATCACGTGCTTTTTTCTCATAGGAGAGAATCTTCCCCTGATAAAAATGAACGATTCTCTCCGAGTGTTCTTCAAGATCTGCGACTCGCTCTCTGTAGGTCTCCAACTCTTGAGCTGCACGGCTGATGTCTCCATCTACTTTGGACAGTTTCTCTTCTTTCTCTACCCGGTCATTTTCCTGGGCTGTTAATTTCCTGTGGAGTTTCCGTGTATTTTCTTGATACAGTTGAGTCATTCCTTCAAGCTTCTGTTGAAGTTGTTGCTTCTCACTTTGCAACTGTGTATTTTCTGCCTCCAAAGATGCTTGTTGGGTCCGAAGCGTTTTAACACGCTCTGCAAGTGCTTCCTGTGTTTTCTCGACTTGAGATAACTGAGTGTAAATGCGGCTTCTCTCCCTTTCTAGGGCTCTGCAAGAAGCATTCAGCTCGGCAGCAGGAAGCAGTTTCTGCAGAGCTCCTCTTGGCCGATGATGGAAGTGGCCGTCATTGTCCGATTCGCTCTCCCTCTCTGACTCCAAGTTCTCCCCATCCACTGTGTCTTCCCCGAGCACGGCAGCGCGGGCTTTCGGCTTGAGCAAGCGATGACACGGAGACTTGCTGGGATTTTCTTCCTCATTTAGAACTTGGCGTGCACGGCCTTCGGAGTCCTGCAATCTCACTTTCCGTTTCTTTAGTTCATTCCCTCGTTCTTTCCATGCTTCAGCTTCTGGTGCAAGCTGTTTCTGGAGTTCCTGCGGCTGGGCATTTTCATCCGAAGCGACTTTTACGGCCATCGTAAGCAGTTCTGCGTTCATTTGAAAGGTGTGGACAGTTGTTTTGGCTCCAGCTACTTGTGCCTTGAGAGATTGCGATTCCTCTTCGAGGGACCGTATTCTCTTGGCAATATCTGCCAGCAAGTCATCTTGTTGAGCATGTTTGGATTTCTCTTGTTTGATCTCTTTTGCTAGATGTCGAATTTCATCCTGAAGTTCAGATTGGGACCTGTTCAGCATCTTGTAAGTTGCCTCCAATCTTTGTGCTTCTGTGGACTGCTTCCCAAAGCTGGATTCCGGCAAAGGTGACTCTAAGTCTTCATACTGTTCTTGAAGGAGGCTAAATTTTTCAAGAATTTGTCCTTTTTCTTTAGTGAGTTCACAAAGCATCCTAGCCAGGTTAGTGTGTCTTCGCACAGAAAGCCGGCTTCTAGCGCATGGAAAACTTGTCCACACACAAAACAGAGCAGCCCAAAAAGCCACAGCTACACATCCGACCAATTCCCATGGAAAACCATGAGGATTAGGACCTGGTTTCCTGTCTTCAGGCCTTGCGGCCACAGTCCTGAGCAGCTCTTCCAGGAGCAGCGCCAAGAGCAGCCGAGGGGCAGCCCTGGACCCTGCCATGGCGACAAGGCTGCTTTGGCTGCCACAGCCACAACCAAGGCCTGGCGGGCCACCAGGAGGGGCCCAAAACACGAAGCGTTGGGTGTGGAAGCGGAATGAATCCCGCACCCAGCGAGCACAGCGGACCACAGCGGAGCGGAGCTGGCTGCAGGGCGAGTGAGGGCCACAGGCGCCCAGCGGCCTCACAGTCCCCACTGCTGCCCCTCCCCTCTTTGTGACACGTCAGGCCCCTAGCAACGGGCAGGTGCCCGGGCAGCAGCCTGCACGTGGCGCCCCCTCTCCTGGCCAGCCCGCCCCTCCCCTCGGGTTGGGTGGGGGCGGGGCCTTGGCGGGGAGGGGAGGCCAGGCGGGGAGACCAGAGGCGGCAGGCACCAGTGGCTCGCCAGCATCCTTTCACACTCAGTCAGGTGTTCTCTAGTTTTTCATTGCACCCACAGAAGCTTAGAAAGGGGACGAAACAGGAGGCAGATAACGTGGGTGGGGCTTAGGGCACAGGGAAGGTGTCACCCACAGCAGCCCTGGTCCTGGGGACTCAAGATCCCTTGTCCTCCCTGGCTTCCACTGGCAGTCACCTCCTGGCCTTGCGGTTGGGTGGAGCACGGGACTGCATTGTCTCTCTCTGAGGAGCCTCCCTCTTTAGCGGGGCTTGGTCAAGAAGGTGACCCCGAGCTTGAACCCTGAGGCTCCAGGGTGGCCCACTCGTGTCTGCAGTTGCTGTCCAGTCCCCAGAGCAGAGAGCAGCAAACGTGCTCTCAAAGGGCCACAGAGTAAATATTTCTGGCTTTGCAGGCCAGACCGTCTGAGTTGCTGTTACTCACCTCTGTCGTTCTAGCTGCAAAGCAGCCCTACGGGGTCCCTAAATGAATGGGTGTGGCTACGTGCCCGTGAAAGTCAGGGAAGGGCACTGACGTTTCAATTTCCTTTCTTTCCACGTGTCATGAAATAGTATTCTTCTCTGGATTTTCTTTCAACCAATTGCACATGGGAATACTATTCTTAGCTCACAGGCCACACCAAAACAGGCCTGGGGCTACATTTGTCCCGAGGGCCATACTTTGCCCACTTCTGCAGATCCCTCCTCCAGTCTAGCTAGAGGAACTCCTTTTGAAACTATCTAATGGTGTAGTGGGTTGCAGGGGTGCACACCCGTGGGTACTCAGGATGCTGAAGCAGGAGGATTATTTGAGCTCAGGTGTTCAAGGCTGCATGCAAGTGAGCAAAGATCACGCCCCGTCTCGAGAAAAAGAGAAAAAAAGGAAAAGGGAAAAAAAAATGTCTACTCGTTGTTATTTATGGTTTCTTCGCATTTGAGGCCAGACTTAACGCTCGTAGCCTTACAGGCTAACCACATTCTACTGGCAGCGACTTCTTCTGCTTGAGTAGGTCTAATTTTGACCATGGCATTTGGATGTCCATGAGCTATGGTATTGACTCATGTCATAATGGACTTTGGCCACTGTGACCTTTTTATTCTCTTTGGATTTCCATTTCTGAATCAGCGACTGGTGGACATTCAGTAATGTAGCTTTTATCATGGTAACATACACATGAGATGAAAGTAACCGTGGTACCATTTTCAAGTATAGAGTTCAGTGGCATGAAGTACATCCACAGTGCTGTAGTAGCATCAGCAGTTGATTTCTTTTCCCACTTCTCTCGAGGTTAGCTGTGTTACAACGCCGAGCTCTTAGAGGACAGGGCAGCATCTGGCGAGCAACAGTCAACACTGGATCAACATTGAAACGACCCTGCCTTCACGGCGCACTCATTCATTGACTCAGCGTTGCTGAAGGCCCTCTCATGGGCTGGTGCTGCCCTAAGAGCTAAGGGAAGAGCAGTGAGTATAAGCAAGTCCCTGAGGTCGTGGAACACACATTTCAGTGAGTGTTAACACAGAAGGAACAAGTATCATCCACAGGCACGCCCATGTGAACACACACACATATCGGGGAGTGACAAGTGAAGGGGGGTAGCAGAGGGCTAGGCACAGGGCTAGGCACAGAACACTCCGCAGTCAGAGGTCATAACCTAGATTGACAAACAGGAAGTGAGTAGGCCTTAAACACATAGCTGTAAGAAGGGCATAGAATCAAATGGATAAAGTCGGTGCACAATATCCTGTGTAGGACTGAAAGACACATATGCAAACAGAGGCCGTACGCGGTTCAGGTCAAAGCACATCGAAGGACACGTATGGAAACATGCTGGTGTGTCAAGCTCACGGAGGTGAGAATGGAAGTGTGGAAGGGGATAAAGGGGGAAAACACTGACTAAAAGGAGGGAATGTCTTTGCCTGGCTGGATGAGGGGGCCAGGAACCGAAATGTCAGATTATCTAGCGGAAGGTACCCGAGGTCCAAAGAGAATGGGCAAGGGAGGAGGTTTTGTTGGCAAGAGTGAAGAAATGAATGTACTTTTCCCTCTTTCCTGCCTTCTGAAACTAGGGCTACCCAGGAGCCTCCAAGCTGCTTCGTCTGCCTTGTGAAGCTGTCTGAAGGCGGCACGGCCTGCAGCCGTGCCACTGCCAGGGAGCAGCAGGGGTGATCGTGGTGGCAAGAGAAGGTGGGCCGGCACGAGGTAGGCAGCCCCTCCTGCTTGACCACACAGCTCTGCTCCACATTCCAGCTCCATGACCCCCCGCATATGTGACCTCTGGGCGGGTTGCTTTCTCTCTCCAAAGCTCAGCTTCCCCATCTGGGAAGAGGGAATGAGAACACTAAGCATTTCACAGGGTGGTTGTGAGGATTCCGTGAGCGGGCACATGGGAAGCACCGATCTCGGGGCCAGGACCACAGCGTGTTCTTGGAAATGCACAGTTATTAGCGGTCTTCTCTTTTGCTCCCATAAACCACTTGTCAAAGGAACTGAGTGCCAGAACACGTTCTGCGTGTTCAGAACGTGGCTGAGTGAGCTACAGGCAGACTACTGGCAACCTCTGCTCAATGACCCCTGGGGCTTTCACTTTTGAAACACAACAAAGCCGACCCTTGATTGTCAGTTCCCAGGGTCTGGGCCTGGAGAAGGCTCTAGTACCAACCTCCCCCCGGCATGTTCTCACAGTGCAAGAACAAGAGGAAACCCAACACTGCCCTGTTGATCTCTTCTCCGGGGAGCTATTGAATGGCCTGTGTCTATTTTTTGATGTACTGCGTTCAGGACAGCTTCCTTTTTGTACAAATTTGACATGGAATCACATAAGTGATTGAGTCAAAACACCAGGAAGAGAGCATGCGTGCCCGCGTGTGTGTGTGTGTGTGTGTGTGTGTGTGTATGTGTGTGCTGATGGACATGTGTGGTCCTGTGATCTTATTCTAGGTGGTTGCTGAGTTTTCATGTCCAGGAGTCTTTTTTTTTTTTTTTTTTTTTCCCCTGGAGGGCTCTGGACACTGGGCAACATACCCTTTTTTCATATTCAGATCATCTTGACGTACAAAATACTACAAAAGTGTAAGTGAAATTTATAATTGCATTAAGCTTTAATTCAAGCAACAGTAGAATCACATAAGTAACAGCAGGAACGTAAAGTGAAATGGGAGATAGGTCAACATTCCTTGTGAAGGGAGCAAAAGTACTGTCAGGCTTCTTGTTGTAGTTCTCGAAGTTCATTGACAGGCTTGTTTGAAGGTGGCATCAACCCTAAAGAGAAGTCTTTTCTACTTTGAGCATGTAGGGGTGGGGAGAAAAATGCAGCTCTTGGGGGAATATAAGGAGGAGACCGCCTCGGTGAATAGACATTTCTCATTGCCAGTGCAAGACGCGGTGGGCCGGGAAAGCTCTTGGTGGAAAATAATGTCGAGGAGCTCCGTACGTGTTTCCTGGGGGAGGGGGAGGAAACGGAGGCTGTCTTCTCAGGAATGGGCCCCTGGCATCCAGTGGAAACAATGGTCCCGTCTGTGCAGGAAGAGGTGCAGGAGCAAAGCCAGGGCCAGTTGCTCTCCTATTGGCAGGGAGAGGTGAATTGGGCCCATTTAAGTGACCGAGATCATCTTTGGTATCACTTCTACTGACTTCCATCTCTAAAGACACTGGCGCATCCATTTTATACAGAGAAGGCATGTTAAAGCTTCTGACTTGTGCTAGTGCCGACTGTCTACTAGAATGAGGATAAAGTCTGTCTTGCCTTTGGGGAGGACGAGCCGGACGGGGAGGAATCCCCATCCTACCTGCCTGTTCCCCTGGAGGTGACAGGAGGTGCCCAGGGGCAGAAGGTGCCCTGTGAGGCTCAGTTAACCTCTCCCAGTTGGATTCTCGTGTCTCCTTGGTAATCTGATGGTCCAGAGGATGGATTTCCTGGGCCTCTTGAGCCGCCGCCGCCGCCGCCGCCGCCGCCTCCCCCTCCTCCTCCTCCTCCTCAAGCACAGGTGAGAGTGTGCGTGGTGGGCCCCGCCACCAAGTTGGAGGAGAGACAAAAGCTCTCCTTGCAGAGGAAGGCCGGCCCCATGGTGAGGGACCACGGGGGGCATGCCCTCTGCCAAATGCTCTATTTGGAACATGGAGTGCACGAGGATCTTTTCGTAGAAGTGCAGATTGAAACTCTGTCTCAGCTAATTTTTGTCGGTGGTGAGAATTTCCTTTCCTTAAATCATTGAGTGTTCTTTCAGCCGCCTGAGCTGCCAACCAATTATCACGTGCTTTTTTCTCATAGGAGAGAATCTTCCCCTGATAAAAATGAACGATTCTCTCCGAGTGTTCTTCAAGATCTGCGACTCGCTCTCTGTAGGTCTCCAACTCTTGAGCTGCACGGCTGATGTCTCCATCTACTTTGGACAGTTTCTCTTCTTTCTCTACCCGGTCATTTTCCTGGGCTGTTAATTTCCTGTGGAGTTTCCGTGTATTTTCTTGATACAGTTGAGTCATTCCTTCAAGCTTCTGTTGAAGTTGTTGCTTCTCACTTTGCAACTGTGTATTTTCTGCCTCCAAAGATGCTTGTTGGGTCCGAAGCGTTTTAACACGCTCTGCAAGTGCTTCCTGTGTTTTCTCGACTTGAGATAACTGAGTGTAAATGCGGCTTCTCTCCCTTTCTAGGGCTCTGCAAGAAGCATTCAGCTCGGCAGCAGGAAGCAGTTTCTGCAGAGCTCCTCTTGGCCGATGATGGAAGTGGCCGTCATTGTCCGATTCGCTCTCCCTCTCTGACTCCAAGTTCTCCCCGTCCACTGTGTCTTCCCCGAGCACGGCAGCGCGGGCTTTCGGCTTGAGCAAGCGATGACACGGAGACTTGCTGGGATTTTCTTCCTCATTTAGAACTTGGCGTGCACGGCCTTCGGAGTCCTGCAATCTCACTTTCCGTTTCTTTAGTTCATTCCCTCGTTCTTTCCATGCTTCAGCTTCTGGTGCAAGCTGTTTCTGGAGTTCCTGCGGCTGGGCATTTTCATCCGAAGCGACTTTTACGGCCATCGTAAGCAGTTCTGCGTTCATTTGAAAGGTGTGGACAGTTGTTTTGGCTCCAGCTACTTGTGCCTTGAGAGATTGCGATTCCTCTTCGAGGGACCGTATTCTCTTGGCAATATCTGCCAGCAAGTCATCTTGTTGAGCATGTTTGGATTTCTCTTGTTTGATCTCTTTTGCTAGATGTCGAATTTCATCCTGAAGTTCAGATTGGGACCTGTTCAGCATCTTGTAAGTTGCCTCCAATCTTTGTGCTTCTGTGGACTGCTTCCCAAAGCTGGATTCCGGCAAAGGTGACTCTAAGTCTTCATACTGTTCTTGAAGGAGGCTAAATTTTTCAAGAATTTGTCCTTTTTCTTTAGTGAGTTCACAAAGCATCCTAGCCAGGTTAGTGTGTCTTCGCACAGAAAGCCGGCTTCTAGCGCATGGAAAACTTGTCCACACACAAAACAGAGCAGCCCAAAAAGCCACAGCTACACATCCGACCAATTCCCATGGAAAACCATGAGGATTAGGACCTGGTTTCCTGTCTTCAGGCCTTGCGGCCACAGTCCTGAGCAGCTCTTAAAGGAGCAGCGCCAAGAGCAGCCGAGGGGCAGCCCTGGACCCTGCCATGGCGACAAGGCTGCTTTGGCTGCCACAGCCACAACCAAGGCCTGGCGGGCCACCAGGAGGGGCCCAAAACACGAAGCGTTGGGTGTGGAAGCGGAATGAATCCCGCACCCAGCGAGCACAGCGGACCACAGCGGAGCGGAGCTGGCTGCAGGGCGAGTGAGGGCCACAGGCGCCCAGCGGCCTCACAGTCCCCACTGCTGCCCCTCCCCTCTTTGTGACACGTCAGGCCCCTAGCAACGGGCAGGTGCCCGGGCAGCAGCCTGCACGTGGCGCCCCCTCTCCTGGCCAGCCCGCCCCTCCCCTCGGGTTGGGTGGGGGCGGGGCCTTGGCGGGGAGGGGAGGCCAGGCGGGGAGACCAGAGGCGGCAGGCACCAGTGGCTCGCCAGCATCCTTTCACACTCAGTCAGGTGTTCTCTAGTTTTTCATTGCACCCACAGAAGCTTAGAAAGGGGACGAAACAGGAGGCAGATAACGTGGGTGGGGCTTAGGGCACAGGGAAGGTGTCACCCACAGCAGCCCTGGTCCTGGGGACTCAAGATCCCTTGTCCTCCCTGGCTTCCACTGGCAGTCACCTCCTGGCCTTGCGGTTGGGTGGAGCACGGGACTGCATTGTCTCTCTCTGAGGAGCCTCCCTCTTTAGCGGGGCTTGGTCAAGAAGGTGACCCCGAGCTTGAACCCTGAGGCTCCAGGGTGGCCCACTCGTGTCTGCAGTTGCTGTCCAGTCCCCAGAGCAGAGAGCAGCAAACGTGCTCTCAAAGGGCCACAGAGTAAATATTTCTGGCTTTGCAGGCCAGACCGTCTGAGTTGCTGTTACTCACCTCTGTCGTTCTAGCTGCAAAGCAGCCCTACGGGGTCCCTAAATGAATGGGTGTGGCTACGTGCCCGTGAAAGTCAGGGAAGGGCACTGACGTTTCAATTTCCTTTCTTTCCACGTGTCATGAAATAGTATTCTTCTCTGGATTTTCTTTCAACCAATTGCACATGGGAATACTATTCTTAGCTCACAGGCCACACCAAAACAGGCCTGGGGCTACATTTGTCCCGAGGGCCATACTTTGCCCACTTCTGCAGATCCCTCCTCCAGTCTAGCTAGAGGAACTCCTTTTGAAACTATCTAATGGTGTAGTGGGTTGCAGGGGTGCACACCCGTGGGTACTCAGGATGCTGAAGCAGGAGGATTATTTGAGCTCAGGTGTTCAAGGCTGCATGCAAGTGAGCAAAGATCACGCCCCGTCTCGAGAAAAAGAGAAAAAAAGGAAAAGGGAAAAAAAAATGTCTACTCGTTGTTATTTATGGTTTCTTCGCATTTGAGGCCAGACTTAACGCTCGTAGCCTTACAGGCTAACCACATTCTACTGGCAGCGACTTCTTCTGCTTGAGTAGGTCTAATTTTGACCATGGCATTTGGATGTCCATGAGCTATGGTATTGACTCATGTCATAATGGACTTTGGCCACTGTGACCTTTTTATTCTCTTTGGATTTCCATTTCTGAATCAGCGACTGGTGGACATTCAGTAATGTAGCTTTTATCATGGTAACATACACATGAGATGAAAGTAACCGTGGTACCATTTTCAAGTATAGAGTTCAGTGGCATGAAGTACATCCACAGTGCTGTAGTAGCATCAGCAGTTGATTTCTTTTCCCACTTCTCTCGAGGTTAGCTGTGTTACAACGCCGAGCTCTTAGAGGACAGGGCAGCATCTGGCGAGCAACAGTCAACACTGGATCAACATTGAAACGACCCTGCCTTCACGGCGCACTCATTCATTGACTCAGCGTTGCTGAAGGCCCTCTCATGGGCTGGTGCTGCCCTAAGAGCTAAGGGAAGAGCAGTGAGTATAAGCAAGTCCCTGAGGTCGTGGAACACACATTTCAGTGAGTGTTAACACAGAAGGAACAAGTATCATCCACAGGCACGCCCATGTGAACACACACACATATCGGGGAGTGACAAGTGAAGGGGGGTAGCAGAGGGCTAGGCACAGGGCTAGGCACAGAACACTCCGCAGTCAGAGGTCATAACCTAGATTGACAAACAGGAAGTGAGTAGGCCTTAAACACATAGCTGTAAGAAGGGCATAGAATCAAATGGATAAAGTCGGTGCACAATATCCTGTGTAGGACTGAAAGACACATATGCAAACAGAGGCCGTACGCGGTTCAGGTCAAAGCACATCGAAGGACACGTATGGAAACATGCTGGTGTGTCAAGCTCACGGAGGTGAGAATGGAAGTGTGGAAGGGGATAAAGGGGGAAAACACTGACTAAAAGGAGGGAATGTCTTTGCCTGGCTGGATGAGGGGGCCAGGAACCGAAATGTCAGATTATCTAGCGGAAGGTACCCGAGGTCCAAAGAGAATGGGCAAGGGAGGAGGTTTTGTTGGCAAGAGTGAAGAAATGAATGTACTTTTCCCTCTTTCCTGCCTTCTGAAACTAGGGCTACCCAGGAGCCTCCAAGCTGCTTCGTCTGCCTTGTGAAGCTGTCTGAAGGCGGCACGGCCTGCAGCCGTGCCACTGCCAGGGAGCAGCAGGGGTGATCGTGGTGGCAAGAGAAGGTGGGCCGGCACGAGGTAGGCAGCCCCTCCTGCTTGACCACACAGCTCTGCTCCACATTCCAGCTCCATGACCCCCCGCATATGTGACCTCTGGGCGGGTTGCTTTCTCTCTCCAAAGCTCAGCTTCCCCATCTGGGAAGAGGGAATGAGAACACTAAGCATTTCACAGGGTGGTTGTGAGGATTCCGTGAGCGGGCACATGGGAAGCACCGATCTCGGGGCCAGGACCACAGCGTGTTCTTGGAAATGCACAGTTATTAGCGGTCTTCTCTTTTGCTCCCATAAACCACTTGTCAAAGGAACTGAGTGCCAGAACACGTTCTGCGTGTTCAGAACGTGGCTGAGTGAGCTACAGGCAGACTACTGGCAACCTCTGCTCAATGACCCCTGGGGCTTTCACTTTTGAAACACAACAAAGCCGACCCTTGATTGTCAGTTCCCAGGGTCTGGGCCTGGAGAAGGCTCTAGTACCAACCTCCCCCCGGCATGTTCTCACAGTGCAAGAACAAGAGGAAACCCAACACTGCCCTGTTGATCTCTTCTCCGGGGAGCTATTGAATGGCCTGTGTCTATTTTTTGATGTACTGCGTTCAGGACAGCTTCCTTTTTGTACAAATTTGACATGGAATCACATAAGTGATTGAGTCAAAACACCAGGAAGAGAGCATGCGTGCCCGCGTGTGTGTGTGTGTGTGTGTGTGTGTGTGTATGTGTGTGCTGATGGACATGTGTGGTCCTGTGATCTTATTCTAGGTGGTTGCTGAGTTTTCATGTCCAGGAGTCTTTTTTTTTTTTTTTTTTTTTCCCCTGGAGGGCTCTGGACACTGGGCAACATACCCTTTTTTCATATTCAGATCATCTTGACGTACAAAATACTACAAAAGTGTAAGTGAAATTTATAATTGCATTAAGCTTTAATTCAAGCAACAGTAGAATCACATAAGTAACAGCAGGAACGTAAAGTGAAATGGGAGATAGGTCAACATTCCTTGTGAAGGGAGCAAAAGTACTGTCAGGCTTCTTGTTGTAGTTCTCGAAGTTCATTGACAGGCTTGTTTGAAGGTGGCATCAACCCTAAAGAGAAGTCTTTTCTACTTTGAGCATGTAGGGGTGGGGAGAAAAATGCAGCTCTTGGGGGAATATAAGGAGGAGACCGCCTCGGTGAATAGACATTTCTCATTGCCAGTGCAAGACGCGGTGGGCCGGGAAAGCTCTTGGTGGAAAATAATGTCGAGGAACTCCGTACGTGTTTCCTGGGGGAGGGGGAGGAAACGGAGGCTGTCTTCTCAGGAATGGGCCCCTGGCATCCAGTGGAAACAATGGTCCCGTCTGTGCAGGAAGAGGTGCAGGAGCAAAGCCAGGGCCAGTTGCTCTCCTATTGGCAGGGAGAGGTGAATTGGGCCCATTTAAGTGACCGAGATCATCTTTGGTATCACTTCTACTGACTTCCATCTCTAAAGACACTGGCGCATCCATTTTATACAGAGAAGGCATGTTAAAGCTTCTGACTTGTGCTAGTGCCGACTGTCTACTAGAATGAGGATAAAGTCTGTCTTGCCTTTGGGGAGGACGAGCCGGACGGGGAGGAATCCCCATCCTACCTGCCTGTTCCCCTGGAGGTGACAGGAGGTGCCCAGGGGCAGAAGGTGCCCTGTGAGGCTCAGTTAACCTCTCCCAGTTGGATTCTCGTGTCTCCTTGGTAATCTGATGGTCCAGAGGATGGATTTCCTGGGCCTCTTGAGCCGCCGCCGCCGCCGCCGCCGCCGCCTCCCCCTCCTCCTCCTCCTCCTCAAGCACAGGTGAGAGTGTGCGTGGTGGGCCCCGCCACCAAGTTGGAGGAGAGACAAAAGCTCTCCTTGCAGAGGAAGGCCGGCCCCATGGTGAGGGACCACGGGGGGCATGCCCTCTGCCAAATGCTCTATTTGGAACATGGAGTGCACGAGGATCTTTTCGTAGAAGTGCAGATTGAAACTCTGTCTCAGCTAATTTTTGTCGGTGGTGAGAATTTCCTTTCCTTAAATCATTGAGTGTTCTTTCAGCCGCCTGAGCTGCCAACCAATTATCACGTGCTTTTTTCTCATAGGAGAGAATCTTCCCCTGATAAAAATGAACGATTCTCTCCGAGTGTTCTTCAAGATCTGCGACTCGCTCTCTGTAGGTCTCCAACTCTTGAGCTGCACGGCTGATGTCTCCATCTACTTTGGACAGTTTCTCTTCTTTCTCTACCCGGTCATTTTCCTGGGCTGTTAATTTCCTGTGGAGTTTCCGTGTATTTTCTTGATACAGTTGAGTCATTCCTTCAAGCTTCTGTTGAAGTTGTTGCTTCTCACTTTGCAACTGTGTATTTTCTGCCTCCAAAGATGCTTGTTGGGTCCGAAGCGTTTTAACACGCTCTGCAAGTGCTTCCTGTGTTTTCTCGACTTGAGATAACTGAGTGTAAATGCGGCTTCTCTCCCTTTCTAGGGCTCTGCAAGAAGCATTCAGCTCGGCAGCAGGAAGCAGTTTCTGCAGAGCTCCTCTTGGCCGATGATGGAAGTGGCCGTCATTGTCCGATTCGCTCTCCCTCTCTGACTCCAAGTTCTCCCCGTCCACTGTGTCTTCCCCGAGCACGGCAGCGCGGGCTTTCGGCTTGAGCAAGCGATGACACGGAGACTTGCTGGGATTTTCTTCCTCATTTAGAACTTGGCGTGCACGGCCTTCGGAGTCCTGCAATCTCACTTTCCGTTTCTTTAGTTCATTCCCTCGTTCTTTCCATGCTTCAGCTTCTGGTGCAAGCTGTTTCTGGAGTTCCTGCGGCTGGGCATTTTCATCCGAAGCGACTTTTACGGCCATCGTAAGCAGTTCTGCGTTCATTTGAAAGGTGTGGACAGTTGTTTTGGCTCCAGCTACTTGTGCCTTGAGAGATTGCGATTCCTCTTCGAGGGACCGTATTCTCTTGGCAATATCTGCCAGCAAGTCATCTTGTTGAGCATGTTTGGATTTCTCTTATTTGATCTCTTTTGCTAGATGTCGAATTTCATCCTGAAGTTCAGATTGGGACCTGTTCAGCATCTTGTAAGTTGCCTCCAATCTTTGTGCTTCTGTGGACTGCTTCCCAAAGCTGGATTCCGGCAAAGGTGACTCTAAGTCTTCATACTGTTCTTGAAGGAGGCTAAATTTTTCAAGAATTTGTCCTTTTTCTTTAGTGAGTTCACAAAGCATCCTAGCCAGGTTAGTGTGTCTTCGCACAGAAAGCCGGCTTCTAGCGCATGGAAAACTTGTCCACACACAAAACAGAGCAGCCCAAAAAGCCACAGCTACACATCCGACCAATTCCCATGGAAAACCATGAGGATTAGGACCTGGTTTCCTGTCTTCAGGCCTTGCGGCCACAGTCCTGAGCAGCTCTTCCAGGAGCAGCGCCAAGAGCAGCTGAGGGGCAGCCCTGGACCCTGCCATGGCGACAAGGCTGCTTTGGCTGTCACAGCCACAACCAAGGCCTGGCGGGCCACCAGGAGGGGCCCAAAACACGAAGCGTTGGGTGTGGAAGCGGAATGAATCCCGCACCCAGCGAGCACAGCGGACCACAGCGGAGCGGAGCTGGCTGCAGGGCGAGTGAGGGCCACAGGCGCCCAGCGGCCTCACAGTCCCCACTGCTGCCCCTCCCCTCTTTGTGACACGTCAGGCCCCTAGCAACGGGCAGGTGCCCGGGCAGCAGCCTGCACGTGGCGCCCCCTCTCCTGGCCAGCCCGCCCCTCCCCTCGGGTTGGGTGGGGGCGGGGCCTTGGCGGGGAGGGGAGGCCAGGCGGGGAGACCAGAGGCGGCAGGCACCAGTGGCTCGCCAGCATCCTTTCACACTCAGTCAGGTGTTCTCTAGTTTTTCATTGCACCCACAGAAGCTTAGAAAGGGGACGAAACAGGAGGCAGATAACGTGGGTGGGGCTTAGGGCACAGGGAAGGTGTCACCCACAGCAGCCCTGGTCCTGGGGACTCAAGATCCCTTGTCCTCCCTGGCTTCCACTGGCAGTCACCTCCTGGCCTTGCGGTTGGGTGGAGCACGGGACTGCATTGTCTCTCTCTGAGGAGCCTCCCTCTTTAGCGGGGCTTGGTCAAGAAGGTGACCCCGAGCTTGAACCCTGAGGCTCCAGGGTGGCCCACTCGTGTCTGCAGTTGCTGTCCAGTCCCCAGAGCAGAGAGCAGCAAACGTGCTCTCAAAGGGCCACAGAGTAAATATTTCTGGCTTTGCAGGCCAGACCGTCTGAGTTGCTGTTACTCACCTCTGTCGTTCTAGCTGCAAAGCAGCCCTACGGGGTCCCTAAATGAATGGGTGTGGCTACGTGCCCGTGAAAGTCAGGGAAGGGCACTGACGTTTCAATTTCCTTTCTTTCCACGTGTCATGAAATAGTATTCTTCTCTGGATTTTCTTTCAACCAATTGCACATGGGAATACTATTCTTAGCTCACAGGCCACACCAAAACAGGCCTGGGGCTACATTTGTCCCGAGGGCCATACTTTGCCCACTTCTGCAGATCCCTCCTCCAGTCTAGCTAGAGGAACTCCTTTTGAAACTATCTAATGGTGTAGTGGGTTGCAGGGGTGCACACCCGTGGGTACTCAGGATGCTGAAGCAGGAGGATTATTTGAGCTCAGGTGTTCAAGGCTGCATGCAAGTGAGCAAAGATCACGCCCCGTCTCGAGAAAAAGAGAAAAAAAGGAAAAGGGAAAAAAAAATGTCTACTCGTTGTTATTTATGGTTTCTTCGCATTTGAGGCCAGACTTAACGCTCGTAGCCTTACAGGCTAACCACATTCTACTGGCAGCGACTTCTTCTGCTTGAGTAGGTCTAATTTTGACCATGGCATTTGGATGTCCATGAGCTATGGTATTGACTCATGTCATAATGGACTTTGGCCACTGTGACCTTTTTATTCTCTTTGGATTTCCATTTCTGAATCAGCGACTGGTGGACATTCAGTAATGTAGCTTTTATCATGGTAACATACACATGAGATGAAAGTAACCGTGGTACCATTTTCAAGTATAGAGTTCAGTGGCATGAAGTACATCCACAGTGCTGTAGTAGCATCAGCAGTTGATTTCTTTTCCCACTTCTCTCGAGGTTAGCTGTGTTACAACGCCGAGCTCTTAGAGGACAGGGCAGCATCTGGCGAGCAACAGTCAACACTGGATCAACATTGAAACGACCCTGCCTTCACGGCGCACTCATTCATTGACTCAGCGTTGCTGAAGGCCCTCTCATGGGCTGGTGCTGCCCTAAGAGCTAAGGGAAGAGCAGTGAGTATAAGCAAGTCCCTGAGGTCGTGGAACACACATTTTAGTGAGTGTTAACACAGAAGGAACAAGTATCATCCACAGGCACGCCCATGTGAACACACACACATATCGGGGAGTGACAAGTGAAGGGGGGTAGCAGAGGGCTAGGCACAGGGCTAGGCACAGAACACTCTGCAGTCAGAGGTCATAACCTAGATTGACAAACAGGAAGTGAGTAGGCCTTAAACACATAGCTGTAAGAAGGGCATAGAATCAAATGGATAAAGTCGGTGCACAATATCCTGTGTAGGACTGAAAGACACATATGCAAACAGAGGCCGTACGCGGTTCAGGTCAAAGCACATCGAAGGACACGTATGGAAACATGCTGGTGTGTCAAGCTCACGGAGGTGAGAATGGAAGTGTGGAAGGGGATAAAGGGGGAAAACACTGACTAAAAGGAGGGAATGTCTTTGCCTGGCTGGATGAGGGGGTCAGGAACCGAAATGTCAGATTATCTAGCGGAAGGTACCTGAGGTCCAAAGAGAATGGGCAAGGGAGGAGGTTTTGTTGGCAAGAGTGAAGAAATGAATGTACTTTTCCCTCTTTCCTGCCTTCTGAAACTAGGGCTACCCAGGAGCCTCCAAGCTGCTTCGTCTGCCTTGTGAAGCTGTCTGAAGGCGGCACGGCCTGCAGCCGTGCCACTGCCAGGGAGCAGCAGGGGTGATCGTGGTGGCAAGAGAAGGTGGGCCGGCACGAGGTAGGCAGCCCCTCCTGCTTGACCACACAGCTCTGCTCCACATTCCAGCTCCATGACCCCCCGCATATGTGACCTCTGGGCGGGTTGCTTTCTCTCTCCAAAGCTCAGCTTCCCCATCTGGGAAGAGGGAATGAGAACACTAAGCATTTCACAGGGTGGTTGTGAGGATTCCGTGAGCGGGCACATGGGAAGCACCGATCTCGGGGCCAGGACCACAGCGTGTTCTTGGAAATGCACAGTTATTAGCGGTCTTCTCTTTTGCTCCCATAAACCACTTGTCAAAGGAACTGAGTGCCAGAACACGTTCTGCGTGTTCAGAACGTGGCTGAGTGAGCTACAGGCAGACTACTGGCAACCTCTGCTCAATGACCCCTGGGGCTTTCACTTTTGAAACACAACAAAGCCGACCCTTGATTGTCAGTTCCCAGGGTCTGGGCCTGGAGAAGGCTCTAGTACCAACCTCCCCCCGGCATGTTCTCACAGTGCAAGAACAAGAGGAAACCCAACACTGCCCTGTTGATCTCTTCTCCGGGGAGCTATTGAATGGCCTGTGTCTATTTTTTGATGTACTGCGTTCAGGACAGCTTCCTTTTTGTACAAATTTGACATGGAATCACATAAGTGATTGAGTCAAAACACCAGGAAGAGAGCATGCGTGCCCGCGTGTGTGTGTGTGTGTGTGTGTGTGTGTGTGTATGTGTGTGCTGATGGACATGTGTGGTCCTGTGATCTTATTCTAGGTGGTTGCTGAGTTTTCATGTCCAGGAGTCTTTTTTTTTTTTTTTTTTTTTCCCCTGGAGGGCTCTGGACACTGGGCAACATACCCTTTTTTCATATTCAGATCATCTTGACGTACAAAATACTACAAAAGTGTAAGTGAAATTTATAATTGCATTAAGCTTTAATTCAAGCAACAGTAGAATCACATAAGTAACAGCAGGAACGTAAAGTGAAATGGGAGATAGGTCAACATTCCTTGTGAAGGGAGCAAAAGTACTGTCAGGCTTCTTGTTGTAGTTCTCGAAGTTCATTGACAGGCTTGTTTGAAGGTGGCATCAACCCTAAAGAGAAGTCTTTTCTACTTTGAGCATGTAGGGGTGGGGAGAAAAATGCAGCTCTTGGGGGAATATAAGGAGGAGACCGCCTCGGTGAATAGACATTTCTCATTGCCAGTGCAAGACGCGGTGGGCCGGGAAAGCTCTTGGTGGAAAATAATGTCGAGGAGCTCCGTACGTGTTTCCTGGGGGAGGGGGAGGAAACGGAGGCTGTCTTCTCAGGAATGGGCCCCTGGCATCCAGTGGAAACAATGGTCCCGTCTGTGCAGGAAGAGGTGCAGGAGCAAAGCCAGGGCCAGTTGCTCTCCTATTGGCAGGGAGAGGTGAATTGGGCCCATTTAAGTGACCGAGATCATCTTTGGTATCACTTCTACTGACTTCCATCTCTAAAGACACTGGCGCATCCATTTTATACAGAGAAGGCATGTTAAAGCTTCTGACTTGTGCTAGTGCCGACTGTCTACTAGAATGAGGATAAAGTCTGTCTTGCCTTTGGGGAGGACGAGCCGGACGGGGAGGAATCCCCATCCTACCTGCCTGTTCCCCTGGAGGTGACAGGAGGTGCCCAGGGGCAGAAGGTGCCCTGTGAGGCTCAGTTAACCTCTCCCAGTTGGATTCTCGTGTCTCCTTGGTAATCTGATGGTCCAGAGGATGGATTTCCTGGGCCTCTTGAGCCGCCGCCGCCGCCGCCGCCGCCGCCTCCCCCTCCTCCTCCTCCTCCTCCTCCTCAAGCACAGGTGAGAGTGTGCGTGGTGGGCCCCGCCACCAAGTTGGAGGAGAGACAAAAGCTCTCCTTGCAGAGGAAGGCCGGCCCCATGGTGAGGGACCACGGGGGGCATGCCCTCTGCCAAATGCTCTATTTGGAACATGGAGTGCACGAGGATCTTTTCGTAGAAGTGCAGATTGAAACTCTGTCTCAGCTAATTTTTGTCGGTGGTGAGAATTTCCTTTCCTTAAATCATTGAGTGTTCTTTCAGCCGCCTGAGCTGCCAACCAATTATCACGTGCTTTTTTCTCATAGGAGAGAATCTTCCCCTGATAAAAATGAACGATTCTCTCCGAGTGTTCTTCAAGATCTGCGACTCGCTCTCTGTAGGTCTCCAACTCTTGAGCTGCACGGCTGATGTCTCCATCTACTTTGGACAGTTTCTCTTCTTTCTCTACCCGGTCATTTTCCTGGGCTGTTAATTTCCTGTGGAGTTTCCGTGTATTTTCTTGATACAGTTGAGTCATTCCTTCAAGCTTCTGTTGAAGTTGTTGCTTCTCACTTTGCAACTGTGTATTTTCTGCCTCCAAAGATGCTTGTTGGGTCCGAAGCGTTTTAACACGCTCTGCAAGTGCTTCCTGTGTTTTCTCGACTTGAGATAACTGAGTGTAAATGCGGCTTCTCTCCCTTTCTAGGGCTCTGCAAGAAGCATTCAGCTCGGCAGCAGGAAGCAGTTTCTGCAGAGCTCCTCTTGGCCGATGATGGAAGTGGCCGTCATTGTCCGATTCGCTCTCCCTCTCTGACTCCAAGTTCTCCCCATCCACTGTGTCTTCCCCGAGCACGGCAGCGCGGGCTTTCGGCTTGAGCAAGCGATGACACGGAGACTTGCTGGGATTTTCTTCCTCATTTAGAACTTGGCGTGCACGGCCTTCGGAGTCCTGCAATCTCACTTTCCGTTTCTTTAGTTCATTCCCTCGTTCTTTCCATGCTTCAGCTTCTGGTGCAAGCTGTTTCTGGAGTTCCTGCGGCTGGGCATTTTCATCCGAAGCGACTTTTATGGCCATCGTAAGCAGTTCTGCGTTCATTTGAAAGGTGTGGACAGTTGTTTTGGCTCCAGCTACTTGTGCCTTGAGAGATTGCGATTCCTCTTCGAGGGACCGTATTCTCTTGGCAATATCTGCCAGCAAGTCATCTTGTTGAGCATGTTTGGATTTCTCTTGTTTGATCTCTTTTGCTAGATGTCGAATTTCATCCTGAAGTTCAGATTGGGACCTGTTCAGCATCTTGTAAGTTGCCTCCAATCTTTGTGCTTCTGTGGACTGCTTCCCAAAGCTGGATTCCGGCAAAGGTGACTCTAAGTCTTCATACTGTTCTTGAAGGAGGCTAAATTTTTCAAGAATTTGTCCTTTTTCTTTAGTGAGTTCACAAAGCATCCTAGCCAGGTTAGTGTGTCTTCGCACAGAAAGCCGGCTTCTAGCGCATGGAAAACTTGTCCACACACAAAACAGAGCAGCCCAAAAAGCCACAGCTACACATCCGACCAATTCCCATGGAAAACCATGAGGATTAGGACCTGGTTTCCTGTCTTCAGGCCTTGCGGCCACAGTCCTGAGCAGCTCTTCCAGGAGCAGCGCCAAGAGCAGCTGAGGGGCAGCCCTGGACCCTGCCATGGCGACAAGGCTGCTTTGGCTGTCACAGCCACAACCAAGGCCTGGCGGGCCACCAGGAGGGGCCCAAAACACGAAGCGTTGGGTGTGGAAGCGGAATGAATCCCGCACCCAGCGAGCACAGCGGACCACAGCGGAGCGGAGCTGGCTGCAGGGCGAGTGAGGGCCACAGGCGCCCAGCGGCCTCACAGTCCCCACTGCTGCCCCTCCCCTCTTTGTGACACGTCAGGCCCCTAGCAACGGGCAGGTGCCCGGGCAGCAGCCTGCACGTGGCGCCCCCTCTCCTGGCCAGCCCGCCCCTCCCCTCGGGTTGGGTGGGGGCGGGGCCTTGGCGGGGAGGGGAGGCCAGGCGGGGAGACCAGAGGCGGCAGGCACCAGTGGCTCGCCAGCATCCTTTCACACTCAGTCAGGTGTTCTCTAGTTTTTCATTGCACCCACAGAAGCTTAGAAAGGGGACGAAACAGGAGGCAGATAACGTGGGTGGGGCTTAGGGCACAGGGAAGGTGTCACCCACCGCAGCCCTGGTCCTGGGGACTCAAGATCCCTTGTCCTCCCTGGCTTCCACTGGCAGTCACCTCCTGGCCTTGCGGTTGGGTGGAGCACGGGACTGCATTGTCTCTCTCTGAGGAGCCTCCCTCTTTAGCGGGGCTTGGTCAAGAAGGTGACCCCGAGCTTGAACCCTGAGGCTCCAGGGTGGCCCACTCGTGTCTGCAGTTGCTGTCCAGTCCCCAGAGCAGAGAGCAGCAAACGTGCTCTCAAAGGGCCACAGAGTAAATATTTCTGGCTTTGCAGGCCAGACCGTCTGAGTTGCTGTTACTCACCTCTGTCGTTCTAGCTGCAAAGCAGCCCTACGGGGTCCCTAAATGAATGGGTGTGGCTACGTGCCCGTGAAAGTCAGGGAAGGGCACTGACGTTTCAATTTCCTTTCTTTCCACGTGTCATGAAATAGTATTCTTCTCTGGATTTTCTTTCAACCAATTGCACATGGGAATACTATTCTTAGCTCACAGGCCACACCAAAACAGGCCTGGGGCTACATTTGTCCCGAGGGCCATACTTTGCCCACTTCTGCAGATCCCTCCTCCAGTCTAGCTAGAGGAACTCCTTTTGAAACTATCTAATGGTGTAGTGGGTTGCAGGGGTGCACACCCGTGGGTACTCAGGATGCTGAAGCAGGAGGATTATTTGAGCTCAGGTGTTCAAGGCTGCATGCAAGTGAGCAAAGATCACGCCCCGTCTCGAAAAAAAGAGAAAAAAAGGAAAAGGGAAAAAAAAATGTCTACTCGTTGTTATTTATGGTTTCTTCGCATTTGAGGCCAGACTTAACGCTCGTAGCCTTACAGGCTAACCACATTCTACTGGCAGCGACTTCTTCTGCTTGAGTAGGTCTAATTTTGACCATGGCATTTGGATGTCCATGAGCTATGGTATTGACTCATGTCATAATGGACTTTGGCCACTGTGACCTTTTTATTCTCTTTGGATTTCCATTTCTGAATCAGCGACTGGTGGACATTCAGTAATGTAGCTTTTATCATGGTAACATACACATGAGATGAAAGTAACCGTGGTACCATTTTCAAGTATAGAGTTCAGTGGCATGAAGTACATCCACAGTGCTGTAGTAGCATCAGCAGTTGATTTCTTTTCCCACTTCTCTCGAGGTTAGCTGTGTTACAACGCCGAGCTCTTAGAGGACAGGGCAGCATCTGGCGAGCAACAGTCAACACTGGATCAACATTGAAACGACCCTGCCTTCACGGCGCACTCATTCATTGACTCAGCGTTGCTGAAGGCCCTCTCATGGGCTGGTGCTGCCCTAAGAGCTAAGGGAAGAGCAGTGAGTATAAGCAAGTCCCTGAGGTCGTGGAACACACATTTTAGTGAGTGTTAACACAGAAGGAACAAGTATCATCCACAGGCACGCCCATGTGAACACACACACATATCGGGGAGTGACAAGTGAAGGGGGGTAGCAGAGGGCTAGGCACAGGGCTAGGCACAGAACACTCTGCAGTCAGAGGTCATAACCTAGATTGACAAACAGGAAGTGAGTAGGCCTTAAACACATAGCTGTAAGAAGGGCATAGAATCAAATGGATAAAGTCGGTGCACAATATCCTGTGTAGGACTGAAAGACACATATGCAAACAGAGGCCGTACGCGGTTCAGGTCAAAGCACATCGAAGGACACGTATGGAAACATGCTGGTGTGTCAAGCTCACGGAGGTGAGAATGGAAGTGTGGAAGGGGATAAAGGGGGAAAACACTGACTAAAAGGAGGGAATGTCTTTGCCTGGCTGGATGAGGGGGTCAGGAACCGAAATGTCAGATTATCTAGCGGAAGGTACCCGAGGTCCAAAGAGAATGGGCAAGGGAGGAGGTTTTGTTGGCAAGAGTGAAGAAATGAATGTACTTTTCCCTCTTTCCTGCCTTCTGAAACTAGGGCTACCCAGGAGCCTCCAAGCTGCTTCGTCTGCCTTGTGAAGCTGTCTGAAGGCGGCACGGCCTGCAGCCGTGCCACTGCCAGGGAGCAGCAGGGGTGATCGTGGTGGCAAGAGAAGGTGGGCCGGCACGAGGTAGGCAGCCCCTCCTGCTTGACCACACAGCTCTGCTCCACATTCCAGCTCCATGACCCCCCGCATATGTGACCTCTGGGCGGGTTGCTTTCTCTCTCCAAAGCTCAGCTTCCCCATCTGGGAAGAGGGAATGAGAACACTAAGCATTTCACAGGGTGGTTGTGAGGATTCCGTGAGCGGGCACATGGGAAGCACCGATCTCGGGGCCAAGACCACAGCGTGTTCTTGGAAATGCACAGTTATTAGCGGTCTTCTCTTTTGCTCCCATAAACCACTTGTCAAAGGAACTGAGTGCCAGAACACGTTCTGCGTGTTCAGAACGTGGCTGAGTGAGCTACAGGCAGACTACTGGCAACCTCTGCTCAATGACCCCTGGGGCTTTCACTTTTGAAATACAACAAAGCCGACCCTTGATTGTCAGTTCCCAGGGTCTGGGCCTGGAGAAGGCTCTAGTACCAACCTCCCCCCGGCATGTTCTCACAGTGCAAGAACAAGAGGAAACCCAACACTGCCCTGTTGATCTCTTCTCCGGGGAGCTATTGAATGGCCTGTGTCTATTTTTTGATGTACTGCGTTCAGGACAGCTTCCTTTTTGTACAAATTTGACATGGAATCACATAAGTGATTGAGTCAAAACACCAGGAAGAGAGCATGCGTGCCCGCGTGTGTGTGTGTGTGTGTGTGTGTGTGTATGTGTGTGCTGATGGACATGTGTGGTCCTGTGATCTTATTCTAGGTGGTTGCTGAGTTTTCATGTCCAGGAGTCTTTTTTTTTTTTTTTTTTTTTTCCCCTGGAGGGCTCTGGACACTGGGCAACATACCCTTTTTTCATATTCAGATCATCTTGACGTACAAAATACTACAAAAGTGTAAGTGAAATTTATAATTGCATTAAGCTTTAATTCAAGCAACAGTAGAATCACATAAGTAACAGCAGGAACGTAAAGTGAAATGGGAGATAGGTCAACATTCCTTGTGAAGGGAGCAAAAGTACTGTCAGGCTTCTTGTTGTAGTTCTCGAAGTTCATTGACAGGCTTGTTTGAAGGTGGCATCAACCCTAAAGAGAAGTCTTTTCTACTTTGAGCATGTAGGGGTGGGGAGAAAAATGCAGCTCTTGGGGGAATATAAGGAGGAGACCGCCTCGGTGAATAGACATTTCTCATTGCCAGTGCAAGACGCGGTGGGCCGGGAAAGCTCTTGGTGGAAAATAATGTCGAGGAGCTCCGTACGTGTTTCCTGGGGGAGGGGGAGGAAACGGAGGCTGTCTTCTCAGGAATGGGCCCCTGGCATCCAGTGGAAACAATGGTCCCGTCTGTGCAGGAAGAGGTGCAGGAGCAAAGCCAGGGCCAGTTGCTCTCCTATTGGCAGGGAGAGGTGAATTGGGCCCATTTAAGTGACCGAGATCATCTTTGGTATCACTTCTACTGACTTCCATCTCTAAAGACACTGGCGCATCCATTTTATACAGAGAAGGCATGTTAAAGCTTCTGACTTGTGCTAGTGCCGACTGTCTACTAGAATGAGGATAAAGTCTGTCTTGCCTTTGGGGAGGACGAGCCGGACGGGGAGGAATCCCCATCCTACCTGCCTGTTCCCCTGGAGGTGACAGGAGGTGCCCAGGGGCAGAAGGTGCCCTGTGAGGCTCAGTTAACCTCTCCCAGTTGGATTCTCGTGTCTCCTTGGTAATCTGATGGTCCAGAGGATGGATTTCCTGGGCCTCTTGAGCCGCCGCCGCCGCTGCCGCCGCCGCCGCCTCCCCCTCCTCCTCCTCCTCCTCAAGCACAGGTGAGAGTGTGCGTGGTGGGCCCCGCCACCAAGTTGGAGGAGAGACAAAAGCTCTCCTTGCAGAGGAAGGCCGGCCCCATGGTGAGGGACCACGGGGGGCATGCCCTCTGCCAAATGCTCTATTTGGAACATGGAGTGCACGAGGATCTTTTCGTAGAAGTGCAGATTGAAACTCTGTCTCAGCTAATTTTTGTCGGTGGTGAGAATTTCCTTTCCTTAAATCATTGAGTGTTCTTTCAGCCGCCTGAGCTGCCAACCAATTATCACGTGCTTTTTTCTCATAGGAGAGAATCTTCCCCTGATAAAAATGAACGATTCTCTCCGAGTGTTCTTCAAGATCTGCGACTCGCTCTCTGTAGGTCTCCAACTCTTGAGCTGCACGGCTGATGTCTCCATCTACTTTGGACAGTTTCTCTTCTTTCTCTACCCGGTCATTTTCCTGGGCTGTTAATTTCCTGTGGAGTTTCCGTGTATTTTCTTGATACAGTTGAGTCATTCCTTCAAGCTTCTGTTGAAGTTGTTGCTTCTCACTTTGCAACTGTGTATTTTCTGCCTCCAAAGATGCTTGTTGGGTCCGAAGCGTTTTAACACGCTCTGCAAGTGCTTCCTGTGTTTTCTCGACTTGAGATAACTGAGTGTAAATGCGGCTTCTCTCCCTTTCTAGGGCTCTGCAAGAAGCATTCAGCTCGGCAGCAGGAAGCAGTTTCTGCAGAGCTCCTCTTGGCCGATGATGGAAGTGGCCGTCATTGTCCGATTCGCTCTCCCTCTCTGACTCCAAGTTCTCCCCATCCACTGTGTCTTCCCCGAGCACGGCAGCGCGGGCTTTCGGCTTGAGCAAGCGATGACACGGAGACTTGCTGGGATTTTCTTCCTCATTTAGAACTTGGCGTGCACGGCCTTCGGAGTCCTGCAATCTCACTTTCCGTTTCTTTAGTTCATTCCCTCGTTCTTTCCATGCTTCAGCTTCTGGTGCAAGCTGTTTCTGGAGTTCCTGCGGCTGGGCATTTTCATCCGAAGCGACTTTTACGGCCATCGTAAGCAGTTCTGCGTTCATTTGAAAGGTGTGGACAGTTGTTTTGGCTCCAGCTACTTGTGCCTTGAGAGATTGCGATTCCTCTTCGAGGGACCGTATTCTCTTGGCAATATCTGCCAGCAAGTCATCTTGTTGAGCATGTTTGGATTTCTCTTGTTTGATCTCTTTTGCTAGATGTCGAATTTCATCCTGAAGTTCAGATTGGGACCTGTTCAGCATCTTGTAAGTTGCCTCCAATCTTTGTGCTTCTGTGGACTGCTTCCCAAAGCTGGATTCCGGCAAAGGTGACTCTAAGTCTTCATACTGTTCTTGAAGGAGGCTAAATTTTTCAAGAATTTGTCCTTTTTCTTTAGTGAGTTCACAAAGCATCCTAGCCAGGTTAGTGTGTCTTCGCACAGAAAGCCGGCTTCTAGCGCATGGAAAACTTGTCCACACACAAAGCAGAGCAGCCCAAAAAGCCACAGCTACACATCCGACCAATTCCCATGGAAAACCATGAGGATTAGGACCTGGTTTCCTGTCTTCAGGCCTTGCGGCCACAGTCCTGAGCAGCTCTTCCAGGAGCAGCGCCAAGAGCAGCCGAGGGGCAGCCCTGGACCCTGCCATGGCGACAAGGCTGCTTTGGCTGTCACAGCCACAACCAAGGCCTGGCGGGCCACCAGGAGGGGCCCAAAACACGAAGCGTTGGGTGTGGAAGCGGAATGAATCCCGCACCCAGCGAGCACAGCGGACCACAGCGGAGCGGAGCTGGCTGCAGGGCGAGTGAGGGCCACAGGCGCCCAGCGGCCTCACAGTCCCCACTGCTGCCCCTCCCCCCTTTGTGACACGTCAGGCCCCTAGCAACGGGCAGGTGCCCGGGCAGCAGCCTGCACGTGGCGCCCCCTCTCCTGGCCAGCCCGCCCCTCCCCTCGGGTTGGGTGGGGGCGGGGCCTTGGCGGGGAGGGGAGGCCAGGCGGGGAGACCAGAGGCGGCAGGCACCAGTGGCTCGCCAGCATCCTTTCACACTCAGTCAGGTGTTCTCTAGCTTTTCATTGCACCCACAGAAGCTTAGAAAGGGGACGAAACAGGAGGCAGATAACGTGGGTGGGGCTTAGGGCACAGGGAAGGTGTCACCCACAGCAGCCCTGGTCCTGGGGACTCAAGATCCCTTGTCCTCCCTGGCTTCCACTGGCAGTCACCTCCTGGCCTTGCGGTTGGGTGGAGCACGGGACTGCATTGTCTCTCTCTGAGGAGCCTCCCTCTTTAGCGGGGCTTGGTCAAGAAGGTGACCCCGAGCTTGAACCCTGAGGCTCCAGGGTGGCCCACTCGTGTCTGCAGTTGCTGTCCAGTCCCCAGAGCAGAGAGCAGCAAACGTGCTCTCAAAGGGCCACAGAGTAAATATTTCTGGCTTTGCAGGCCAGACCGTCTGAGTGGCTGTTACTCACCTCTGTCGTTCTAGCTGCAAAGCAGCCCTACGGGGTCCCTAAATGAATGGGTGTGGCTACGTGCCCGTGAAAGTCAGGGAAGGGCACTGACGTTTCAATTTCCTTTCTTTCCACGTGTCATGAAATAGTATTCTTCTCTGGATTTTCTTTCAACCAATTGCACATGGGAATACTATTCTTAGCTCACAGGCCACACCAAAACAGGCCTGGGGCTACATTTGTCCCGAGGGCCATACTTTGCCCACTTCTGCAGATCCCTCCTCCAGTCTAGCTAGAGGAACTCCTTTTGAAACTATCTAATGGTGTAGTGGGTTGCAGGGGTGCACACCCGTGGGTACTCAGGATGCTGAAGCAGGAGGATTATTTGAGCTCAGGTGTTCAAGGCTGCATGCAAGTGAGCAAAGATCACGCCCCGTCTCGAGAAAAAGGAAAAAAAAAGGAAAAGGGAAAAAAAAATGTCTACTCGTTGTTATTTATGGTTTCTTCGCATTTGAGGCCAGACTTAACGCTCGTAGCCTTACAGGCTAACCACATTCTACTGGCAGCGACTTCTTCTGCTTGAGTAGGTCTAATTTTGACCATGGCATTTGGATGTCCATGAGCTATGGTATTGACTCATGTCATAATGGACTTTGGCCACTGTGACCTTTTTATTCTCTTTGCATTTCCATTTCTGAATCAGCGACTGGTGGACATTCAGTAATGTAGCTTTTATGATGGTAACATACACATGAGATGAAAGTAACCGTGGTACCATTTTCAAGTATAGAGTTCAGTGGCATGAAGTACATCCACAGTGCTGTAGTAGCATCAGCAGTTGATTTCTTTTCCCACTTCTCTCGAGGTTAGCTGTGTTACAACGCCGAGCTCTTAGAGGACAGGGCAGCATCTGGCGAGCAACAGTCAACACTGGATCAACATTGAAACGACCCTGCCTTCACGGCGCACTCATTCATTGACTCAGCGTTGCTGAAGGCCCTCTCATGGGCTGGTGCTGCCCTAAGAGCTAAGGGAAGAGCAGTGAGTATAAGCAAGTCCCTGAGGTCGTGGAACACACATTTTAGTGAGTGTTAACACAGAAGGAACAAGTATCATCCACAGGCACGCCCATGTGAACACACACACATATCGGGGAGTGACAAGTGAAGGGGGGTAGCAGAGGGCTAGGCACAGGGCTAGGCACAGAACACTCTGCAGTCAGAGGTCATAACCTAGATTGACAAACAGGAAGTGAGTAGGCCTTAAACACATAGCTGTAAGAAGGGCATAGAATCAAATGGATAAAGTCGGTGCACAATATCCTGTGTAGGACTGAAAGACACATGTGCAAACAGAGGCCGTACGCGGTTCAGGTCAAAGCACATCGAAGGACACGTATGGAAACATGCTGGTGTGTCAAGCTCACGGAGGTGAGAATGGAAGTGTGGAAGGGGATAAAGGGGGAAAACACTGACTAAAAGGAGGGAATGTCTTTGCCTGGCTGGATGAGGGGGCCAGGAACCGAAATGTCAGATTATCTAGCGGAAGGTACCCGAGGTCCAAAGAGAATGGGCAAGGGAGGAGGTTTTGTTGGCAAGAGTGAAGAAATGAATGTACTTTTCCCTCTTTCCTGCCTTCTGAAACTAGGGCTACCCAGGAGCCTCCAAGCTGCTTCGTCTGCCTTGTGAAGCTGTCTGAAGGCGGCACGGCCTGCAGCCGTGCCACTGCCAGGGAGCAGCAGGGGTGATCGTGGTGGCAAGAGAAGGTGGGCCGGCACGAGGTAGGCAGCCCCTCCTGCTTGACCACACAGCTCTGCTCCACATTCCAGCTCCATGACCCCCCGCATATGTGACCTCTGGGCGGGTTGCTTTCTCTCTCCAAAGCTCAGCTTCCCCATCTGGGAAGAGGGAATGAGAACACTAAGCATTTCACAGGGTGGTTGTGAGGATTCCGTGAGCGGGCACATGGGAAGCACCGATCTCGGGGCCAGGACCACAGCGTGTTCTTGGAAATGCACAGTTATTAGCGGTCTTCTCTTTTGCTCCCATAAACCACTTGTCAAAGGAACTGAGTGCCAGAACACGTTCTGCGTGTTCAGAACGTGGCTGAGTGAGCTACAGGCAGACTACTGGCAACCTCTGCTCAATGACCCCTGGGGCTTTCACTTTTGAAACACAACAAAGCCGACCCTTGATTGTCAGTTCCCAGGGTCTGGGCCTGGAGAAGGCTCTAGTACCAACCTCCCCCCGGCATGTTCTCACAGTGCAAGAACAAGAGGAAACCCAACACTGCCCTGTTGATCTCTTCTCCGGGGAGCTATTGAATGGCCTGTGTCTATTTTTTGATGTACTGCGTTCAGGACAGCTTCCTTTTTGTAGAAATTGGACATGGAATCACATAAGTGATTGAGTCAAAACACCAGGAAGAGAGCATGCGTGCCCGCGTGTGTGTGTGTGTGTGTGTGTGTGTATGTATGTGTATGTGTGTGCTTATGGACATGTGTGGTCCTGTGATCTTATTCTAGGTGGTTGCTGAGTTTTCATGTCCAGGAGTCTTTTTTTTTTTTTTTTTTTTTCCCCTGGAGGGCTCTGGACACTGGGCAACATACCCTTTTTTCATATTCAGATCATCTTGACGTACAAAATACTACAAAAGTGTAAGTGAAATTTATAATTGCATTAAGCTTTAATTCAAGCAACAGTAGAATCACATAAGTAACAGCAGGAACGTAAAGTGAAATGGGAGATAGGTCAACATTCCTTGTGAAGGGAGCAAAAGTACTGTCAGACTTCTTGTTGTAGTTCTCGAAGTTCATTGACAGGCTTGTTTGAAGGTGGCATCAACCCTAAAGAGAAGTCTTTTCTACTTTGAGCATGTAGGGGTGGGGAGAAAAATGCAGCTCTTGGGGGAATATAAGGAGGAGACCGCCTCGGTGAATAGACATTTCTCATTGCCAGTGCAAGACGCGGTGGGCCGGGAAAGCTCTTGGTGGAAAATAATGTCGAGGAGCTCCGTACGTGTTTCCTGGGGGAGGGGGAGGAAACGGAGGCTGTCTTCTCAGGAATGGGCCCCTGGCATCCAGTGGAAACAATGGTCCCGTCTGTGCAGGAAGAGGTGCAGGAGCAAAGCCAGGGCCAGTTGCTCTCCTATTGGCAGGGAGAGGTGAATTGGGCCCATTTAAGTGACCGAGATCATCTTTGGTATCACTTCTACTGACTTCCATCTCTAAAGACACTGGCGCATCCATTTTATACAGAGAAGGCATGTTAAAGCTTCTGACTTGTGCTAGTGCCGACTGTCTACTAGAATGAGGATAAAGTCTGTCTTGCCTTTGGGGAGGACGAGCCGGACGGGGAGGAATCCCCATCCTACCTGCCTGTTCCCCTGGAGGTGACAGGAGGTGCCCAGGGGCAGAAGGTGCCCTGTGAGGCTCAGTTAACCTCTCCCAGTTGGATTCTCGTGTCTCCTTGGTAATCTGATGGTCCAGAGGATGGATTTCCTGGGCCTCTTGAGCCGCCGCCGCCGCTGCCGCCGCCGCCGCCTCCCCCTCCTCCTCCTCCTCCTCAAGCACAGGTGAGAGTGTGCGTGGTGGGCCCCGCCACCAAGTTGGAGGAGAGACAAAAGCTCTCCTTGCAGAGGAAGGCCGGCCCCATGGTGAGGGACCACGGGGGGCATGCCCTCTGCCAAATGCTCTATTTGGAACATGGAGTGCACGAGGATCTTTTCGTAGAAGTGCAGATTGAAACTCTGTCTCAGCTAATTTTTGTCGGTGGTGAGAATTTCCTTTCCTTAAATCATTGAGTGTTCTTTCAGCCGCCTGAGCTGCCAACCAATTATCACGTGCTTTTTTCTCATAGGAGAGAATCTTCCCCTGATAAAAATGAACGATTCTCTCCGAGTGTTCTTCAAGATCTGCGACTCGCTCTCTCTAGGTCTCCAACTCTTGAGCTGCACGGCTGATGTCTCCATCTACTTTGGACAGTTTCTCTTCTTTCTCTACCCGGTCATTTTCCTGGGCTGTTAATTTCCTGTGGAGTTTCCGTGTATTTTCTTGATACAGTTGAGTCATTCCTTCAAGCTTCTGTTGAAGTTGTTGCTTCTCACTTTGCAACTGTGTATTTTCTGCCTCCAAAGATGCTTGTTGGGTCCGAAGCGTTTTAACACGCTCTGCAAGTGCTTCCTGTGTTTTCTCGACTTGAGATAACTGAGTGTAAATGCGGCTTCTCTCCCTTTCTAGGGCTCTGCAAGAAGCATTCAGCTCGGCAGCAGGAAGCAGTTTCTGCAGAGCTCCTCTTGGCCGATGATGGAAGTGGCCGTCATTGTCCGATTCGCTCTCCCTCTCTGACTCCAAGTTCTCCCCATCCACTGTGTCTTCCCCGAGCACGGCAGCGCGGGCTTTCGGCTTGAGCAAGCGATGACACGGAGACTTGCTGGGATTTTCTTCCTCATTTAGAACTTGGCGTGCACGGCCTTCGGAGTCCTGCAATCTCACTTTCCGTTTCTTTAGTTCATTCCCTCGTTCTTTCCATGCTTCAGCTTCTGGTGCAAGCTGTTTCTGGAGTTCCTGCGGCTGGGCATTTTCATCCGAAGCGACTTTTACGGCCATCGTAAGCAGTTCTGCGTTCATTTGAAAGGTGTGGACAGTTGTTTTGGCTCCAGCTACTTGTGCCTTGAGAGATTGCGATTCCTCTTCGAGGGACCGTATTCTCTTGGCAATATCTGCCAGCAAGTCATCTTGTTGAGCATGTTTGGATTTCTCTTGTTTGATCTCTTTTGCTAGATGTCGAATTTCATCCTGAAGTTCAGATTGGGACCTGTTCAGCATCTTGTAAGTTGCCTCCAATCTTTGTGCTTCTGTGGACTGCTTCCCAAAGCTGGATTCCGGCAAAGGTGACTCTAAGTCTTCATACTGTTCTTGAAGGAGGCTAAATTTTTCAAGAATTTGTCCTTTTTCTTTAGTGAGTTCACAAAGCATCCTAGCCAGGTTAGTGTGTCTTCGCACAGAAAGCCGGCTTCTAGCGCATGGAAAACTTGTCCACACACAAAACAGAGCAGCCCAAAAAGCCACAGCTACACATCCGACCAATTCCCATGGAAAACCATGAGGATTAGGACCTGGTTTCCTGTCTTCAGGCCTTGCGGCCACAGTCCTGAGCAGCTCTTCCAGGAGCAGCGCCAAGAGCAGCTGAGGGGCAGCCCTGGACCCTGCCATGGCGACAAGGCTGCTTTGGCTGTCACAGCCACAACCAAGGCCTGGCGGGCCACCAGGAGGGGCCCAAAACACGAAGCGTTGGGTGTGGAAGCGGAATGAATCCCGCACCCAGCGAGCACAGCGGACCACAGCGGAGCGGAGCTGGCTGCAGGGCGAGTGAGGGCCACAGGCGCCCAGCGGCCTCACAGTCCCCACTGCTGCCCCTCCCCTCTTTGTGACACGTCAGGCCCCTAGCAACGGGCAGGTGCCCGGGCAGCAGCCTGCACGTGGCGCCCCCTCTCCTGGCCAGCCCGCCCCTCCCCTCGGGTTGGGTGGGGGCGGGGCCTTGGCGGGGAGGGGAGGCCAGGCGGGGAGACCAGAGGCGGCAGGCACCAGTGGCTCGCCAGCATCCTTTCACACTCAGTCAGGTGTTCTCTAGTTTTTCATTGCACCCACAGAAGCTTAGAAAGGGGACGAAACAGGAGGCAGATAACGTGGGTGGGGCTTAGGGCACAGGGAAGGTGTCACCCACAGCAGCCCTGGTCCTGGGGACTCAAGATCCCTTGTCCTCCCTGGCTTCCACTGGCAGTCACCTCCTGGCCTTGCGGTTGGGTGGAGCACGGGACTGCATTGTCTCTCTCTGAGGAGCCTCCCTCTTTAGCGGGGCTTGGTCAAGAAGGTGACCCCGAGCTTGAACCCTGAGGCTCCAGGGTGGCCCACTCGTGTCTGCAGTTGCTGTCCAGTCCCCAGAGCAGAGAGCAGCAAACGTGCTCTCAAAGGGCCACAGAGTAAATATTTCTGGCTTTGCAGGCCAGACCGTCTGAGTGGCTGTTACTCACCTCTGTCGTTCTAGCTGCAAAGCAGCCCTACGGGGTCCCTAAATGAATGGGTGTGGCTACGTGCCCGTGAAAGTCAGGGAAGGGCACTGACGTTTCAATTTCCTTTCTTTCCACGTGTCATGAAATAGTATTCTTCTCTGGATTTTCTTTCAACCAATTGCACATGGGAATACTATTCTTAGCTCACAGGCCACACCAAAACAGGCCTGGGGCTACATTTGTCCCGAGGGCCATACTTTGCCCACTTCTGCAGATCCCTCCTCCAGTCTAGCTAGAGGAACTCCTTTTGAAACTATCTAATGGTGTAGTGGGTTGCAGGGGTGCACACCCGTGGGTACTCAGGATGCTGAAGCAGGAGGATTATTTGAGCTCAGGTGTTCAAGGCTGCATGCAAGTGAGCAAAGATCACGCCCCGTCTCGAGAAAAAGGAAAAAAAAAGGAAAAGGGAAAAAAAAATGTCTACTCGTTGTTATTTATGGTTTCTTCGCATTTGAGGCCAGACTTAACGCTCGTAGCCTTACAGGCTAACCACATTCTACTGGCAGCGACTTCTTCTGCTTGAGTAGGTCTAATTTTGACCATGGCATTTGGATGTCCATGAGCTATGGTATTGACTCATGTCATAATGGACTTTGGCCACTGTGACCTTTTTATTCTCTTTGCATTTCCATTTCTGAATCAGCGACTGGTGGACATTCAGTAATGTAGCTTTTATCATGGTAACATACACATGAGATGAAAGTAACCGTGGTACCATTTTCAAGTATAGAGTTCAGTGGCATGAAGTACATCCACAGTGCTGTAGTAGCATCAGCAGTTGATTTCTTTTCCCACTTCTCTCGAGGTTAGCTGTGTTACAACGCCGAGCTCTTAGAGGACAGGGCAGCATCTGGCGAGCAACAGTCAACACTGGATCAACATTGAAACGACCCTGCCTTCACGGCGCACTCATTCATTGACTCAGCGTTGCTGAAGGCCCTCTCATGGGCTGGTGCTGCCCTAAGAGCTAAGGGAAGAGCAGTGAGTATAAGCAAGTCCCTGAGGTCGTGGAACACACATTTTAGTGAGTGTTAACACAGAAGGAACAAGTATCATCCACAGGCACGCCCATGTGAACACACACACATATCGGGGAGTGACAAGTGAAGGGGGGTAGCAGAGGGCTAGGCACAGGGCTAGGCACAGAACACTCTGCAGTCAGAGGTCATAACCTAGATTGACAAACAGGAAGTGAGTAGGCCTTAAACACATAGCTGTAAGAAGGGCATAGAATCAAATGGATAAAGTCGGTGCACAATATCCTGTGTAGGACTGAAAGACACATGTGCAAACAGAGGCCGTACGCGGTTCAGGTCAAAGCACATCGAAGGACACGTATGGAAACATGCTGGTGTGTCAAGCTCACGGAGGTGAGAATGGAAGTGTGGAAGGGGATAAAGGGGGAAAACACTGACTAAAAGGAGGGAATGTCTTTGCCTGGCTGGATGAGGGGGCCAGGAACCGAAATGTCAGATTATCTAGCGGAAGGTACCCGAGGTCCAAAGAGAATGGGCAAGGGAGGAGGTTTTGTTGGCAAGAGTGAAGAAATGAATGTACTTTTCCCTCTTTCCTGCCTTCTGAAACTAGGGCTACCCAGGAGCCTCCAAGCTGCTTCGTCTGCCTTGTGAAGCTGTCTGAAGGCGGCACGGCCTGCAGCCGTGCCACTGCCAGGGAGCAGCAGGGGTGATCGTGGTGACAAGAGAAAGTGGGCCGGCACGAGGTAGGCAGCCCCTCCTGCTTGACCACACAGCTCTGCTCCACATTCCAGCTCCATGACCCCCCGCATATGTGACCTCTGGGCGGGTTGCTTTCTCTCTCCAAAGCTCAGCTTCCCCATCTGGGAAGAGGGAATGAGAACACTAAGCATTTCACAGGGTGGTTGTGAGGATTCCGTGAGCGGGCACATGGGAAGCACCGATCTCGGGGCCAGGACCACAGCGTGTTCTTGGAAATGCACAGTTATTAGCGGTCTTCTCTTTTGCTCCCATAAACCACTTGTCAAAGGAACTGAGTGCCAGAACACGTTCTGCGTGTTCAGAACGTGGCTGAGTGAGCTACAGGCAGACTACTGGCAACCTCTGCTCAATGACCCCTGGGGCTTTCACTTTTGAAACACAACAAAGCCGACCCTTGATTGTCAGTTCCCAGGGTCTGGGCCTGGAGAAGGCTCTAGTACCAACCTCCCCCCGGCATGTTCTCACAGTGCAAGAACAAGAGGAAACCCAACACTGCCCTGTTGATCTCTTCTCCGGGGAGCTATTGAATGGCCTGTGTCTATTTTTTGATGTACTGCGTTCAGGACAGCTTCCTTTTTGTAGAAATTGGACATGGAATCACATAAGTGATTGAGTCAAAACACCAGGAAGAGAGCATGCGTGCCCGTGTGTGTGTGTGTGTGTGTGTGTGTGTGTGTATGTGTGTGCTTATGGACATATGTGGTCCTGTGATCTTATTCTAGGTGGTTGCTGAGTTTTCATGTCCAGGAGTCTTTTTTTTTTTTTTTTTTTTTCCCCTGGAGGGCTCTGGACACTGGGCAACATACCCTTTTTTCATATTCAGATCATCTTGACGTACAAAATACTACAAAAGTGTAAGTGAAATTTATAATTGCATTAAGCTTTAATTCAAGCAACAGTAGAATCACATAAGTAACAGCAGGAACGTAAAGTGAAATGGGAGATAGGTCAACATTCCTTGTGAAGGGAGCAAAAGTACTGTCAGACTTCTTGTTGTAGTTCTCGAAGTTCATTGACAGGCTTGTTTGAAGGTGGCATCAACCCTAAAGAGAAGTCTTTTCTACTTTGAGCATGTAGGGGTGGGGAGAAAAATGCAGCTCTTGGGGGAATATAAGGAGGAGACCGCCTCGGTGAATAGACATTTCTCATTGCCAGTGCAAGACGCGGTGGGCCGGGAAAGCTCTTGGTGGAAAATAATGTCGAGGAGCTCCGTACGTGTTTCCTGGGGGAGGGGGAGGAAACGGAGGCTGTCTTCTCAGGAATGGGCCCCTGGCATCCAGTGGAAACAATGGTCCCGTCTGTGCAGGAAGAGGTGCAGGAGCAAAGCCAGGGCCAGTTGCTCTCCTATTGGCAGGGAGAGGTGAATTGGGCCCATTTAAGTGACCGAGATCATCTTTGGTATCACTTCTACTGACTTCCATCTCTAAAGACACTGGCGCATCCATTTTATACAGAGAAGGCATGTTAAAGCTTCTGACTTGTGCTAGTGCCGACTGTCTACTAGAATGAGGATAAAGTCTGTCTTGCCTTTGGGGAGGACGAGCCGGACGGGGAGGAATCCCCATCCTACCTGCCTGTTCCCCTGGAGGTGACAGGAGGTGCCCAGGGGCAGAAGGTGCCCTGTGAGGCTCAGTTAACCTCTCCCAGTTGGATTCTCGTGTCTCCTTGGTAATCTGATGGTCCAGAGGATGGATTTCCTGGGCCTCTTGAGCCGCCGCCGCCGCTGCCGCCGCCGCCGCCTCCCCCTCCTCCTCCTCCTCCTCAAGCACAGGTGAGAGTGTGCGTGGTGGGCCCCGCCACCAAGTTGGAGGAGAGACAAAAGCTCTCCTTGCAGAGGAAGGCCGGCCCCATGGTGAGGGACCACGGGGGGCATGCCCTCTGCCAAATGCTCTATTTGGAACATGGAGTGCACGAGGATCTTTTCGTAGAAGTGCAGATTGAAACTCTGTCTCAGCTAATTTTTGTCGGTGGTGAGAATTTCCTTTCCTTAAATCATTGAGTGTTCTTTCAGCCGCCTGAGCTGCCAACCAATTATCACGTGCTTTTTTCTCATAGGAGAGAATCTTCCCCTGATAAAAATGAACGATTCTCTCCGAGTGTTCTTCAAGATCTGCGACTCGCTCTCTGTAGGTCTCCAACTCTTGAGCTGCACGGCTGATGTCTCCATCTACTTTGGACAGTTTCTCTTCTTTCTCTACCCGGTCATTTTCCTGGGCTGTTAATTTCCTGTGGAGTTTCCGTGTATTTTCTTGATACAGTTGAGTCATTCCTTCAAGCTTCTGTTGAAGTTGTTGCTTCTCACTTTGCAACTGTGTATTTTCTGCCTCCAAAGATGCTTGTTGGGTCCGAAGCGTTTTAACACGCTCTGCAAGTGCTTCCTGTGTTTTCTCGACTTGAGATAACTGAGTGTAAATGCGGCTTCTCTCCCTTTCTAGGGCTCTGCAAGAAGCATTCAGCTCGGCAGCAGGAAGCAGTTTCTGCAGAGCTCCTCTTGGCCGATGATGGAAGTGGCCGTCATTGTCCGATTCGCTCTCCCTCTCTGACTCCAAGTTCTCCCCATCCACTGTGTCTTCCCCGAGCACGGCAGCGCGGGCTTTCGGCTTGAGCAAGCGATGACACGGAGACTTGCTGGGATTTTCTTCCTCATTTAGAACTTGGCGTGCACGGCCTTCGGAGTCCTGCAATCTCACTTTCCGTTTCTTTAGTTCATTCCCTCGTTCTTTCCATGCTTCAGCTTCTGGTGCAAGCTGTTTCTGGAGTTCCTGCGGCTGGGCATTTTCATCCGAAGCGACTTTTACGGCCATCGTAAGCAGTTCTGCGTTCATTTGAAAGGTGTGGACAGTTGTTTTGGCTCCAGCTACTTGTGCCTTGAGAGATTGCGATTCCTCTTCGAGGGACCGTATTCTCTTGGCAATATCTGCCAGCAAGTCATCTTGTTGAGCATGTTTGGATTTCTCTTGTTTGATCTCTTTTGCTAGATGTCGAATTTCATCCTGAAGTTCAGATTGGGACCTGTTCAGCATCTTGTAAGTTGCCTCCAATCTTTGTGCTTCTGTGGACTGCTTCCCAAAGCTGGATTCCGGCAAAGGTGACTCTAAGTCTTCATACTGTTCTTGAAGGAGGCTAAATTTTTCAAGAATTTGTCCTTTTTCTTTAGTGAGTTCACAAAGCATCCTAGCCAGGTTAGTGTGTCTTCGCACAGAAAGCCGGCTTCTAGCGCATGGAAAACTTGTCCACACACAAAACAGAGCAGCCCAAAAAGCCACAGCTACACATCCGACCAATTCCCATGGAAAACCATGAGGATTAGGACCTGGTTTCCTGTCTTGGGGGCTTGCGGCCACAGTCCTGAGCAGCTCTTCCAGGAGCAGCGCCAAGAGCAGCTGAGGGGCAGCCCTGGACCCTGCCATGGCGACAAGGCTGCTTTGGCTGTCACAGCCACAACCAAGGCCTGGCGGGCCACCAGGAGGGGCCCAAAACACGAAGCGTTGGGTGTGGAAGCGGAATGAATCCCGCACCCAGCGAGCACAGCGGACCACAGCGGAGCGGAGCTGGCTGCAGGGCGAGTGAGGGCCACAGGCGCCCAGCGGCCTCACAGTCCCCACTGCTGCCCCTCCCCTCTTTGTGACACGTCAGGCCCCTAGCAACGGGCAGGTGCCCGGGCAGCAGCCTGCACGTGGCGCCCCCTCTCCTGGCCAGCCCGCCCCTCCCCTCGGGTTGGGTGGGGGCGGGGCCTTGGCGGGGAGGGGAGGCCAGGCGGGGAGACCAGAGGCGGCAGGCACCAGTGGCTCGCCAGCATCCTTTCACACTCAGTCAGGTGTTCTCTAGTTTTTCATTGCACCCACAGAAGCTTAGAAAGGGGACGAAACAGGAGGCAGATAACGTGGGTGGGGCTTAGGGCACAGGGAAGGTGTCACCCACAGCAGCCCTGGTCCTGGGGACTCAAGATCCCTTGTCCTCCCTGGCTTCCACTGGCAGTCACCTCCTGGCCTTGCGGTTGGGTGGAGCACGGGACTGCATTGTCTCTCTCTGAGGAGCCTCCCTCTTTAGCGGGGCTTGGTCAAGAAGGTGACCCCGAGCTTGAACCCTGAGGCTCCAGGGTGGCCCACTCGTGTCTGCAGTTGCTGTCCAGTCCCCAGAGCAGAGAGCAGCAAACGTGCTCTCAAAGGGCCACAGAGTAAATATTTCTGGCTTTGCAGGCCAGACCGTCTGAGTGGCTGTTACTCACCTCTGTCGTTCTAGCTGCAAAGCAGCCCTACGGGGTCCCTAAATGAATGGGTGTGGCTACGTGCCCGTGAAAGTCAGGGAAGGGCACTGACGTTTCAATTTCCTTTCTTTCCACGTGTCATGAAATAGTATTCTTCTCTGGATTTTCTTTCAACCAATTGCACATGGGAATACTATTCTTAGCTCACAGGCCACACCAAAACAGGCCTGGGGCTACATTTGTCCCGAGGGCCATACTTTGCCCACTTCTGCAGATCCCTCCTCCAGTCTAGCTAGAGGAACTCCTTTTGAAACTATCTAATGGTGTAGTGGGTTGCAGGGGTGCACACCCGTGGGTACTCAGGATGCTGAAGCAGGAGGATTATTTGAGCTCAGGTGTTCAAGGCTGCATGCAAGTGAGCAAAGATCACGCCCCGTCTCGAGAAAAAGGAAAAAAAAAGGAAAAGGGAAAAAAAAATGTCTACTCGTTGTTATTTATGGTTTCTTCGCATTTGAGGCCAGACTTAACGCTCGTAGCCTTACAGGCTAACCACATTCTACTGGCAGCGACTTCTTCTGCTTGAGTAGGTCTAATTTTGACCATGGCATTTGGATGTCCATGAGCTATGGTATTGACTCATGTCATAATGGACTTTGGCCACTGTGACCTTTTTATTCTCTTTGCATTTCCATTTCTGAATCAGCGACTGGTGGACATTCAGTAATGTAGCTTTTATCATGGTAACATACACATGAGATGAAAGTAACCGTGGTACCATTTTCAAGTATAGAGTTCAGTGGCATGAAGTACATCCACAGTGCTGTAGTAGCATCAGCAGTTGATTTCTTTTCCCACTTCTCTCGAGGTTAGCTGTGTTACAACGCCGAGCTCTTAGAGGACAGGGCAGCATCTGGCGAGCAACAGTCAACACTGGATCAACATTGAAACGACCCTGCCTTCACGGCGCACTCATTCATTGACTCAGCGTTGCTGAAGGCCCTCTCATGGGCTGGTGCTGCCCTAAGAGCTAAGGGAAGAGCAGTGAGTATAAGCAAGTCCCTGAGGTCGTGGAACACACATTTTAGTGAGTGTTAACACAGAAGGAACAAGTATCATCCACAGGCACGCCCATGTGAACACACACACATATCGGGGAGTGACAAGTGAAGGGGGGTAGCAGAGGGCTAGGCACAGGGCTAGGCACAGAACACTCTGCAGTCAGAGGTCATAACCTAGATTGACAAACAGGAAGTGAGTAGGCCTTAAACACATAGCTGTAAGAAGGGCATAGAATCAAATGGATAAAGTCGGTGCACAATATCCTGTGTAGGACTGAAAGACACATGTGCAAACAGAGGCCGTACGCGGTTCAGGTCAAAGCACATCGAAGGACACGTATGGAAACATGCTGGTGTGTCAAGCTCACGGAGGTGAGAATGGAAGTGTGGAAGGGGATAAAGGGGGAAAACACTGACTAAAAGGAGGGAATGTCTTTGCCTGGCTGGATGAGGGGGCCAGGAACCGAAATGTCAGATTATCTAGCGGAAGGTACCCGAGGTCCAAAGAGAATGGGCAAGGGAGGAGGTTTTGTTGGCAAGAGTGAAGAAATGAATGTACTTTTCCCTCTTTCCTGCCTTCTGAAACTAGGGCTACCCAGGAGCCTCCAAGCTGCTTCGTCTGCCTTGTGAAGCTGTCTGAAGGCGGCACGGCCTGCAGCCGTGCCACTGCCAGGGAGCAGCAGGGGTGATCGTGGTGACAAGAGAAAGTGGGCCGGCACGAGGTAGGCAGCCCCTCCTGCTTGACCACACAGCTCTGCTCCACATTCCAGCTCCATGACCCCCCGCATATGTGACCTCTGGGCGGGTTGCTTTCTCTCTCCAAAGCTCAGCTTCCCCATCTGGGAAGAGGGAATGAGAACACTAAGCATTTCACAGGGTGGTTGTGAGGATTCCGTGAGCGGGCACATGGGAAGCACCGATCTCGGGGCCAGGACCACAGCGTGTTCTTGGAAATGCACAGTTATTAGCGGTCTTCTCTTTTGCTCCCATAAACCACTTGTCAAAGGAACTGAGTGCCAGAACACGTTCTGCGTGTTCAGAACGTGGCTGAGTGAGCTACAGGCAGACTACTGGCAACCTCTGCTCAATGACCCCTGGGGCTTTCACTTTTGAAACACAACAAAGCCGACCCTTGATTGTCAGTTCCCAGGGTCTGGGCCTGGAGAAGGCTCTAGTACCAACCTCCCCCCGGCATGTTCTCACAGTGCAAGAACAAGAGGAAACCCAACACTGCCCTGTTGATCTCTTCTCCGGGGAGCTATTGAATGGCCTGTGTCTATTTTTTGATGTACTGCGTTCAGGACAGCTTCCTTTTTGTAGAAATTGGACATGGAATCACATAAGTGATTGAGTCAAAACACCAGGAAGAGAGCATGCGTGCCCGTGTGTGTGTGTGTGTGTGTGTGTGTGTGTATGTGTGTGCTTATGGACATGTGTGGTCCTGTGATCTTATTCTAGGTGGTTGCTGAGTTTTCATGTCCAGGAGTCTTTTTTTTTTTTTTTTTTTTCCCCTGGAGGGCTCTGGACACTGGGCAACATACCCTTTTTTCATATTCAGATCATCTTGACGTACAAAATACTACAAAAGTGTAAGTGAAATTTATAATTGCATTAAGCTTTAATTCAAGCAACAGTAGAATCACATAAGTAACAGCAGGAACGTAAAGTGAAATGGGAGATAGGTCAACATTCCTTGTGAAGGGAGCAAAAGTACTGTCAGGCTTCTTGTTGTAGTTCTCGAAGTTCATTGACAGGCTTGTTTGAAGGTGGCATCAACCCTAAAGAGAAGTCTTTTCTACTTTGAGCATGTAGGGGTGGGGAGAAAAATGCAGCTCTTGGGGGAATATAAGGAGGAGACCGCCTCGGTGAATAGACATTTCTCATTGCCAGTGCAAGACGCGGTGGGCCGGGAAAGCTCTTGGTGGAAAATAATGTCGAGGAGCTCCGTACGTGTTTCCTGGGGGAGGGGGAGGAAACGGAGGCTGTCTTCTCAGGAATGGGCCCCTGGCATCCAGTGGAAACAATGGTCCCGTCTGTGCAGGAAGAGGTGCAGGAGCAAAGCCAGGGCCAGTTGCTCTCCTATTGGCAGGGAGAGGTGAATTGGGCCCATTTAAGTGACCGAGATCATCTTTGGTATCACTTCTACTGACTTCCATCTCTAGAGACACTGGCGCATCCATTTTATACAGAGAAGGCATGTTAAAGCTTCTGACTTGTGCTAGTGCCGACTGTCTACTAGAATGAGGATAAAGTCTGTCTTGCCTTTGGGGAGGACGAGCCGGACGGGGAGGAATCCCCATCCTACCTGCCTGTTCCCCTGGAGGTGACAGGAGGTGCCCAGGGGCAGAAGGTGCCCTGTGAGGCTCAGTTAACCTCTCCCAGTTGGATTCTCGTGTCTCCTTGGTAATCTGATGGTCCAGAGGATGGATTTCCTGGGCCTCTTGAGCCGCCGCCGCCGCCGCCGCCGCCTCCCCCTCCTCCTCCTCCTCCTCCTCCTCAAGCACAGGTGAGAGTGTGCGTGGTGGGCCCCGCCACCAAGTTGGAGGAGAGACAAAAGCTCTCCTTGCAGAGGAAGGCCGGCCCCATGGTGAGGGACCACGGGGGGCATGCCCTCTGCCAAATGCTCTATTTGGAACATGGAGTGCACGAGGATCTTTTCGTAGAAGTGCAGATTGAAACTCTGTCTCAGCTAATTTTTGTCGGTGGTGAGAATTTCCTTTCCTTAAATCATTGAGTGTTCTTTCAGCCGCCTGAGCTGCCAACCAATTATCACGTGCTTTTTTCTCATAGGAGAGAATCTTCCCCTGATAAAAATGAACGATTCTCTCCGAGTGTTCTTCAAGATCTGCGACTCGCTCTCTGTAGGTCTCCAACTCTTGAGCTGCACGGCTGATGTCTCCATCTACTTTGGACAGTTTCTCTTCTTTCTCTACCCGGTCATTTTCCTGGGCTGTTAATTTCCTGTGGAGTTTCCGTGTATTTTCTTGATACAGTTGAGTCATTCCTTCAAGCTTCTGTTGAAGTTGTTGCTTCTCACTTTGCAACTGTGTATTTTCTGCCTCCAAAGATGCTTGTTGGGTCCGAAGCGTTTTAACACGCTCTGCAAGTGCTTCCTGTGTTTTCTCGACTTGAGATAACTGAGTGTAAATGCGGCTTCTCTCCCTTTCTAGGGCTCTGCAAGAAGCATTCAGCTCGGCAGCAGGAAGCAGTTTCTGCAGAGCTCCTCTTGGCCGATGATGGAAGTGGCCGTCATTGTCCGATTCGCTCTCCCTCTCTGACTCCAAGTTCTCCCCATCCACTGTGTCTTCCCCGAGCACGGCAGCGCGGGCTTTCGGCTTGAGCAAGCGATGACACGGAGACTTGCTGGGATTTTCTTCCTCATTTAGAACTTGGCGTGCACGGCCTTCGGAGTCCTGCAATCTCACTTTCCGTTTCTTTAGTTCATTCCCTCGTTCTTTCCATGCTTCAGCTTCTGGTGCAAGCTGTTTCTGGAGTTCCTGCGGCTGGGCATTTTCATCCGAAGCGACTTTTACGGCCATCGTAAGCAGTTCTGCGTTCATTTGAAAGGTGTGGACAGTTGTTTTGGCTCCAGCTACTTGTGCCTTGAGAGATTGCGATTCCTCTTCGAGGGACCGTATTCTCTTGGCAATATCTGCCAGCAAGTCATCTTGTTGAGCATGTTTGGATTTCTCTTGTTTGATCTCTTTTGCTAGATGTCGAATTTCATCCTGAAGTTCAGATTGGGACCTGTTGAGCATCTTGTAAGTTGCCTCCAATCTTTGTGCTTCTGTGGACTGCTTCCCAAAGCTGGATTCCGGCAAAGGTGACTCTAAGTCTTCATACTGTTCTTGAAGGAGGCTAAATTTTTCAAGAATTTGTCCTTTTTCTTTAGTGAGTTCACAAAGCATCCTAGCCAGGTTAGTGTGTCTTCGCACAGAAAGCCGGCTTCTAGCGCATGGAAAACTTGTCCACACACAAAGCAGAGCAGCCCAAAAAGCCACAGCTACACATCCGACCAATTCCCATGGAAAACCATGAGGATTAGGACCTGGTTTCCTGTCTTCAGGCCTTGCGGCCACAGTCCTGAGCAGCTCTTCCAGGAGCAGCGCCAAGAGCAGCCGAGGGGCAGCCCTGGACCCTGCCATGGCGACAAGGCTGCTTTGGCTGTCACAGCCACAACCAAGGCCTGGCGGGCCACCAGGAGGGGCCCAAAACACGAAGCGTTGGGTGTGGAAGCGGAATGAATCCCGCACCCAGCGAGCACAGCGGACCACAGCGGAGCGGAGCTGGCTGCAGGGCGAGTGAGGGCCACAGGCGCCCAGCGGCCTCACAGTCCCCACTGCTGCCCCTCCCCTCTTTGTGACACGTCAGGCCCCTAGCAACGGGCAGGTGCCCGGGCAGCAGCCTGCACGTGGCGCCCCCTCTCCTGGCCAGCCCGCCCCTCCCCTCGGGTTGGGTGGGGGCAGGGCCTTGGCGGGGAGGGGAGGCCAGGCGGGGAGACCAGAGGCGGCAGGCACCAGTGGCTCGCCAGCATCCTTTCACACTCAGTCAGGTGTTCTCTAGTTTTTCATTGCACCCACAGAAGCTTAGAAAGGGGACGAAACAGGAGGCAGATAACGTGGGTGGGGCTTAGGGCACAGGGAAGGTGTCACCCACAGCAGCCCTGGTCCTGGGGACTCAAGATCCCTTGTCCTCCCTGGCTTCCACTGGCAGTCACCTCCTGGCCTTGCGGTTGGGTGGAGCACGGGACTGCATTGTCTCTCTCTGAAGAGCCTCCCTCTTTAGCGGGGCTTGGTCAAGAAGGTGACCCCGAGCTTGAACCCTGAGGCTCCAGGGTGGCCCACTCGTGTCTGCAGTTGCTGTCCAGTCCCCAGAGCAGAGAGCAGCAAACGTGCTCTCAAAGGGCCACAGAGTAAATATTTCTGGCTTTGCAGGCCAGACCGTCTGAGTGGCTGTTACTCACCTCTGTCGTTCTAGCTGCAAAGCAGCCCTACGGGGTCCCTAAATGAATGGGTGTGGCTACGTGCCCGTGAAAGTCAGGGAAGGGCACTGACGTTTCAATTTCCTTTCTTTCCACGTGTCATGAAATAGTATTCTTCTCTGGATTTTCTTTCAACCAATTGCACATGGGAATACTATTCTTAGCTCACAGGCCACACCAAAACAGGCCTGGGGCTACATTTGTCCCGAGGGCCATACTTTGCCCACTTCTGCAGATCCCTCCTCCAGTCTAGCTAGAGGAACTCCTTTTGAAACTATCTAATGGTGTAGTGGGTTGCAGGGGTGCACACCCGTGGGTACTCAGGATGCTGAAGCAGGAGGATTATTTGAGCTCAGGTGTTCAAGGCTGCATGCAAGTGAGCAAAGATCACGCCCCGTCTCGAGAAAAAGAGAAAAAAAGGAAAAGGGAAAAAAAAATGTCTACTCGTTGTTATTTATGGTTTCTTCGCATTTGAGGCCAGACTTAACGCTCGTAGCCTTACAGGCTAACCACATTCTACTGGCAGCGACTTCTTCTGCTTGAGTAGGTCTAATTTTGACCATGGCATTTGGATGTCCATGAGCTATGGTATTGACTCATGTCATAATGGACTTTGGCCACTGTGACCTTTTTATTCTCTTTGGATTTCCATTTCTGAATCAGCGACTGGTGGACATTCAGTAATGTAGCTTTTATCATGGTAACATACACATGAGATGAAAGTAACCGTGGTACCATTTTCAAGTATAGAGTTCAGTGGCATGAAGTACATCCACAGTGCTGTAGTAGCATCGGCAGTTGATTTCTTTTCCCACTTCTCTCGAGGTTAGCTGTGTTACAACGCCGAGCTCTTAGAGGACAGGGCAGCATCTGGCGAGCAACAGTCAACACTGGATCAACATTGAAACGACCCTGCCTTCACGGCGCACTCATTCATTGACTCAGCGTTGCTGAAGGCCCTCTCATGGGCTGGTGCTGCCCTAAGAGCTAAGGGAAGAGCAGTGAGTATAAGCAAGTCCCTGAGGTCGTGGAACACACATTTTAGTGAGTGTTAACACAGAAGGAACAAGTATCATCCACAGGCACGCCCATGTGAACACACACACATATCGGGGAGTGACAAGTGAAGGGGGGTAGCAGAGGGCTAGGCACAGGGCTAGGCACAGAACACTCTGCAGTCAGAGGTCATAACCTAGATTGACAAACAGGAAGTGAGTAGGCCTTAAACACATAGTTGTAAGAAGGGCATAGAATCAAATGGATAAAGTCGGTGCACAATATCCTGTGTAGGACTGAAAGACACATGTGCAAACAGAGGCCGTACGCGGTTCAGGTCAAAGCACATCGAAGGACACGTATGGAAACATGCTGGTGTGTCAAGCTCACGGAGGTGAGAATGGAAGTGTGGAAGGGGATAAAGGGGGAAAACACTGACTAAAAGGAGGGAATGTCTTTGCCTGGCTGGATGAGGGGGCCAGGAACCGAAATGTCAGATTATCTAGCGGAAGGTACCCGAGGTCCAAAGAGAATGGGCAAGGGAGGAGGTTTTGTTGGCAAGAGTGAAGAAATGAATGTACTTTTCCCTCTTTCCTGCCTTCTGAAACTAGGGCTACCCAGGAGCCTCCAAGCTGCTTCGTCTGCCTTGTGAAGCTGTCTGAAGGCGGCACGGCCTGCAGCCGTGCCACTGCCAGGGAGCAGCAGGGGTGATCGTGGTGGCAAGAGAAGGTGGGCCGGCACGAGGTAGGCAGCCCCTCCTGCTTGACCACACAGCTCTGCTCCACATTCCAGCTCCATGACCCCCCGCATATGTGACCTCTGGGCGGGTTGCTTTCTCTCTCCAAAGCTCAGCTTCCCCATCTGGGAAGAGGGAATGAGAACACTAAGCATTTCACAGGGTGGTTGTGAGGATTCCGTGAGCGGGCACATGGGAAGCACCGATCTCGGGGCCAGGACCACAGCGTGTTCTTGGAAATGCACAGTTATTAGCGGTCTTCTCTTTTGCTCCCATAAACCACTTGTCAAAGGAACTGAGTGCCAGAACACGTTCTGCGTGTTCAGAACGTGGCTGAGTGAGCTACAGGCAGACTACTGGCAACCTCTGCTCAATGACCCCTGGGGCTTTCACTTTTGAAACACAACAAAGCCGACCCTTGATTGTCAGTTCCCAGGGTCTGGGCCTGGAGAAGGCTCTAGTACCAACCTCCCCCCGGCATGTTCTCACAGTGCAAGAACAAGAGGAAACCCAACACTGCCCTGTTGATCTCTTCTCCGGGGAGCTATTGAATGGCCTGTGTCTATTTTTTGATGTACTGCGTTCAGGACAGCTTCCTTTTTGTAGAAATTGGACATGGAATCACATAAGTGATTGAGTCAAAACACCAGGAAGACAGCATGCGTGCCCGCGTGTGTGTGTGTGTGTGTGTGTGTGTATGTGTGTGCTTATGGACATGTGTGGTCCTGTGATCTTATTCTAGGTGGTTGCTGAGTTTTCATGTCCAGGAGTCTTTTTTTTTTTTTTTCCCCTGGAGGGCTCTGGACACTGGGCAACATACCCTTTTTTCATATTCAGATCATCTTGACGTACAAAATACTACAAAAGTGTAAGTGAAATTTATAATTGCATTAAGCTTTAATTCAAGCAACAGTAGAATCACATAAGTAACAGCAGGAACGTAAAGTGAAATGGGAGATAGGTCAACATTCCTTGTGAAGGGAGCAAAAGTACTGTCAGGCTTCTTGTTGTAGTTCTCGAAGTTCATTGACAGGCTTGTTTGAAGGTGGCATCAACCCTAAAGAGAAGTCTTTTCTACTTTGAGCATGTAGGGGTGGGGAGAAAAATGCAGCTCTTGGGGGAATATAAGGAGGAGACCGCCTCGGTGAATAGACATTTCTCATTGCCAGTGCAAGACGCGGTGGGCCGGGAAAGCTCTTGGTGGAAAATAATGTCGAGGAGCTCCGTACGTGTTTCCTGGGGGAGGGGGAGGAAACGGAGGCTGTCTTCTCAGGAATGGGCCCCTGGCATCCAGTGGAAACAATGGTCCCGTCTGTGCAGGAAGAGGTGCAGGAGCAAAGCCAGGGCCAGTTGCTCTCCTATTGGCAGGGAGAGGTGAATTGGGCCCATTTAAGTGACCGAGATCATCTTTGGTATCACTTCTACTGACCTCCATCTCTAAAGACACTGGCGCATCCATTTTATACAGAGAAGGCATGTTAAAGCTTCTGACTTGTGCTAGTGCCGACTGTCTACTAGAATGAGGATAAAGTCTGTCTTGCCTTTGGGGAGGACGAGCCGGACGGGGAGGAATCCCCATCCTACCTGCCTGTTCCCCTGGAGGTGACAGGAGGTGCCCAGGGGCAGAAGGTGCCCTGTGAGGCTCAGTTAACCTCTCCCAGTTGGATTCTCGTGTCTCCTTGGTAATCTGATGGTCCAGAGGATGGATTTCCTGGGCCTCTTGAGCCGCCGCCGCCGCCGCCGCCGCCTCCCCCTCCTCCTCCTCCTCCTCAAGCACAGGTGAGAGTGTGCGTGGTGGGCCCCGCCACCAAGTTGGAGGAGAGACAAAAGCTCTCCTTGCAGAGGAAGGCCGGCCCCATGGTGAGGGACCACGGGGGGCATGCCCTCTGCCAAATGCTCTATTTGGAACATGGAGTGCACGAGGATCTTTTCGTAGAAGTGCAGATTGAAACTCTGTCTCAGCTAATTTTTGTCGGTGGTGAGAATTTCCTTTCCTTAAATCATTGAGTGTTCTTTCAGCCGCCTGAGCTGCCAACCAATTATCACGTGCTTTTTTCTCATAGGAGAGAATCTTCCCCTGATAAAAATGAACGATTCTCTCCGAGTGTTCTTCAAGATCTGCGACTCGCTCTCTGTAGGTCTCCAACTCTTGAGCTGCACGGCTGATGTCTCCATCTACTTTGGACAGTTTCTCTTCTTTCTCTACCCGGTCATTTTCCTGGGCTGTTAATTTCCTGTGGAGTTTCCGTGTATTTTCTTGATACAGTTGAGTCATTCCTTCAAGCTTCTGTTGAAGTTGTTGCTTCTCACTTTGCAACTGTGTATTTTCTGCCTCCAAAGATGCTTGTTGGGTCCGAAGCGTTTTAACACGCTCTGCAAGTGCTTCCTGTGTTTTCTCGACTTGAGATAACTGAGTGTAAATGCGGCTTCTCTCCCTTTCTAGGGCTCTGCAAGAAGCATTCAGCTCGGCAGCAGGAAGCAGTTTCTGCAGAGCTCCTCTTGGCCGATGATGGAAGTGGCCGTCATTGTCCGATTCGCTCTCCCTCTCTGACTCCAAGTTCTCCCCATCCACTGTGTCTTCCCCGAGCACGGCAGCGCGGGCTTTCGGCTTGAGCAAGCGATGACACGGAGACTTGCTGGGATTTTCTTCCTCATTTAGAACTTGGCGTGCACGGCCTTCGGAGTCCTGCAATCTCACTTTCCGTTTCTTTAGTTCATTCCCTCGTTCTTTCCATGCTTCAGCTTCTGGTGCAAGCTGTTTCTGGAGTTCCTGCGGCTGGGCATTTTCATCCGAAGCGACTTTTACGGCCATCGTAAGCAGTTCTGCGTTCATTTGAAAGGTGTGGACAGTTGTTTTGGCTCCAGCTACTTGTGCCTTGAGAGATTGCGATTCCTCTTCGAGGGACCGTATTCTCTTGGCAATATCTGCCAGCAAGTCATCTTGTTGAGCATGTTTGGATTTCTCTTGTTTGATCTCTTTTGCTAGATGTCGAATTTCATCCTGAAGTTCAGATTGGGACCTGTTCAGCATCTTGTAAGTTGCCTCCAATCTTTGTGCTTCTGTGGACTGCTTCCCAAAGCTGGATTCCGGCAAAGGTGACTCTAAGTCTTCATACTGTTCTTGAAGGAGGCTAAATTTTTCAAGAATTTGTCCTTTTTCTTTAGTGAGTTCACAAAGCATCCTAGCCAGGTTAGTGTGTCTTCGCACAGAAAGCCGGCTTCTAGCGCATGGAAAACTTGTCCACACACAAAGCAGAGCAGCCCAAAAAGCCACAGCTACACATCCGACCAATTCCCATGGAAAACCATGAGGGTTAGGACCTGGTTTCCTGTCTTCGGGCCTTGCGGCCACAGTCCTGAGCAGCTCTTCCAGGAGCAGCGCCAAGAGCAGCCGAGGGGCAGCCCTGGACCCTGCCATGGCGACAAGGCTGCTTTGGCTGTCACAGCCACAACCAAGGCCTGGCGGGCCACCAGGAGGGGCCCAAAACACGAAGCGTTGGGTGTGGAAGCGGAATGAATCCCGCACCCAGCGAGCACAGCGGACCACAGCGGAGCGGAGCTGGCTGCAGGGCGAGTGAGGGCCACAGGCGCCCAGCGGCCTCACAGTCCCCACTGCTGCCCCTCCCCCCTTTGTGATACGTCAGGCCCCTAGCAACGGGCAGGTGCCTGGGCAGCAGCCTGCACGTGGCGCCCCCTCTCCTGGCCAGCCCGCCCCTCCCCTCGGGTTGGGTGGGGGCGGGGCCTTGGCGGGGAGGGGAGGCCAGGTGGGGAGACCAGAGGCGCCAGGCACCAGTGGCTCGCCAGCATCCTTTCACACTCAGTCAGGTGTTCTCTAGCTTTTCATTGCACCCACAGAAGCTTAGAAAGGGGACGAAACAGGAGGCAGATAACGTGGGTGGGGCTTAGGGCACAGGGAAGGTGTCACCCACAGCAGCCCTGGTCCTGGGGACTCAAGATCCCTTGTCCTCCCTGGCTTCCACTGGCAGTCACCTCCTGGCCTTGCGGTTGGGTGGAGCACGGGACTGCATTGTCTCTCTCTGAGGAGCCTCCCTCTTTAGCGGGGCTTGGTCAAGAAGGTGACCCCGAGCTTGAACCCTGAGGCTCCAGGGTGGCCCACTCGTGTCTGCAGTTGCTGTCCAGTCCCCAGAGCAGAGAGCAGCAAACGTGCTCTCAAAGGGCCACAGAGTAAATATTTCTGGCTTTGCAGGCCAGACCGTCTGAGTGGCTGTTACTCACCTCTGTCGTTCTAGCTGCAAAGCAGCCCTACGGGGTCCCTAAATGAATGGGTGTGGCTACGTGCCCGTGAAAGTCAGGGAAGGGCACTGACGTTTCAATTTCCTTTCTTTCCACGTGTCATGAAATAGTATTCTTCTCTGGATTTTCTTTCAACCAATTGCACATGGGAATACTATTCTTAGCTCACAGGCCACACCAAAACAGGCCTGGGGCTACATTTGTCCCGAGGGCCATACTTTGCCCACTTCTGCAGATCCCTCCTCCAGTCTAGCTAGAGGAACTCCTTTTGAAACTATCTAATGGTGTAGTGGGTTGCAGGGGTGCACACCCGTGGGTACTCAGGATGCTGAAGCAGGAGGATTATTTGAGCTCAGGTGTTCAAGGCTGCATGCAAGTGAGCAAAGATCACGCCCCGTCTCGAGAAAAAGAGAAAAAAAGGAAAAGGGAAAAAAAAATGTCTACTCGTTGTTATTTATGGTTTCTTCGCATTTGAGGCCAGACTTAACGCTCGTAGCCTTACAGGCTAACCACATTCTACTGGCAGCGACTTCTTCTGCTTGAGTAGGTCTAATTTTGACCATGGCATTTGGATGTCCATGAGCTATGGTATTGACTCATGTCATAATGGACTTTGGCCACTGTGACCTTTTTATTCTCTTTGGATTTCCATTTCTGAATCAGCGACTGGTGGACATTCAGTAATGTAGCTTTTATCATGGTAACATACACATGAGATGAAAGTAACCGTGGTACCATTTTCAAGTATAGAGTTCAGTGGCATGAAGTACATCCACAGTGCTGTAGTAGCATCAGCAGTTGATTTCTTTTCCCACTTCTCTCGAGGTTAGCTGTGTTACAACGCCGAGCTCTTAGAGGACAGGGCAGCATCTGGCGAGCAACAGTCAACACTGGATCAACATTGAAACGACCCTGCCTTCACGGCGCACTCATTCATTGACTCAGCGTTGCTGAAGGCCCTCTCATGGGCTGGTGCTGCCCTAAGAGCTAAGGGAAGAGCAGTGAGTATAAGCAAGTCCCTGAGGTTGTGGAACACACATTTTAGTGAGTGTTAACACAGAAGGAACAAGTATCATCCACAGGCACGCCCATGTGAACACACACACATATCGGGGAGTGACAAGTGAAGGGGGGTAGCAGAGGGCTAGGCACAGGGCTAGGCACAGAACACTCTGCAGTCAGAGGTCATAACCTAGATTGACAAACAGGAAGTGAGTAGGCCTTAAACACATAGTTGTAAGAAGGGCATAGAATCAAATGGATAAAGTCGGTGCACAATATCCTGTGTAGGACTGAAAGACACATGTGCAAACAGAGGCCGTACGCGGTTCAGGTCAAAGCACATCGAAGGACACGTATGGAAACATGCTGGTGTGTCAAGCTCACGGAGGTGAGAATGGAAGTGTGGAAGGGGATAAAGGGGGAAAACACTGACTAAAAGGAGGGAATGTCTTTGCCTGGCTGGATGAGGGGGCCAGGAACCGAAATGTCAGATTATCTAGCGGAAGGTACCCGAGGTCCAAAGAGAATGGGCAAGGGAGGAGGTTTTGTTGGCAAGAGTGAAGAAATGAATGTACTTTTCCCTCTTTCCTGCCTTCTGAAACTAGGGCTACCCAGGAGCCTCCAAGCTGCTTCGTCTGCCTTGTGAAGCTGTCTGAAGGCGGCACGGCCTGCAGCCGTGCCACTGCCAGGGAGCAGCAGGGGTGATCGTGGTGGCAAGAGAAGGTGGGCCGGCACGAGGTAGGCAGCCCCTCCTGCTTGACCACACAGCTCTGCTCCACATTCCAGCTCCATGACCCCCCGCATATGTGACCTCTGGGCGGGTTGCTTTCTCTCTCCAAAGCTCAGCTTCCCCATCTGGGAAGAGGGAATGAGAACACTAAGCATTTCACAGGGTGGTTGTGAGGATTCCGTGAGCGGGCACATGGGAAGCACCGATCTCGGGGCCAGGACCACAGCGTGTTCTTGGAAATGCACAGTTATTAGCGGTCTTCTCTTTTGCTCCCATAAACCACTTGTCAAAGGAACTGAGTGCCAGAACACGTTCTGCGTGTTCAGAACGTGGCTGAGTGAGCTACAGGCAGACTACTGGCAACCTCTGCTCAATGACCCCTGGGGCTTTCACTTTTGAAACACAACAAAGCCGACCCTTGATTGTCAGTTCCCAGGGTCTGGGCCTGGAGAAGGCTCTAGTACCAACCTCCCCCCGGCATGTTCTCACAGTGCAAGAACAAGAGGAAACCCAACACTGCCCTGTTGATCTCTTCTCCGGGGAGCTATTGAATGGCCTGTGTCTATTTTTTGATGTACTGCGTTCAGGACAGCTTCCTTTTTGTAGAAATTGGACATGGAATCACATAAGTGATTGAGTCAAAACACCAGGAAGAGATCATGCGTGCCCGCGTGTGTGTGTGTGTGTGTATGTGTGTGCTTATGGACATGTGTGGTCCTGTGATCTTATTCTAGGTGGTTGCTGAGTTTTCATGTCCAGGAGTCTTTTTTTTTTTTTTTTTTTTTTCCCCTGGAGGGCTCTGGACACTGGGCAACATACCCTTTTTTCATATTCAGATCATCTTGACGTACAAAATACTACAAAAGTGTAAGTGAAATTTATAATTGCATTAAGCTTTAATTCAAGCAACAGTAGAATCACATAAGTAACAGCAGGAACGTAAAGTGAAATGGGAGATAGGTCAACATTCCTTGTGAAGGGAGCAAAAGTACTGTCAGGCTTCTTGTTGTAGTTCTCGAAGTTCATTGACAGGCTTGTTTGAAGGTGGCATCAACCCTAAAGAGAAGTCTTTTCTACTTTGAGCATGTAGGGGTGGGGAGAAAAATGCAGCTCTTGGGGGAATATAAGGAGGAGACCGCCTCGGTGAATAGACATTTCTCATTGCCAGTGCAAGACGCGGTGGGCCGGGAAAGCTCTTGGTGGAAAATAATGTCGAGGAGCTCCGTACGTGTTTCCTGGGGGAGGGGGAGGAAACGGAGGCTGTCTTCTCAGGAATGGGCCCCTGGCATCCAGTGGAAACAATGGTCCCGTCTGTGCAGGAAGAGGTGCAGGAGCAAAGCCAGGGCCAGTTGCTCTCCTATTGGCAGGGAGAGGTGAATTGGGCCCATTTAAGTGACCGAGATCATCTTTGGTATCACTTCTACTGACTTCCGTCTCTAAAGACACTGGCGCATCCATTTTATACAGAGAAGGCATGTTAAAGCTTCTGACTTGTGCTAGTGCCGACTGTCTACTAGAATGAGGATAAAGTCTGTCTTGCCTTTGGGGAGGACGAGCCGGACGGGGAGGAATCCCCATCCTACCTGCCTGTTCCCCTGGAGGTGACAGGAGGTGCCCAGGGGCAGAAGGTGCCCTGTGAGGCTCAGTTAACCTCTCCCAGTTGGATTCTCGTGTCTCCTTGGTAATCTGATGGTCCAGAGGATGGATTTCCTGGGCCTCTTGAGCCGCCGCCGCCGCCGCCGCCGCCGCCGCCGCCTCCCCCTCCTCCTCCTCCTCCTCAAGCACAGGTGAGAGTGTGCGTGGTGGGCCCCGCCACCAAGTTGGAGGAGAGACAAAAGCTCTCCTTGCAGAGGAAGGCCGGCCCCATGGTGAGGGACCACGGGGGGCATGCCCTCTGCCAAATGCTCTATTTGGAACATGGAGTGCACGAGGATCTTTTCGTAGAAGTGCAGATTGAAACTCTGTCTCAGCTAATTTTTGTCGGTGGTGAGAATTTCCTTTCCTTAAATCATTGAGTGTTCTTTCAGCCGCCTGAGCTGCCAACCAATTATCACGTGCTTTTTTCTCATAGGAGAGAATCTTCCCCTGATAAAAATGAACGATTCTCTCCGAGTGTTCTTCAAGATCTGCGACTCGCTCTCTGTAGGTCTCCAACTCTTGAGCTGCACGGCTGATGTCTCCATCTACTTTGGACAGTTTCTCTTCTTTCTCTACCCGGTCATTTTCCTGGGCTGTTAATTTCCTGTGGAGTTTCCGTGTATTTTCTTGATACAGTTGAGTCATTCCTTCAAGCTTCTGTTGAAGTTGTTGCTTCTCACTTTGCAACTGTGTATTTTCTGCCTCCAAAGATGCTTGTTGGGTCCGAAGCGTTTTAACACGCTCTGCAAGTGCTTCCTGTGTTTTCTCGACTTGAGATAACTGAGTGTAAATGCGGCTTCTCTCCCTTTCTAGGGCTCTGCAAGAAGCATTCAGCTCGGCAGCAGGAAGCAGTTTCTGCAGAGCTCCTCTTGGCCGATGATGGAAGTGGCCGTCATTGTCCGATTCGCTCTCCCTCTCTGACTCCAAGTTCTCCCCATCCACTGTGTCTTCCCCGAGCACGGCAGCGCGGGCTTTCGGCTTGAGCAAGCGATGACACGGAGACTTGCTGGGATTTTCTTCCTCATTTAGAACTTGGCGTGCACGGCCTTCGGAGTCCTGCAATCTCACTTTCCGTTTCTTTAGTTCATTCCCTCGTTCTTTCCATGCTTCAGCTTCTGGTGCAAGCTGTTTCTGGAGTTCCTGCGGCTGGGCATTTTCATCCGAAGCGACTTTTACGGCCATCGTAAGCAGTTCTGCGTTCATTTGAAAGGTGTGGACAGTTGTTTTGGCTCCAGCTACTTGTGCCTTGAGAGATTGCGATTCCTCTTCGAGGGACCGTATTCTCTTGGCAATATCTGCCAGCAAGTCATCTTGTTGAGCATGTTTGGATTTCTCTTGTTTGATCTCTTTTGCTAGATGTCGAATTTCATCCTGAAGTTCAGATTGGGACCTGTTGAGCATCTTGTAAGTTGCCTCCAATCTTTGTGCTTCTGTGGACTGCTTCCCAAAGCTGGATTCCGGCAAAGGTGACTCTAAGTCTTCATACTGTTCTTGAAGGAGGCTAAATTTTTCAAGAATTTGTCCTTTTTCTTTAGTGAGTTCACAAAGCATCCTAGCCAGGTTAGTGTGTCTTCGCACAGAAAGCCGGCTTCTAGCGCATGGAAAACTTGTCCACACACAAAACAGAGCAGCCCAAAAAGCCACAGCTACACATCCGACCAATTCCCATGGAAAACCATGAGGGTTAGGACCTGGTTTCCTGTCTTCGGGCCTTGCGGCCACAGTCCTGAGCAGCTCTTCCAGGAGCAGCGCCAAGAGCAGCCGAGGGGCAGCCCTGGACCCTGCCATGGCGACAAGGCTGCTTTGGCTGTCACAGCCACAACCAAGGCCTGGCGGGCCACCAGGAGGGGCCCAAAACACGAAGCGTTGGGTGTGGAAGCGGAATGAATCCCGCACCCAGCGAGCACAGCGGACCACAGCGGAGCGGAGCTGGCTGCAGGGCGAGTGAGGGCCACAGGCGCCCAGCGGCCTCACAGTCCCCACTGCTGCCCCTCCCCCCTTTGTGACACGTCAGGCCCCTAGCAACGGGCAGGTGCCCGGGCAGCAGCCTGCACGTGGCGCCCCCTCTCCTGGCCAGCCCGCCCCTCCCCTCGGGTTGGGTGGGGGCGGGGCCTTGGCGGGGAGGGGAGGCCAGGCGGGGAGACCAGAGGCGGCAGGCACCAGTGGCTCGCCAGCATCCTTTCACACTCAGTCAGGTGTTCTCTAGCTTTTCATTGCACCCACAGAAGCTTAGAAAGGGGACGAAACAGGAGGCAGATAACGTGGGTGGGGCTTAGGGCACAGGGAAGGTGTCACCCACAGCAGCCCTGGTCCTGGGGACTCAAGATCCCTTGTCCTCCCTGGCTTCCACTGGCAGTCACCTCCTGGCCTTGCGGTTGGGTGGAGCACGGGACTGCATTGTCTCTCTCTGAGGAGCCTCCCTCTTTAGCGGGGCTTGGTCAAGAAGGTGACCCCGAGCTTGAACCCTGAGGCTCCAGGGTGGCCCACTCGTGTCTGCAGTTGCTGTCCAGTCCCCAGAGCAGAGAGCAGCAAACGTGCTCTCAAAGGGCCACAGAGTAAATATTTCTGGCTTTGCAGGCCAGACCGTCTGAGTGGCTGTTACTCACCTCTGTCGTTCTAGCTGCAAAGCAGCCCTACGGGGTCCCTAAATGAATGGGTGTGGCTACGTGCCCGTGAAAGTCAGGGAAGGGCACTGACGTTTCAATTTCCTTTCTTTCCACGTGTCATGAAATAGTATTCTTCTCTGGATTTTCTTTCAACCAATTGCACATGGGAATACTATTCTTAGCTCACAGGCCACACCACAACAGGCCTGGGGCTACATTTGTCCCGAGGGCCATACTTTGCCCACTTCTGCAGATCCCTCCTCCAGTCTAGCTAGAGGAACTCCTTTTGAAACTATCTAATGGTGTAGTGGGTTGCAGGGGTGCACACCCGTGGGTACTCAGGATGCTGAAGCAGGAGGATTATTTGAGCTCAGGTGTTCAAGGCTGCATGCAAGTGAGCAAAGATCACGCCCCGTCTCGAGAAAAAGGAAAAAAAAAGGAAAAGGGAAAAAAAAATGTCTACTCGTTGTTATTTATGGTTTCTTCGCATTTGAGGCCAGACTTAACGCTCGTAGCCTTACAGGCTAACCACATTCTACTGGCAGCGACTTCTTCTGCTTGAGTAGGTCTAATTTTGACCATGGCATTTGGATGTCCATGAGCTATGGTATTGACTCATGTCATAATGGACTTTGGCCACTGTGACCTTTTTATTCTCTTTGGATTTCCATTTCTGAATCAGCGACTGGTGGACATTCAGTAATGTAGCTTTTATCATGGTAACATACACATGAGATGAAAGTAACCGTGGTACCATTTTCAAGTATAGAGTTCAGTGGCATGAAGTACATCCACAGTGCTGTAGTAGCATCGGCAGTTGATTTCTTTTCCCACTTCTCTCGAGGTTAGCTGTGTTACAACGCCGAGCTCTTAGAGGACAGGGCAGCATCTGGCGAGCAACAGTCAACACTGGATCAACATTGAAACGACCCTGCCTTCACGGCGCACTCATTCATTGACTCAGCGTTGCTGAAGGCCCTCTCATGGGCTGGTGCTGCCCTAAGAGCTAAGGGAAGAGCAGTGAGTATAAGCAAGTCCCTGAGGTCGTGGAACACACATTTTAGTGAGTGTTAACACAGAAGGAACAAGTATCATCCACAGGCACGCCCATGTGAACACACACACATATCGGGGAGTGACAAGTGAAGGGGGGTAGCAGAGGGCTAGGCACAGGGCTAGGCACAGAACACTCTGCAGTCAGAGGTCATAACCTAGATTGACAAACAGGAAGTGAGTAGGCCTTAAACACATAGTTGTAAGAAGGGCATAGAATCAAATGGATAAAGTCGGTGCACAATATCCTGTGTAGGACTGAAAGACACATGTGCAAACAGAGGCCGTACGCGGTTCAGGTCAAAGCACATCGAAGGACACGTATGGAAACATGCTGGTGTGTCAAGCTCACGGAGGTGAGAATGGAAGTGTGGAAGGGGATAAAGGGGGAAAACACTGACTAAAAGGAGGGAATGTCTTTGCCTGGCTGGATGAGGGGGCCAGGAACCGAAATGTCAGATTATCTAGCGGAAGGTACCCGAGGTCCAAAGAGAATGGGCAAGGGAGGAGGTTTTGTTGGCAAGAGTGAAGAAATGAATGTACTTTTCCCTCTTTCCTGCCTTCTGAAACTAGGGCTACCCAGGAGCCTCCAAGCTGCTTCGTCTGCCTTGTGAAGCTGTCTGAAGGCGGCACGGCCTGCAGCCGTGCCACTGCCAGGGAGCAGCAGGGGTGATCGTGGTGGCAAGAGAAGGTGGGCCGGCACGAGGTAGGCAGCCCCTCCTGCTTGACCACACAGCTCTGCTCCACATTCCAGCTCCATGACCCCCCGCATATGTGACCTCTGGGCGGGTTGCTTTCTCTCTCCAAAGCTCAGCTTCCCCATCTGGGAAGAGGGAATGAGAACACTAAGCATTTCACAGGGTGGTTGTGAGGATTCCGTGAGCGGGCACATGGGAAGCACCGATCTCGGGGCCAGGACCACAGCGTGTTCTTGGAAATGCACAGTTATTAGCGGTCTTCTCTTTTGCTCCCATAAACCACTTGTCAAAGGAACTGAGTGCCAGAACACGTTCTGCGTGTTCAGAACGTGGCTGAGTGAGCTACAGGCAGACTACTGGCAACCTCTGCTCAATGACCCCTGGGGCTTTCACTTTTGAAACACAACAAAGCCGACCCTTGATTGTCAGTTCCCAGGGTCTGGGCCTGGAGAAGGCTCTAGTACCAACCTCCCCCCGGCATGTTCTCACAGTGCAAGAACAAGAGGAAACCCAACACTGCCCTGTTGATCTCTTCTCCGGGGAGCTATTGAATGGCCTGTGTCTATTTTTTGATGTACTGCGTTCAGGACAGCTTCCTTTTTGTAGAAATTGGACATGGAATCACATAAGTGATTGAGTCAAAACACCAGGAAGAGATCATGCGTGCCCGCGTGTGTGTGTGTGTGTGTATGTGTGTGCTTATGGACATGTGTGGTCCTGTGATCTTATTCTAGGTGGTTGCTGAGTTTTCATGTCCAGGAGTCTTTTTTTTTTTTTTTTTTTTTTCCCCTGGAGGGCTCTGGACACTGGGCAACATACCCTTTTTTCATATTCAGATCATCTTGACGTACAAAATACTACAAAAGTGTAAGTGAAATTTATAATTGCATTAAGCTTTAATTCAAGCAACAGTAGAATCACATAAGTAACAGCAGGAACGTAAAGTGAAATGGGAGATAGGTCAACATTCCTTGTGAAGGGAGCAAAAGTACTGTCAGGCTTCTTGTTGTAGTTCTCGAAGTTCATTGACAGGCTTGTTTGAAGGTGGCATCAACCCTAAAGAGAAGTCTTTTCTACTTTGAGCATGTAGGGGTGGGGAGAAAAATGCAGCTCTTGGGGGAATATAAGGAGGAGACCGCCTCGGTGAATAGACATTTCTCATTGCCAGTGCAAGACGCGGTGGGCCGGGAAAGCTCTTGGTGGAAAATAATGTCGAGGAGCTCCGTACGTGTTTCCTGGGGGAGGGGGAGGAAACGGCGGCTGTCTTCTCAGGAATGGGCCCCTGGCATCCAGTGGAAACAATGGTCCCGTCTGTGCAGGAAGAGGTGCAGGAGCAAAGCCAGGGCCAGTTGCTCTCCTATTGGCAGGGAGAGGTGAATTGGGCCCATTTAAGTGACCGAGATCATCTTTGGTATCACTTCTACTGACTTCCATCTCTAGAGACACTGGCGCATCCATTTTATACAGAGAAGGCATGTTAAAGCTTCTGACTTGTGCTAGTGCCGACTGTCTACTAGAATGAGGATAAAGTCTGTCTTGCCTTTGGGGAGGACGAGCCGGACGGGGAGGAATCCCCATCCTACCTGCCTGTTCCCCTGGAGGTGACAGGAGGTGCCCAGGGGCAGAAGGTGCCCTGTGAGGCTCAGTTAACCTCTCCCAGTTGGATTCTCGTGTCTCCTTGGTAATCTGATGGTCCAGAGGATGGATTTCCTGGGCCTCTTGAGCCGCCGCCGCCGCCGCCGCCGCCGCCGCCGCCTCCCCCTCCTCCTCCTCCTCCTCAAGCACAGGTGAGAGTGTGCGTGGTGGGCCCCGCCACCAAGTTGGAGGAGAGACAAAAGCTCTCCTTGCAGAGGAAGGCCGGCCCCATGGTGAGGGACCACGGGGGGCATGCCCTCTGCCAAATGCTCTATTTGGAACATGGAGTGCACGAGGATCTTTTCGTAGAAGTGCAGATTGAAACTCTGTCTCAGCTAATTTTTGTCGGTGGTGAGAATTTCCTTTCCTTAAATCATTGAGTGTTCTTTCAGCCGCCTGAGCTGCCAACCAATTATCACGTGCTTTTTTCTCATAGGAGAGAATCTTCCCCTGATAAAAATGAACGATTCTCTCCGAGTGTTCTTCAAGATCTGCGACTCGCTCTCTGTAGGTCTCCAACTCTTGAGCTGCACGGCTGATGTCTCCATCTACTTTGGACAGTTTCTCTTCTTTCTCTACCCGGTCATTTTCCTGGGCTGTTAATTTCCTGTGGAGTTTCCGTGTATTTTCTTGATACAGTTGAGTCATTCCTTCAAGCTTCTGTTGAAGTTGTTGCTTCTCACTTTGCAACTGTGTATTTTCTGCCTCCAAAGATGCTTGTTGGGTCCGAAGCGTTTTAACACGCTCTGCAAGTGCTTCCTGTGTTTTCTCGACTTGAGATAACTGAGTGTAAATGCGGCTTCTCTCCCTTTCTAGGGCTCTGCAAGAAGCATTCAGCTCGGCAGCAGGAAGCAGTTTCTGCAGAGCTCCTCTTGGCCGATGATGGAAGTGGCCGTCATTGTCCGATTCGCTCTCCCTCTCTGACTCCAAGTTCTCCCCATCCACTGTGTCTTCCCCGAGCACGGCAGCGCGGGCTTTCGGCTTGAGCAAGCGATGACACGGAGACTTGCTGGGATTTTCTTCCTCATTTAGAACTTGGCGTGCACGGCCTTCGGAGTCCTGCAATCTCACTTTCCGTTTCTTTAGTTCATTCCCTCGTTCTTTCCATGCTTCAGCTTCTGGTGCAAGCTGTTTCTGGAGTTCCTGCGGCTGGGCATTTTCATCCGAAGCGACTTTTACGGCCATCGTAAGCAGTTCTGCGTTCATTTGAAAGGTGTGGACAGTTGTTTTGGCTCCAGCTACTTGTGCCTTGAGAGATTGCGATTCCTCTTCGAGGGACCGTATTCTCTTGGCAATATCTGCCAGCAAGTCATCTTGTTGAGCATGTTTGGATTTCTCTTGTTTGATCTCTTTTGCTAGATGTCGAATTTCATCCTGAAGTTCAGATTGGGACCTGTTCAGCATCTTGTAAGTTGCCTCCAATCTTTGTGCTTCTGTGGACTGCTTCCCAAAGCTGGATTCCGGCAAAGGTGACTCTAAGTCTTCATACTGTTCTTGAAGGAGGCTAAATTTTTCAAGAATTTGTCCTTTTTCTTTAGTGAGTTCACAAAGCATCCTAGCCAGGTTAGTGTGTCTTCGCACAGAAAGCCGGCTTCTAGCGCATGGAAAACTTGTCCACACACAAAGCAGAGCAGCCCAAAAAGCCACAGCTACACATCCGACCAATTCCCATGGAAAACCATGAGGATTAGGACCTGGTTTCCTGTCTTCAGGCCTTGCGGCCACAGTCCTGAGCAGCTCTTCCAGGAGCAGCGCCAAGAGCAGCCGAGGGGCAGCCCTGGACCCTGCCATGGCGACAAGGCTGCTTTGGCTGTCACAGCCACAACCAAGGCCTGGCGGGCCACCAGGAGGGGCCCAAAACACGAAGCGTTGGGTGTGGAAGCGGAATGAATCCCGCACCCAGCGAGCACAGCGGACCACAGCGGAGCAGAGCTGGCTGCAGGGCGAGTGAGGGCCACAGGCGCCCAGCGGCCTCACAGTCCCCACTGCTGCCCCTCCCCTCTTTGTGACACGTCAGGCCCCTAGCAACGGGCAGGTGCCCGGGCAGCAGCCTGCACGTGGCGCCCCCTCTCCTGGCCAGCCCGCCCCTCCCCTCGGGTTGGGTGGGGGCGGGGCCTTGGCGGGGAGGGGAGGCCAGGCGGGGAGACCAGAGGCGGCAGGCACCAGTGGCTCGCCAGCATCCTTTCACACTCAGTCAGGTGTTCTCTAGTTTTTCATTGCACCCACAGAAGCTTAGAAAGGGGACGAAACAGGAGGCAGATAACGTGGGTGGGGCTTAGGGCACAGGGAAGGTGTCACCCACAGCAGCCCTGGTCCTGGGGACTCAAGATCCCTTGTCCTCCCTGGCTTCCACTGGCAGTCACCTCCTGGCCTTGCGGTTGGGTGGAGCACGGGACTGCATTGTCTCTCTCTGAGGAGCCTCCCTCTTTAGCGGGGCTTGGTCAAGAAGGTGACCCCGAGCTTGAACCCTGAGGCTCCAGGGTGGCCCACTCGTGTCTGCAGTTGCTGTCCAGTCCCCAGAGCAGAGAGCAGCAAACGTGCTCTCAAAGGGCCACAGAGTAAATATTTCTGGCTTTGCAGGCCAGACCGTCTGAGTGGCTGTTACTCACCTCTGTCGTTCTAGCTGCAAAGCAGCCCTACGGGGTCCCTAAATGAATGGGTGTGGCTACGTGCCCGTGAAAGTCAGGGAAGGGCACTGACGTTTCAATTTCCTTTCTTTCCACGTGTCATGAAATAGTATTCTTCTCTGGATTTTCTTTCAACCAATTGCACATGGGAATACTATTCTTAGCTCACAGGCCACACCAAAACAGGCCTGGGGCTACATTTGTCCCGAGGGCCATACTTTGCCCACTTCTGCAGATCCCTCCTCCAGTCTAGCTAGAGGAACTCCTTTTGAAACTATCTAATGGTGTAGTGGGTTGCAGGGGTGCACACCCGTGGGTACTCAGGATGCTGAAGCAGGAGGATTATTTGAGCTCAGGTGTTCAAGGCTGCATGCAAGTGAGCAAAGATCACGCCCCGTCTCGAGAAAAAGAAAAAAAAAGGAAAAGGGAAAAAAAAATGTCTACTCGTTGTTATTTATGGTTTCTTCGCATTTGAGGCCAGACTTAACGCTCGTAGCCTTACAGGCTAACCACATTCTACTGGCAGCGACTTCTTCTGCTTGAGTAGGTCTAATTTTGACCATGGCATTTGGATGTCCATGAGCTATGGTATTGACTCATGTCATAATGGACTTTGGCCACTGTGACCTTTTTATTCTCTTTGGATTTCCATTTCTGAATCAGCGACTGGTGGACATTCAGTAATGTAGCTTTTATCATGGTAACATACACATGAGATGAAAGTAACCGTGGTACCATTTTCAAGTATAGAGTTCAGTGGCATGAAGTACATCCACAGTGCTGTAGTAGCATCAGCAGTTGATTTCTTTTCCCACTTCTCTCGAGGTTAGCTGTGTTACAACGCCGAGCTCTTAGAGGACAGGGCAGCATCTGGCGAGCAACAGTCAACACTGGATCAACATTGAAACGACCCTGCCTTCACGGCGCACTCATTCATTGACTCAGCGTTGCTGAAGGCCCTCTCATGGGCTGGTGCTGCCCTAAGAGCTAAGGGAAGAGCAGTGAGTATAAGCAAGTCCCTGAGGTCGTGGAACACACATTTTAGTGAGTGTTAACACAGAAGGAACAAGTATCCACAGGCACGCCCATGTGAACACACACACATATCGGGGAGTGACAAGTGAAGGGGGGTAGCAGAGGGCTAGGCACAGGGCTAGGCACAGAACACTCTGCAGTCAGAGGTCATAACCTAGATTGACAAACAGGAAGTGAGTAGGCCTTAAACACATAGTTGTAAGAAGGGCATAGAATCAAATGGATAAAGTCGGTGCACAATATCCTGTGTAGGACTGAAAGACACATGTGCAAACAGAGGCCGTACGCGGTTCAGGTCAAAGCACATCGAAGGACACGTATGGAAACATGCTGGTGTGTCAAGCTCACGGAGGTGAGAATGGAAGTGTGGAAGGGGATAAAGGGGGAAAACACTGACTAAAAGGAGGGAATGTCTTTGCCTGGCTGGATGAGGGGGCCAGGAACCGAAATGTCAGATTATCTAGCGGAAGGTACCCGAGGTCCAAAGAGAATGGGCAAGGGAGGAGGTTTTGTTGGCAAGAGTGAAGAAATGAATGTACTTTTCCCTCTTTCCTGCCTTCTGAAACTAGGGCTACCCAGGAGCCTCCAAGCTGCTTCGTCTGCCTTGTGAAGCTGTCTGAAGGCGGCACGGCCTGCAGCCGTGCCACTGCCAGGGAGCAGCAGGGGTGATCGTGGTGGCAAGAGAAGGTGGGCCGGCACGAGGTAGGCAGCCCCTCCTGCTTGACCACACAGCTCTGCTCCACATTCCAGCTCCATGACCCCCCGCATATGTGACCTCTGGGCGGGTTGCTTTCTCTCTCCAAAGCTCAGCTTCCCCATCTGGGAAGAGGGAATGAGAACACTAAGCATTTCACAGGGTGGTTGTGAGGATTCCGTGAGCGGGCACATGGGAAGCACCGATCTCGGGGCCAGGACCACAGCGTGTTCTTGGAAATGCACAGTTATTAGCGGTCTTCTCTTTTGCTCCCATAAACCACTTGTCAAAGGAACTGAGTGCCAGAACACGTTCTGCGTGTTCAGAACGTGGCTGAGTGAGCTACAGGCAGACTACTGGCAACCTCTGCTCAATGACCCCTGGGGCTTTCACTTTTGAAACACAACAAAGCCGACCCTTGATTGTCAGTTCCCAGGGTCTGGGCCTGGAGAAGGCTCTAGTACCAACCTCCCCCCGGCATGTTCTCACAGTGCAAGAACAAGAGGAAACCCAACACTGCCCTGTTGATCTCTTCTCCGGGGAGCTATTGAATGGCCTGTGTCTATTTTTTGATGTACTGCGTTCAGGACAGCTTCCTTTTTGTAGAAATTGGACATGGAATCACATAAGTGATTGAGTCAAAACACCAGGAAGAGAGCATGCGTGCCCGCTTGTGTGTGTGTGTGTGTGTGTGTGTGTGTATGTATGTGTGTGCTTATGGACATGTGTGGTCCTGTGATCTTATTCTAGGTGGTTGCTGAGTTTTCATGTCCAGGAGTCTTTTTTTTTTTTTTTTTTTTTCCCCTGGAGGGCTCTGGACACTGGGCAACATACCCTTTTTTCATATTCAGATCATCTTGACGTACAAAATACTACAAAAGTGTAAGTGAAATTTATAATTGCATTAAGCTTTAATTCAAGCAACAGTAGAATCACATAAGTAACAGCAGGAACGTAAAGTGAAATGGGAGATAGGTCAACATTCCTTGTGAAGGGAGCAAAAGTACTGTCAGGCTTCTTGTTGTAGTTCTCGAAGTTCATTGACAGGCTTGTTTGAAGGTGGCATCAACCCTAAAGAGAAGTCTTTTCTACTTTGAGCATGTAGGGGTGGGGAGAAAAATGCAGCTCTTGGGGGAATATAAGGAGGAGACCGCCTCGGTGAATAGACATTTCTCATTGCCAGTGCAAGACGCGGTGGGCCGGGAAAGCTCTTGGTGGAAAATAATGTCGAGGAGCTCCGTACGTGTTTCCTGGGGGAGGGGGAGGAAACGGAGGCTGTCTTCTCAGGAATGGGCCCCTGGCATCCAGTGGAAACAATGGTCCCGTCTGTGCAGGAAGAGGTGCAGGAGCAAAGCCAGGGCCAGTTGCTCTCCTATTGGCAGGGAGAGGTGAATTGGGCCCATTTAAGTGACCGAGATCATCTTTGGTATCACTTCTACTGACTTCCATCTCTAAAGACACTGGCGCATCCATTTTATACAGAGAAGGCATGTTAAAGCTTCTGACTTGTGCTAGTGCCGACTGTCTACTAGAATGAGGATAAAGTCTGTCTTGCCTTTGGGGAGGACGAGCCGGACGGGGAGGAATCCCCATCCTACCTGCCTGTTCCCCTGGAGGTGACAGGAGGTGCCCAGGGGCAGAAGGTGCCCTGTGAGGCTCAGTTAACCTCTCCCAGTTGGATTCTCGTGTCTCCTTGGTAATCTGATGGTCCAGAGGATGGATTTCCTGGGCCTCTTGAGCCGCCGCCGCCGCCGCCGCCGCCGCCTCCCCCTCCTCCTCCTCCTCCTCAAGCACAGGTGAGAGTGTGCGTGGTGGGCCCCGCCACCAAGTTGGAGGAGAGACAAAAGCTCTCCTTGCAGAGGAAGGCCGGCCCCATGGTGAGGGACCACGGGGGGCATGCCCTCTGCCAAATGCTCTATTTGGAACATGGAGTGCACGAGGATCTTTTCGTAGAAGTGCAGATTGAAACTCTGTCTCAGCTAATTTTTGTCGGTGGTGAGAATTTCCTTTCCTTAAATCATTGAGTGTTCTTTCAGCCGCCTGAGCTGCCAACCAATTATCACGTGCTTTTTTCTCATAGGAGAGAATCTTCCCCTGATAAAAATGAACGATTCTCTCCGAGTGTTCTTCAAGATCTGCGACTCGCTCTCTGTAGGTCTCCAACTCTTGAGCTGCACGGCTGATGTCTCCATCTACTTTGGACAGTTTCTCTTCTTTCTCTACCCGGTCATTTTCCTGGGCTGTTAATTTCCTGTGGAGTTTCCGTGTATTTTCTTGATACAGTTGAGTCATTCCTTCAAGCTTCTGTTGAAGTTGTTGCTTCTCACTTTGCAACTGTGTATTTTCTGCCTCCAAAGATGCTTGTTGGGTCCGAAGCGTTTTAACACGCTCTGCAAGTGCTTCCTGTGTTTTCTCGACTTGAGATAACTGAGTGTAAATGCGGCTTCTCTCCCTTTCTAGGGCTCTGCAAGAAGCATTCAGCTCGGCAGCAGGAAGCAGTTTCTGCAGAGCTCCTCTTGGCCGATGATGGAAGTGGCCGTCATTGTCCGATTCGCTCTCCCTCTCTGACTCCAAGTTCTCCCCATCCACTGTGTCTTCCCCGAGCACGGCAGCGCGGGCTTTCGGCTTGAGCAAGCGATGACACGGAGACTTGCTGGGATTTTCTTCCTCATTTAGAACTTGGCGTGCACGGCCTTCGGAGTCCTGCAATCTCACTTTCCGTTTCTTTAGTTCATTCCCTCGTTCTTTCCATGCTTCAGCTTCTGGTGCAAGCTGTTTCTGGAGTTCCTGCGGCTGGGCATTTTCATCCGAAGCGACTTTTACGGCCATCGTAAGCAGTTCTGCGTTCATTTGAAAGGTGTGGACAGTTGTTTTGGCTCCAGCTACTTGTGCCTTGAGAGATTGCGATTCCTCTTCGAGGGACCGTATTCTCTTGGCAATATCTGCCAGCAAGTCATCTTGTTGAGCATGTTTGGATTTCTCTTGTTTGATCTCTTTTGCTAGATGTCGAATTTCATCCTGAAGTTCAGATTGGGACCTGTTCAGCATCTTGTAAGTTGCCTCCAATCTTTGTGCTTCTGTGGACTGCTTCCCAAAGCTGGATTCCGGCAAAGGTGACTCTAAGTCTTCATACTGTTCTTGAAGGAGGCTAAATTTTTCAAGAATTTGTCCTTTTTCTTTAGTGAGTTCACAAAGCATCCTAGCCAGGTTAGTGTGTCTTCGCACAGAAAGCCGGCTTCTAGCGCATGGAAAACTTGTCCACACACAAAGCAGAGCAGCCCAAAAAGCCACAGCTACACATCCGACCAATTCCCATGGAAAACCATGAGGATTAGGACCTGGTTTCCTGTCTTCAGGCCTTGCGGCCACAGTCCTGAGCAGCTCTTCCAGGAGCAGCGCCAAGAGCAGCCGAGGGGCAGCCCTGGACCCTGCCATGGCGACAAGGCTGCTTTGGCTGTCACAGCCACAACCAAGGCCTGGCGGGCCACCAGGAGGGGCCCAAAACACGAAGCGTTGGGTGTGGAAGCGGAATGAATCCCGCACCCAGCGAGCACAGCGGACCACAGCGGAGCGGAGCTGGCTGCAGGGCGAGTGAGGGCCACAGGCGCCCAGCGGCCTCACAGTCCCCACTGCTGCCCCTCCCCTCTTTGTGACACGTCAGGCCCCTAGCAACGGGCAGGTGCCCGGGCAGCAGCCTGCACGTGGCGCCCCCTCTCCTGGCCAGCCCGCCCCTCCCCTCGGGTTGGGTGGGGGCGGGGCCTTGGCGGGGAGGGGAGGCCAGGCGGGGAGACCAGAGGCGGCAGGCACCAGTGGCTCGCCAGCATCCTTTCACACTCAGTCAGGTGTTCTCTAGTTTTTCATTGCACCCACAGAAGCTTAGAAAGGGGACGAAACAGGAGGCAGATAACGTGGGTGGGGCTTAGGGCACAGGGAAGGTGTCACCCACAGCAGCCCTGGTCCTGGGGACTCGAGATCCCTTGTCCTCCCTGGCTTCCACTGGCAGTCACCTCCTGGCCTTGCGGTTGGGTGGAGCACGGGACTGCATTGTCTCTCTCTGAGGAGCCTCCCTCTTTAGCGGGGCTTGGTCAAGAAGGTGACCCCGAGCTTGAACCCTGAGGCTCCAGGGTGGCCCACTCGTGTCTGCAGTTGCTGTCCAGTCCCCAGAGCAGAGAGCAGCAAACGTGCTCTCAAAGGGCCACAGAGTAAATATTTCTGGCTTTGCAGGCCAGACCCTCTGAGTGGCTGTTACTCACCTCTGTCGTTCTAGCTGCAAAGCAGCCCTACGGGGTCCCTAAATGAATGGGTGTGGCTACGTGCCCGTGAAAGTCAGGGAAGGGCACTGACGTTTCAATTTCCTTTCTTTCCACGTGTCATGAAATAGTATTCTTCTCTGGATTTTCTTTCAACCAATTGCACATGGGAATACTATTCTTAGCTCACAGGCCACACCAAAACAGGCCTGGGGCTACATTTGTCCCGAGGGCCATACTTTGCCCACTTCTGCAGATCCCTCCTCCAGTCTAGCTAGAGGAACTCCTTTTGAAACTATCTAATGGTGTAGTGGGTTGCAGGGGTGCACACCCGTGGGTACTCAGGATGCTGAAGCAGGAGGATTATTTGAGCTCAGGTGTTCAAGGCTGCATGCAAGTGAGCAAAGATCACGCCCCGTCTCGAGAAAAAGGAAAAAAAAGGAAAAGGGAAAAAAAAATGTCTACTCGTTGTTATTTATGGTTTCTTCGCATTTGAGGCCAGACTTAACGCTCGTAGCCTTACAGGCTAACCACATTCTACTGGCAGCGACTTCTTCTGCTTGAGTAGGTCTAATTTTGACCATGGCATTTGGATGTCCATGAGCTATGGTATTGACTCATGTCATAATGGACTTTGGCCACTGTGACCTTTTTATTCTCTTTGGATTTCCATTTCTGAATCAGCGGCTGGTGGACATTCAGTAATGTAGCTTTTATCATGGTAACATACACATGAGATGAAAGTAACCGTGGTACCATTTTCAAGTATAGAGTTCAGTGGCATGAAGTACATCCACAGTGCTGTAGTAGCATCGGCAGTTGATTCCTTTTCCCACTTCTCTCGAGGTTAGCTGTGTTACAACGCCGAGCTCTTAGAGGACAGGGCAGCATCTGGCGAGCAACAGTCAACACTGGATCAACATTGAAACGACCCTGCCTTCACGGCGCACTCATTCATTGACTCAGCGTTGCTGAAGGCCCTCTCATGGGCTGGTGCTGCCCTAAGAGCTAAGGGAAGAGCAGTGAGTATAAGCAAGTCCCTGAGGTCGTGGAACACACATTTTAGTGAGTGTTAACACAGAAGGAACAAGTATCATCCACAGGCACGCCCATGTGAACACACACACATATCGGGGAGTGACAAGTGAAGGGGGGTAGCAGAGGGCTAGGCACAGGGCTAGGCACAGAACACTCTGCAGTCAGAGGTCATAACCTAGATTGACAAACAGGAAGTGAGTAGGCCTTAAACACATAGTTGTAAGAAGGGCATAGAATCAAATGGATAAAGTCGGTGCACAATATCCTGTGTAGGACTGAAAGACACATGTGCAAACAGAGGCCGTACGCGGTTCAGGTCAAAGCACATCGAAGGACACGTATGGAAACATGCTGGTGTGTCAAGCTCACGGAGGTGAGAATGGAAGTGTGGAAGGGGATAAAGGGGGAAAACACTGACTAAAAGGAGGGAATGTCTTTGCCTGGCTGGATGAAGGGGCCAGGAACCGAAATGTCAGATTATCTAGCGGAAGGTACCCGAGGTCCAAAGAGAATGGGCAAGGGAGGAGGTTTTGTTGGCAAGAGTGAAGAAATGAATGTACTTTTCCCTCTTTCCTGCCTTCTGAAACTAGGGCTACCCAGGAGCCTCCAAGCTGCTTCGTCTGCCTTGTGAAGCTGTCTGAAGGCGGCACGGCCTGCAGCCGTGCCACTGCCAGGGAGCAGCAGGGGTGATCGTGGTGGCAAGAGAAGGTGGGCCGGCACGAGGTAGGCAGCCCCTCCTGCTTGACCACACAGCTCTGCTCCACATTCCAGCTCCATGACCCCCCGCATATGTGACCTCTGGGCGGGTTGCTTTCTCTCTCCAAAGCTCAGCTTCCCCATCTGGGAAGAGGGAATGAGAACACTAAGCATTTCACAGGGTGGTTGTGAGGATTCCGTGAGCGGGCACATGGGAAGCACCGATCTCGGGGCCAGGACCACAGCGTGTTCTTGGAAATGCACAGTTATTAGCGGTCTTCTCTTTTGCTCCCATAAACCACTTGTCAAAGGAACTGAGTGCCAGAACACGTTCTGCGTGTTCAGAACGTGGCTGAGTGAGCTACAGGCAGACTACTGGCAACCTCTGCTCAATGACCCCTGGGGCTTTCACTTTTGAAACACAACAAAGCCGACCCTTGATTGTCAGTTCCCAGGGTCTGGGCCTGGAGAAGGCTCTAGTACCAACCTCCCCCCGGCATGTTCTCACAGTGCAAGAACAAGAGGAAACCCAACACTGCCCTGTTGATCTCTTCTCCGGGGAGCTATTGAATGGCCTGTGTCTATTTTTTGATGTACTGCGTTCAGGACAGCTTCCTTTTTGTAGAAATTGGACATGGAATCACATAAGTGATTGAGTCAAAACACCAGGAAGAGAGCATGCGTGCCCGCGTGTGTGTGTGTGTGTGTGTGTGTGTATGTATGTGTGTGCTTATGGACATGTGTGGTCCTGTGATCTTATTCTAGGTGGTTGCTGAGTTTTCATGTCCAGGAGTCTTTTTTTTTTTTTTTTTTTTTTTTCCCCTGGAGGGCTCTGGACACTGGGCAACATACCCTTTTTTCATATTCAGATCATCTTGACGTACAAAATACTACAAAAGTGTAAGTGAAATTTATAATTGCATTAAGCTTTAATTCAAGCAACAGTAGAATCACATAAGTAACAGCAGGAACGTAAAGTGAAATGGGAGATAGGTCAACATTCCTTGTGAAGGGAGCAAAAGTACTGTCAGGCTTCTTGTTGTAGTTCTCGAAGTTCATTGACAGGCTTGTTTGAAGGTGGCATCAACCCTAAAGAGAAGTCTTTTCTACTTTGAGCATGTAGGGGTGGGGAGAAAAATGCAGCTCTTGGGGGAATATAAGGAGGAGACCGCCTCGGTGAATAGACATTTCTCATTGCCAGTGCAAGACGCGGTGGGCCGGGAAAGCTCTTGGTGGAAAATAATGTCAAGGAGCTCCGTACGTGTTTCCTGGGGGAGGGGGAGGAAACGGAGGCTGTCTTCTCAGGAATGGGCCCCTGGCATCCAGTGGAAACAATGGTCCCGTCTGTGCAGGAAGAGGTGCAGGAGCAAAGCCAGGGCCAGTTGCTCTCCTATTGGCAGGGAGAGGTGAATTGGGCCCATTTAAGTGACCGAGATCATCTTTGGTATCACTTCTACTGACTTCCATCTCTAAAGACACTGGCGCATCCATTTTATACAGAGAAGGCATGTTAAAGCTTCTGACTTGTGCTAGTGCCGACTGTCTACTAGAATGAGGATAAAGTCTGTCTTGCCTTTGGGGAGGACGAGCCGGACGGGGAGGAATCCCCATCCTACCTGCCTGTTCCCCTGGAGGTGACAGGAGGTGCCCAGGGGCAGAAGGTGCCCTGTGAGGCTCAGTTAACCTCTCCCAGTTGGATTCTCGTGTCTCCTTGGTAATCTGATGGTCCAGAGGATGGATTTCCTGGGCCTCTTGAGCCGCCGCCGCCGCCGCCGCCGCCGCCGCCGCCTCCCCCTCCTCCTCCTCCTCCTCAAGCACAGGTGAGAGTGTGCGTGGTGGGCCCCGCCACCAAGTTGGAGGAGAGACAAAAGCTCTCCTTGCAGAGGAAGGCCGGCCCCATGGTGAGGGACCACGGGGGGCATGCCCTCTGCCAAATGCTCTATTTGGAACATGGAGTGCACGAGGATCTTTTCGTAGAAGTGCAGATTGAAACTCTGTCTCAGCTAATTTTTGTCGGTGGTGAGAATTTCCTTTCCTTAAATCATTGAGTGTTCTTTCAGCCGCCTGAGCTGCCAACCAATTATCACGTGCTTTTTTCTCATAGGAGAGAATCTTCCCCTGATAAAAATGAACGATTCTCTCCGAGTGTTCTTCAAGATCTGCGACTCGCTCTCTGTAGGTCTCCAACTCTTGAGCTGCACGGCTGATGTCTCCATCTACTTTGGACAGTTTCTCTTCTTTCTCTACCCGGTCATTTTCCTGGGCTGTTAATTTCCTGTGGAGTTTCCGTGTATTTTCTTGATACAGTTGAGTCATTCCTTCAAGCTTCTGTTGAAGTTGTTGCTTCTCACTTTGCAACTGTGTATTTTCTGCCTCCAAAGATGCTTGTTGGGTCCGAAGCGTTTTAACACGCTCTGCAAGTGCTTCCTGTGTTTTCTCGACTTGAGATAACTGAGTGTAAATGCGGCTTCTCTCCCTTTCTAGGGCTCTGCAAGAAGCATTCAGCTCGGCAGCAGGAAGCAGTTTCTGCAGAGCTCCTCTTGGCCGATGATGGAAGTGGCCGTCATTGTCCGATTCGCTCTCCCTCTCTGACTCCAAGTTCTCCCCATCCACTGTGTCTTCCCCGAGCACGGCAGCGCGGGCTTTCGACTTGAGCAAGCGATGACACGGAGACTTGCTGGGATTTTCTTCCTCATTTAGAACTTGGCGTGCACGGCCTTCGGAGTCCTGCAATCTCACTTTCCGTTTCTTTAGTTCATTCCCTCGTTCTTTCCATGCTTCAGCTTCTGGTGCAAGCTGTTTCTGGAGTTCCTGCGGCTGGGCATTTTCATCCGAAGCGACTTTTACGGCCATCGTAAGCAGTTCTGCGTTCATTTGAAAGGTGTGGACAGTTGTTTTGGCTCCAGCTACTTGTGCCTTGAGAGATTGCGATTCCTCTTCGAGGGACCGTATTCTCTTGGCAATATCTGCCAGCAAGTCATCTTGTTGAGCATGTTTGGATTTCTCTTGTTTGATCTCTTTTGCTAGATGTCGAATTTCATCCTGAAGTTCAGATTGGGACCTGTTCAGCATCTTGTAAGTTGCCTCCAATCTTTGTGCTTCTGTGGACTGCTTCCCAAAGCTGGATTCCGGCAAAGGTGACTCTAAGTCTTCATACTGTTCTTGAAGGAGGCTAAATTTTTCAAGAATTTGTCCTTTTTCTTTAGTGAGTTCACAAAGCATCCTAGCCAGGTTAGTGTGTCTTCGCACAGAAAGCCGGCTTCTAGCGCATGGAAAACTTGTCCACACACAAAGCAGAGCAGCCCAAAAAGCCACAGCTACACATCCGACCAATTCCCATGGAAAACCATGAGGATTAGGACCTGGTTTCCTGTCTTCAGGCCTTGTGGCCACAGTCCTGAGCAGCTCTTCCAGGAGCAGCGCCAAGAGCAGCCGAGGGGCAGCCCTGGACCCTGCCATGGCGACAAGGCTGCTTTGGCTGTCACAGCCACAACCAAGGCCTGGCGGGCCACCAGGAGGGGCCCAAAACACGAAGCGTTGGGTGTGGAAGCGGAATGAATCCCGCACCCAGCGAGCACAGCGGACCACAGCGGAGCGGAGCTGGCTGCAGGGCGAGTGAGGGCCACAGGCGCCCAGCGGCCTCACAGTCCCCACTGCTGCCCCTCCCCTCTTTGTGACACGTCAGGCCCCTAGCAACGGGCAGGTGCCCGGGCAGCAGCCTGCACGTGGCGCCCCCTCTCCTGGCCAGCCCGCCCCTCCCCTCGGGTTGGGTGGGGGCGGGGCCTTGGCGGGGAGGGGAGGCCAGGCGGGGAGACCAGAGGCGGCAGGCACCAGTGGCTCGCCAGCATCCTTTCACACTCAGTCAGGTGTTCTCTAGTTTTTCATTGCACCCACAGAAGCTTAGAAAGGGGACGAAACAGGAGGCAGATAACGTGGGTGGGGCTTAGGGCACAGGGAAGGTGTCACCCACAGCAGCCCTGGTCCTGGGGACTCGAGATCCCTTGTCCTCCCTGGCTTCCACTGGCAGTCACCTCCTGGCCTTGCGGTTGGGTGGAGCACGGGACTGCATTGTCTCTCTCTGAGGAGCCTCCCTCTTTAGCGGGGCTTGGTCAAGAAGGTGACCCCGAGCTTGAACCCTGAGGCTCCAGGGTGGCCCACTCGTGTCTGCAGTTGCTGTCCAGTCCCCAGAGCAGAGAGCAGCAAACGTGCTCTCAAAGGGCCACAGAGTAAATATTTCTGGCTTTGCAGGCCAGACCGTCTGAGTGGCTGTTACTCACCTCTGTCGTTCTAGCTGCAAAGCAGCCCTACGGGGTCCCTAAATGAATGGGTGTGGCTACGTGCCCGTGAAAGTCAGGGAAGGGCACTGACGTTTCAATTTCCTTTCTTTCCACGTGTCATGAAATAGTATTCTTCTCTGGATTTTCTTTCAACCAATTGCACATGGGAATACTATTCTTAGCTCACAGGCCACACCAAAACAGGCCTGGGGCTACATTTGTCCCGAGGGCCATACTTTGCCCACTTCTGCAGATCCCTCCTCCAGTCTAGCTAGAGGAACTCCTTTTGAAACTATCTAATGGTGTAGTGGGTTGCAGGGGTGCACACCCGTGGGTACTCAGGATGCTGAAGCAGGAGGATTATTTGAGCTCAGGTGTTCAAGGCTGCATGCAAGTGAGCAAAGATCACGCCCCGTCTCGAGAAAAAGAGAAAAAAAGGAAAAGGGAAAAAAAAATGTCTACTCGTTGTTATTTATGGTTTCTTCGCATTTGAGGCCAGACTTAACGCTCGTAGCCTTACAGGCTAACCACATTCTACTGGCAGCGACTTCTTCTGCTTGAGTAGGTCTAATTTTGACCATGGCATTTGGATGTCCATGAGCTATGGTATTGACTCATGTCATAATGGACTTTGGCCACTGTGACCTTTTTATTCTCTTTGGATTTCCATTTCTGAATCAGCGACTGGTGGACATTCAGTAATGTAGCTTTTATCATGGTAACATACACATGAGATGAAAGTAACCGTGGTACCATTTTCAAGTATAGAGTTCAGTGGCATGAAGTACATCCACAGTGCTGTAGTAGCATCAGCAGTTGATTTCTTTTCCCACTTCTCTCGAGGTTAGCTGTGTTACAACGCCGAGCTCTTAGAGGACAGGGCAGCATCTGGCGAGCAACAGTCAACACTGGATCAACATTGAAACGACCCTGCCTTCACGGCGCACTCATTCATTGACTCAGCGTTGCTGAAGGCCCTCTCATGGGCTGGTGCTGCCCTAAGAGCTAAGGGAAGAGCAGTGAGTATAAGCAAGTCCCTGAGGTCGTGGAACACACATTTTAGTGAGTGTTAACACAGAAGGAACAAGTATCATCCACAGGCACGCCCATGTGAACACACACACATATCGGGGAGTGACAAGTGAAGGGGGGTAGCAGAGGGCTAGGCACAGGGCTAGGCACAGAACACTCTGCAGTCAGAGGTCATAACCTAGATTGACAAACAGGAAGTGAGTAGGCCTTAAACACATAGTTGTAAGAAGGGCATAGAATCAAATGGATAAAGTCGGTGCACAATATCCTGTGTAGGACTGAAAGACACATGTGCAAACAGAGGCCGTACGCGGTTCAGGTCAAAGCACATCGAAGGACACGTATGGAAACATGCTGGTGTGTCAAGCTCACGGAGGTGAGAATGGAAGTGTGGAAGGGGATAAAGGGGGAAAACACTGACTAAAAGGAGGGAATGTCTTTGCCTGGCTGGATGAGGGGGCCAGGAACCGAAATGTCAGATTATCTAGCGGAAGGTACCCGAGGTCCAAAGAGAATGGGCAAGGGAGGAGGTTTTGTTGGCAAGAGTGAAGAAATGAATGTACTTTTCCCTCTTTCCTGCCTTCTGAAACTAGGGCTACCCAGGAGCCTCCAAGCTGCTTCGTCTGCCTTGTGAAGCTGTCTGAAGGCGGCACGGCCTGCAGCCGTGCCACTGCCAGGGAGCAGCAGGGGTGATCGTGGTGGCAAGAGAAGGTGGGCCGGCACGAGGTAGGCAGCCCCTCCTGCTTGACCACACAGCTCTGCTCCACATTCCAGCTCCATGACCCCCCGCATATGTGACCTCTGGGCGGGTTGCTTTCTCTCTCCAAAGCTCAGCTTCCCCATCTGGGAAGAGGGAATGAGAACACTAAGCATTTCACAGGGTGGTTGTGAGGATTCCGTGAGCGGGCACATGGGAAGCACCGATCTCGGGGCCAGGACCACAGCGTGTTCTTGGAAATGCACAGTTATTAGCGGTCTTCTCTTTTGCTCCCATAAACCACTTGTCAAAGGAACTGAGTGCCAGAACACGTTCTGCGTGTTCAGAACGTGGCTGAGTGAGCTACAGGCAGACTACTGGCAACCTCTGCTCAATGACCCCTGGGGCTTTCACTTTTGAAACACAACAAAGCCGACCCTTGATTGTCAGTTCCCAAGGTCTGGGCCTGGAGAAGGCTCTAGTACCAACCTCCCCCCGGCATGTTCTCACAGTGCAAGAACAAGAGGAAACCCAACACTGCCCTGTTGATCTCTTCTCCGGGGAGCTATTGAATGGCCTGTGTCTATTTTTTGATGTACTGCGTTCAGGACAGCTTCCTTTTTGTAGAAATTGGACATGGAATCACATAAGTGATTGAGTCAAAACACCAGGAAGAGAGCATGCGTGCCCGCGTGTGTGTGTGTGTGTGTGTGTGTGTGTGTATGTATGTGTGTGCTTATGGACATGTGTGGTCCTGTGATCTTATTCTAGGTGGTTGCTGAGTTTTCATGTCCAGGAGTCTTTTTTTTTTTTTTTTTTTTCCCCTGGAGGGCTCTGGACACTGGGCAACATACCCTTTTTTCATATTCAGATCATCTTGACGTACAAAATACTACAAAAGTGTAAGTGAAATTTATAATTGCATTAAGCTTTAATTCAAGCAACAGTAGAATCACATAAGTAACAGCAGGAACGTAAAGTGAAATGGGAGATAGGTCAACATTCCTTGTGAAGGGAGCAAAAGTACTGTCAGGCTTCTTGTTGTAGTTCTCGAAGTTCATTGACAGGCTTGTTTGAAGGTGGCATCAACCCTAAAGAGAAGTCTTTTCTACTTTGAGCATGTAGGGGTGGGGAGAAAAATGCAGCTCTTGGGGGAATATAAGGAGGAGACCGCCTCGGTGAATAGACATTTCTCATTGCCAGTGCAAGACGCGGTGGGCCGGGAAAGCTCTTGGTGGAAAATAATGTCGAGGAGCTCCGTACGTGTTTCCTGGGGGAGGGGGAGGAAACGGAGGCTGTCTTCTCAGGAATGGGCCCCTGGCATCCAGTGGAAACAATGGTCCCGTCTGTGCAGGAAGAGGTGCAGGAGCAAAGCCAGGGCCAGTTGCTCTCCTATTGGCAGGGAGAGGTGAATTGGGCCCATTTAAGTGACCGAGATCATCTTTGGTATCACTTCTACTGACTTCCATCTCTAAAGACACTGGCGCATCCATTTTATACAGAGAAGGCATGTTAAAGCTTCTGACTTGTGCTAGTGCCGACTGTCTACTAGAATGAGGATAAAGTCTGTCTTGCCTTTGGGGAGGACGAGCCGGACAGGGAGGAATCCCCATCCTACCTGCCTGTTCCCCTGGAGGTGACAGGAGGTGCCCAGGGGCAGGAGGTGCCCAGGGGCAGAAGGTGCCCTGTGAGGCTCAGTTAACCTCTCCCAGTTGGATTCTCGTGTCTCCTTGGTAATCTGATGGTCCAGAGGATGGATTTCCTGGGCCTCTTGAGCCGCCGCCGCCGCCGCCTCCCCCTCCTCCTCCTCCTCCTCCTCAAGCACAGGTGAGAGTGTGCGTGGTGGGCCCCGCCACCAAGTTGGAGGAGAGACAAAAGCTCTCCTTGCAGAGGAAGGCCGGCCCCATGGTGAGGGACCACGGGGGGCATGCCCTCTGCCAAATGCTCTATTTGGAACATGGAGTGCACGAGGATCTTTTCGTAGAAGTGCAGATTGAAACTCTGTCTCAGCTAATTTTTGTCGGTGGTGAGAATTTCCTTTCCTTAAATCATTGAGTGTTCTTTCAGCCGCCTGAGCTGCCAACCAATTATCACGTGCTTTTTTCTCATAGGAGAGAATCTTCCCCTGATAAAAATGAACGATTCTCTCCGAGTGTTCTTCAAGATCTGCGACTCGCTCTCTGTAGGTCTCCAACTCTTGAGCTGCACGGCTGATGTCTCCATCTACTTTGGACAGTTTCTCTTCTTTCTCTACCCGGTCATTTTCCTGGGCTGTTAATTTCCTGTGGAGTTTCCGTGTATTTTCTTGATACAGTTGAGTCATTCCTTCAAGCTTCTGTTGAAGTTGTTGCTTCTCACTTTGCAACTGTGTATTTTCTGCCTCCAAAGATGCTTGTTGGGTCCGAAGCGTTTTAACACGCTCTGCAAGTGCTTCCTGTGTTTTCTCGACTTGAGATAACTGAGTGTAAATGCGGCTTCTCTCCCTTTCTAGGGCTCTGCAAGAAGCATTCAGCTCGGCAGCAGGAAGCAGGTTCTGCAGAGCTCCTCTTGGCCGATGATGGAAGTGGCCGTCATTGTCCGATTCGCTCTCCCTCTCTGACTCCAAGTTCTCCCCATCCACTGTGTCTTCCCCGAGCACGGCAGCGCGGGCTTTCGGCTTGAGCTAGCGATGACACGGAGACTTGCTGGGATTTTCTTCCTCATTTAGAACTTGGCGTGCACGGCCTTCGGAGTCCTGCAATCTCACTTTCCGTTTCTTTAGTTCATTCCCTCGTTCTTTCCATGCTTCAGCTTCTGGTGCAAGCTGTTTCTGGAGTTCCTGCGGCTGGGCATTTTCATCCGAAGCGACTTTTACGGCCATCGTAAGCAGTTCTGCGTTCATTTGAAAGGTGTGGACAGTTGTTTTGGCTCCAGCTACTTGTGCCTTGAGAGATTGCGATTCCTCTTCGAGGGACCGTATTCTCTTGGCAATATCTGCCAGCAAGTCATCTTGTTGAGCATGTTTGGATTTCTCTTGTTTGATCTCTTTTGCTAGATGTCGAATTTCATCCTGAAGTTCAGATTGGGACCTGTTCAGCATCTTGTAAGTTGCCTCCAATCTTTGTGCTTCTGTGGACTGCTTCCCAAAGCTGGATTCCGGCAAAGGTGACTCTAAGTCTTCATACTGTTCTTGAAGGAGGCTAAATTTTTCAAGAATTTGTCCTTTTTCTTTAGTGAGTTCACAAAGCATCCTAGCCAGGTTAGTGTGTCTTCGCACAGAAAGCCGGCTTCTAGCGCATGGAAAACTTGTCCACACACAAAGCAGAGCAGCCCAAAAAGCCACAGCTACACATCCGACCAATTCCCATGGAAAACCATGAGGATTAGGACCTGGTTTCCTGTCTTCAGGCCTTGCGGCCACAGTCCTGAGCAGCTCTTCCAGGAGCAGCGCCAAGAGCAGCCGAGGGGCAGCCCTGGACCCTGCCATGGCGACAAGGCTGCTTTGGCTGTCACAGCCACAACCAAGGCCTGGCGGGCCACCAGGAGGGGCCCAAAACACGAAGCGTTGGGTGTGGAAGCGGAATGAATCCCGCACCCAGCGAGCACAGCGGACCACAGCGGAGCAGAGCTGGCTGCAGGGCGAGTGAGGGCCACAGGCGCCCAGCGGCCTCACAGTCCCCACTGCTGCCCCTCCCCTCTTTGTGACACGTCAGGCCCCTAGCAACGGGCAGGTGCCCGGGCAGCAGCCTGCACGTGGCGCCCCCTCTCCTGGCCAGCCCGCCCCTCCCCTCGGGTTGGGTGGGGGCGGGGCCTTGGCGGGGAGGGGAGGCCAGGCGGGGAGACCAGAGGCGGCAGGCACCAGTGGCTCGCCAGCATCCTTTCACACTCAGTCAGGTGTTCTCTAGTTTTTCATTGCACCCACAGAAGCTTAGAAAGGGGACGAAACAGGAGGCAGATAACGTGGGTGGGGCTTAGGGCACAGGGAAGGTGTCACCCACAGCAGCCCTGGTCCTGGGGACTCAAGATCCCTTGTCCTCCCTGGCTTCCACTGGCAGTCACCTCCTGGCCTTGCGGTTGGGTGGAGCACGGGACTGCATTGTCTCTCTCTGAGGAGCCTCCCTCTTTAGCGGGGCTTGGTCAAGAAGGTGACCCCGAGCTTGAACCCTGAGGCTCCAGGGTGGCCCACTCGTGTCTGCAGTTGCTGTCCAGTCCCCAGAGCAGAGAGCAGCAAACGTGCTCTCAAAGGGCCACAGAGTAAATATTTCTGGCTTTGCAGGCCAGACCGTCTGAGTGGCTGTTACTCACCTCTGTCGTTCTAGCTGCAAAGCAGCCCTACGGGGTCCCTAAATGAATGGGTGTGGCTACGTGCCCGTGAAAGTCAGGGAAGGGCACTGACGTTTCAATTTCCTTTCTTTCCACGTGTCATGAAATAGTATTCTTCTCTGGATTTTCTTTCAACCAATTGCACATGGGAATACTATTCTTAGCTCACAGGCCACACCAAAACAGGCCTGGGGCTACATTTGTCCCGAGGGCCATACTTTGCCCACTTCTGCAGATCCCTCCTCCAGTCTAGCTAGAGGAACTCCTTTTGAAACTATCTAATGGTGTAGTGGGTTGCAGGGGTGCACACCCGTGGGTACTCAGGATGCTGAAGCAGGAGGATTATTTGAGCTCAGGTGTTCAAGGCTGCATGCAAGTGAGCAAAGATCACGCCCCGTCTCGAGAAAAAGAAAAAAAAAGGAAAAGGGAAAAAAAAATGTCTACTCGTTGTTATTTATGGTTTCTTCGCATTTGAGGCCAGACTTAACGCTCGTAGCCTTACAGGCTAACCACATTCTACTGGCAGCGACTTCTTCTGCTTGAGTAGGTCTAATTTTGACCATGGCATTTGGATGTCCATGAGCTATGGTATTGACTCATGTCATAATGGACTTTGGCCACTGTGACCTTTTTATTCTCTTTGGATTTCCATTTCTGAATCAGCGACTGGTGGACATTCAGTAATGTAGCTTTTATCATGGTAACATACACATGAGATGAAAGTAACCGTGGTACCATTTTCAAGTATAGAGTTCAGTGGCATGAAGTACATCCACAGTGCTGTAGTAGCATCAGCAGTTGATTTCTTTTCCCACTTCTCTCGAGGTTAGCTGTGTTACAACGCCGAGCTCTTAGAGGACAGGGCAGCATCTGGCGAGCAACAGTCAACACTGGATCAACATTGAAACGACCCTGCCTTCACGGCGCACTCATTCATTGACTCAGTGTTGCTGAAGGCCCTCTCATGGGCTGGTGCTGCCCTAAGAGCTAAGGGAAGAGCAGTGAGTATAAGCAAGTCCCTGAGGTCGTGGAACACACATTTTAGTGAGTGTTAACACAGAAGGAACAAGTATCATCCACAGGCACGCCCATGTGAACACACACACATATCGGGGAGTGACAAGTGAAGGGGGGTAGCAGAGGGCTAGGCACAGGGCTAGGCACAGAACACTCTGCAGTCAGAGGTCATAACCTAGATTGACAAACAGGAAGTGAGTAGGCCTTAAACACATAGTTGTAAGAAGGGCATAGAATCAAATGGATAAAGTCGGTGCACAATATCCTGTGTAGGACTGAAAGACACATGTGCAAACAGAGGCCGTACGCGGTTCAGGTCAAAGCACATCGAAGGACACGTATGGAAACATGCTGGTGTGTCAAGCTCACGGAGGTGAGAATGGAAGTGTGGAAGGGGATAAAGGGGGAAAACACTGACTAAAAGGAGGGAATGTCTTTGCCTGGCTGGATGAGGGAGCCAGGAACCGAAATGTCAGATTATCTAGCGGAAGGTACCCGAGGTCCAAAGAGAATGGGCAAGGGAGGAGGTTTTGTTGGCAAGAGTGAAGAAATGAATGTACTTTTCCCTCTTTCCTGCCTTCTGAAACTAGGGCTACCCAGGAGCCTCCAAGCTGCTTCGTCTGCCTTGTGAAGCTGTCTGAAGGCGGCACGGCCTGCAGCCGTGCCACTGCCAGGGAGCAGCAGGGGTGATCGTGGTGGCAAGAGAAGGTGGGCCGGCACGAGGTAGGCAGCCCCTCCTGCTTGACCACACAGCTCTGCTCCACATTCCAGCTCCATGACCCCCCGCATATGTGACCTCTGGGCGGGTTGCTTTCTCTCTCCAAAGCTCAGCTTCCCCATCTGGGAAGAGGGAATGAGAACACTAAGCATTTCACAGGGTGGTTGTGAGGATTCCGTGAGCGGGCACATGGGAAGCACCGATCTCGGGGCCAGGACCACAGCGTGTTCTTGGAAATGCACAGTTATTAGCGGTCTTCTCTTTTGCTCCCATAAACCACTTGTCAAAGGAACTGAGTGCCAGAACACGTTCTGCGTGTTCAGAACGTGGCTGAGTGAGCTACAGGCAGACTACTGGCAACCTCTGCTCAATGACCCCTGGGGCTTTCACTTTTGAAACACAACAAAGCCGACCCTTGATTGTCAGTTCCCAGGGTCTGGGCCTGGAGAAGGCTCTAGTACCAACCTCCCCCCGGCATGTTCTCACAGTGCAAGAACAAGAGGAAACCCAACACTGCCCTGTTGATCTCTTCTCCGGGGAGCTATTGAATGGCCTGTGTCTATTTTTTGATGTACTGCGTTCAGGACAGCTTCCTTTTTGTAGAAATTGGACATGGAATCACATAAGTGATTGAGTCAAAACACCAGGAAGAGAGCATGCGTGCCCGCGTGTGTGTGTGTGTGTGTGTGTGTGTGTATGTATGTGTATGTGTGTGCTTATGGACATGTGTGGTCCTGTGATCTTATTCTAGGTGGTTGCTGAGTTTTCATGTCCAGGAGTCTTTTTTTTTTTTTTTTTTTTTCCCCTGGAGGGCTCTGGACACTGGGCAACATACCCTTTTTTCATATTCAGATCATCTTGACGTACAAAATACTACAAAAGTGTAAGTGAAATTTATAATTGCATTAAGCTTTAATTCAAGCAACAGTAGAATCACATAAGTAACAGCAGGAACGTAAAGTGAAATGGGAGATAGGTCAACATTCCTTGTGAAGGGAGCAAAAGTACTGTCAGGCTTCTTGTTGTAGTTCTCGAAGTTCATTGACAGGCTTGTTTGAAGGTGGCATCAACCCTAAAGAGAAGTCTTTTCTACTTTGAGCATGTAGGGGTGGGGAGAAAAATGCAGCTCTTGGGGGAATATAAGGAGGAGACCGCCTCGGTGAATAGACATTTCTCATTGCCAGTGCAAGACGCGGTGGGCCGGGAAAGCTCTTGGTGGAAAATAATGTCGAGGAGCTCCGTACGTGTTTCCTGGGGGAGGGGGAGGAAACGGAGGCTGTCTTCTCAGGAATGGGCCCCTGGCATCCAGTGGAAACAATGGTCCCGTCTGTGCAGGAAGAGGTGCAGGAGCAAAGCCAGGGCCAGTTGCTCTCCTATTGGCAGGGAGAGGTGAATTGGGCCCATTTAAGTGACCGAGATCATCTTTGGTATCACTTCTACTGACTTCCATCTCTAAAGACACTGGCGCATCCATTTTATACAGAGAAGGCATGTTAAAGCTTCTGACTTGTGCTAGTGCCGACTGTCTACTAGAATGAGGATAAAGTCTGTCTTGCCTTTGGGGAGGACGAGCCGGACGGGGAGGAATCCCCATCCTACCTGCCTGTTCCCCTGGAGGTGACAGGAGGTGCCCAGGGGCAGAAGGTGCCCTGTGAGGCTCAATTAACCTCTCCCAGTTGGATTCTCGTGTCTCCTTGGTAATCTGATGGTCCAGAGGATGGATTTCCTGGGCCTCTTGAGCCGCCGCCGCCGCCGCCGCCGCCTCCCCCTCCTCCTCCTCCTCCTCAAGCACAGGTGAGAGTGTGCGTGGTGGGCCCCGCCACCAAGTTGGAGGAGAGACAAAAGCTCTCCTTGCAGAGGAAGGCCGGCCCCATGGTGAGGGACCACGGGGGGCATGCCCTCTGCCAAATGCTCTATTTGGAACATGGAGTGCACGAGGATCTTTTCGTAGAAGTGCAGATTGAAACTCTGTCTCAGCTAATTTTTGTCGGTGGTGAGAATTTCCTTTCCTTAAATCATTGAGTGTTCTTTCAGCCGCCTGAGCTGCCAACCAATTATCACGTGCTTTTTTCTCATAGGAGAGAATCTTCCCCTGATAAAAATGAACGATTCTCTCCGAGTGTTCTTCAAGATCTGCGACTCGCTCTCTGTAGGTCTCCAACTCTTGAGCTGCACGGCTGATGTCTCCATCTACTTTGGACAGTTTCTCTTCTTTCTCTACCCGGTCATTTTCCTGGGCTGTTAATTTCCTGTGGAGTTTCCGTGTATTTTCTTGATACAGTTGAGTCATTCCTTCAAGCTTCTGTTGAAGTTGTTGCTTCTCACTTTGCAACTGTGTATTTTCTGCCTCCAAAGATGCTTGTTGGGTCCGAAGCGTTTTAACACGCTCTGCAAGTGCTTCCTGTGTTTTCTCGACTTGAGATAACTGAGTGTAAATGCGGCTTCTCTCCCTTTCTAGGGCTCTGCAAGAAGCATTCAGCTCGGCAGCAGGAAGCAGTTTCTGCAGAGCTCCTCTTGGCCGATGATGGAAGTGGCCGTCATTGTCCGATTCGCTCTCCCTCTCTGACTCCAAGTTCTCCCCATCCACTGTGTCTTCCCCGAGCACGGCAGCGCGGGCTTTCGGCTTGAGCAAGCGATGACACGGAGACTTGCTGGGATTTTCTTCCTCATTTAGAACTTGGCGTGCACGGCCTTCGGAGTCCTGCAATCTCACTTTCCGTTTCTTTAGTTCATTCCCTCGTTCTTTCCATGCTTCAGCTTCTGGTGCAAGCTGTTTCTGGAGTTCCTGCGGCTGGGCATTTTCATCCGAAGCGACTTTTACGGCCATCGTAAGCAGTTCTGCGTTCATTTGAAAGGTGTGGACAGTTGTTTTGGCTCCAGCTACTTGTGCCTTGAGAGATTGCGATTCCTCTTCGAGGGACCGTATTCTCTTGGCAATATCTGCCAGCAAGTCATCTTGTTGAGCATGTTTGGATTTCTCTTGTTTGATCTCTTTTGCTAGATGTCGAATTTCATCCTGAAGTTCAGATTGGGACCTGTTCAGCATCTTGTAAGTTGCCTCCAATCTTTGTGCTTCTGTGGACTGCTTCCCAAAGCTGGATTCCGGCAAAGGTGACTCTAAGTCTTCATACTGTTCTTGAAGGAGGCTAAATTTTTCAAGAATTTGTCCTTTTTCTTTAGTGAGTTCACAAAGCATCCTAGCCAGGTTAGTGTGTCTTCGCACAGAAAGCCGGCTTCTAGCGCATGGAAAACTTGTCCACACACAAAGCAGAGCAGCCCAAAAAGCCACAGCTACACATCCGACCAATTCCCATGGAAAACCATGAGGATTAGGACCTGGTTTCCTGTCTTCAGGCCTTGCGGCCACAGTCCTGAGCAGCTCTTCCAGGAGCAGCGCCAAGAGCAGCCGAGGGGCAGCCCTGGACCCTGCCATGGCGACAAGGCTGCTTTGGCTGTCACAGCCACAACCAAGGCCTGGCGGGCCACCAGGAGGGGCCCAAAACACGAAGCGTTGGGTGTGGAAGCGGAATGAATCCCGCACCCAGCGAGCACAGCGGACCACAGCGGAGCGGAGCTGGCTGCAGGGCGAGTGAGGGCCACAGGCGCCCAGCGGCCTCACAGTCCCCACTGCTGCCCCTCCCCTCTTTGTGACACGTCAGGCCCCTAGCAACGGGCAGGTGCCCGGGCAGCAGCCTGCACGTGGCGCCCCCTCTCCTGGCCAGCCCGCCCCTCCCCTCGGGTTGGGTGGGGGCGGGGCCTTGGCGGGGAGGGGAGGCCAGGCGGGGAGACCAGAGGCGGCAGGCACCAGTGGCTCGCCAGCATCCTTTCACACTCAGTCAGGTGTTCTCTAGTTTTTCATTGCACCCACAGAAGCTTAGAAAGGGGACGAAACAGGAGGCAGATAACGTGGGTGGGGCTTAGGGCACAGGGAAGGTGTCACCCACAGCAGCCCTGGTCCTGGGGACTCAAGATCCCTTGTCCTCCCTGGCTTCCACTGGCAGTCACCTCCTGGCCTTGCGGTTGGGTGGAGCACGGGACTGCATTGTCTCTCTCTGAGGAGCCTCCCTCTTTAGCGGGGCTTGGTCAAGAAGGTGACCCCGAGCTTGAACCCTGAGGCTCCAGGGTGGCCCACTCGTGTCTGCAGTTGCTGTCCAGTCCCCAGAGCAGAGAGCAACAAACGTGCTCTCAAAGGGCCACAGAGTAAATATTTCTGGCTTTGCAGGCCAGACCGTCTGAGTTGCTGTTACTCACCTCTGTCGTTCTAGCTGCAAAGCAGCCCTACGGGGTCCCTAAATGAATGGGTGTGGCTACGTGCCCGTGAAAGTCAGGGAAGGGCACTGACGTTTCAATTTCCTTTCTTTCCACGTGTCATGAAATAGTATTCTTCTCTGGATTTTCTTTCAACCAATTGCACATGGGAATACTATTCTTAGCTCACAGGCCACACCAAAACAGGCCTGGGGCTACATTTGTCCCGAGGGCCATACTTTGCCCACTTCTGCAGATCCCTCCTCCAGTCTAGCTAGAGGAACTCCTTTTGAAACTATCTAATGGTGTAGTGGGTTGCAGGGGTGCACACCCGTGGGTACTCAGGATGCTGAAGCAGGAGGATTATTTGAGCTCAGGTGTTCAAGGCTGCATGCAAGTGAGCAAAGATCACGCCCCGTCTCGAGAAAAAGAAAAAAAAAGGAAAAGGGAAAAAAAAATGTCTACTCGTTGTTATTTATGGTTTCTTCGCATTTGAGGCCAGACTTAACGCTCGTAGCCTTACAGGCTAACCACATTCTACTGGCAGCGACTTCTTCTGCTTGAGTAGGTCTAATTTTGACCACGGCATTTGGATGTCCATGAGCTATGGTATTGACTCATGTCATAATGGACTTTGGCCACTGTGACCTTTTTATTCTCTTTGGATTTCCATTTCTGAATCAGCGGCTGGTGGACATTCAGTAATGTAGCTTTTATCATGGTAACATACACATGAGATGAAAGTAACCGTGGTACCATTTTCAAGTATAGAGTTCAGTGGCATGAAGTACATCCACAGTGCTGTAGTAGCATCAGCAGTTGATTTCTTTTCCCACTTCTCTCGAGGTTAGCTGTGTTACAACGCCGAGCTCTTAGAGGACAGGGCAGCATCTGGCGAGCAACAGTCAACACTGGATCAACATTGAAACGACCCTGCCTTCACGGCGCACTCATTCATTGACTCAGCGTTGCTGAAGGCCCTCTCATGGGCTGGTGCTGCCCTAAGAGCTAAGGGAAGAGCAGTGAGTATAAGCAAGTCCCTGAGGTCGTGGAACACACATTTTAGTGAGTGTTAACACAGAAGGAACAAGTATCATCCACAGGCACGCCCATGTGAACACACACACATATCGGGGAGTGACAAGTGAAGGGGGGTAGCAGAGGGCTAGGCACAGGGCTAGGCACAGAACACTCTGCAGTCAGAGGTCATAACCTAGATTGACAAACAGGAAGTGAGTAGGCCTTAAACACATAGTTGTAAGAAGGGCATAGAATCAAATGGATAAAGTCGGTGCACAATATCCTGTGTAGGACTGAAAGACACATGTGCAAACAGAGGCCGTACGCGGTTCAGGTCAAAGCACATCGAAGGACACGTATGGAAACATGCTGGTGTGTCAAGCTCACGGAGGTGAGAATGGAAGTGTGGAAGGGGATAAAGGGGGAAAACACTGACTAAAAGGAGGGAATGTCTTTGCCTGGCTGGATGAGGGGGCCAGGAACCGAAATGTCAGATTATCTAGCGGAAGGTACCCGAGGTCCAAAGAGAATGGGCAAGGGAGGAGGTTTTGTTGGCAAGAGTGAAGAAATGAATGTACTTTTCCCTCTTTCCTGCCTTCTGAAACTAGGGCTACCCAGGAGCCTCCAAGCTGCTTCGTCTGCCTTGTGAAGCTGTCTGAAGGCGGCACGGCCTGCAGCCGTGCCACTGCCAGGGAGCAGCAGGGGTGATCGTGGTGGCAAGAGAAGGTGGGCCGGCACGAGGTAGGCAGCCCCTCCTGCTTGACCACACAGCTCTGCTCCACATTCCAGCTCCATGACCCCCCGCATATGTGACCTCTGGGCGGGTTGCTTTCTCTCTCCAAAGCTCAGCTTCCCCATCTGGGAAGAGGGAATGAGAACACTAAGCATTTCACAGGGTGGTTGTGAGGATTCCGTGAGCGGGCACATGGGAAGCACCGATCTCGGGGCCAGGACCACAGCGTGTTCTTGGAAATGCACAGTTATTAGCGGTCTTCTCTTTTGCTCCCATAAACCACTTGTCAAAGGAACTGAGTGCCAGAACACGTTCTGCGTGTTCAGAACGTGGCTGAGTGAGCTACAGGCAGACTACTGGCAACCTCTGCTCAATGACCCCTGGGGCTTTCACTTTTGAAACACAACAAAGCCGACCCTTGATTGTCAGTTCCCAGGGTCTGGGCCTGGAGAAGGCTCTAGTACCAACCTCCCCCCGGCATGTTCTCACAGTGCAAGAACAAGAGGAAACCCAACACTGCCCTGTTGATCTCTTCTCCGGGGAGCTATTGAATGGCCTGTGTCTATTTTTTGATGTACTGCGTTCAGGACAGCTTCCTTTTTGTAGAAATTGGACATGGAATCACATAAGTGATTGAGTCAAAACACCAGGAAGAGAGCATGCGTGCCCGTGTGTGTGTGTGTGTGTGTGTGTGTGTATGTATGTGTGTGCTTATGGACATGTGTGGTCCTGTGATCTTATTCTAGGTGGTTGCTGAGTTTTCATGTCCAGGAGTCTTTTTTTTTTTTTTTTTTTTTTTCCCCTGGAGGGCTCTGGACACTGGGCAACATACCCTTTTTTCATATTCAGATCATCTTGACGTACAAAATACTACAAAAGTGTAAGTGAAATTTATAATTGCATTAAGCTTTAATTCAAGCAACAGTAGAATCACATAAGTAACAGCAGGAACGTAAAGTGAAATGGGAGATAGGTCAACATTCCTTGTGAAGGGAGCAAAAGTACTGTCAGGCTTCTTGTTGTAGTTCTCGAAGTTCATTGACAGGCTTGTTTGAAGGTGGCATCAACCCTAAAGAGAAGTCTTTTCTACTTTGAGCATGTAGGGGTGGGGAGAAAAATGCAGCTCTTGGGGGAATATAAGGAGGAGACCGCCTCGGTGAATAGACATTTCTCATTGCCAGTGCAAGACGCGGTGGGCCGGGAAAGCTCTTGGTGGAAAATAATGTCGAGGAGCTCCGTACGTGTTTCCTGGGGGAGGGGGAGGAAACGGAGGCTGTCTTCTCAGGAATGGGCCCCTGGCATCCAGTGGAAACAATGGTCCCGTCTGTGCAGGAAGAGGTGCAGGAGCAAAGCCAGGGCCAGTTGCTCTCCTATTGGCAGGGAGAGGTGAATTGGGCCCATTTAAGTGACCGAGATCATCTTTGGTATCACTTCTACTGACTTCCATCTCTAAAGACACTGGCGCATCCATTTTATACAGAGAAGGCATGTTAAAGCTTCTGACTTGTGCTAGTGCCGACTGTCTACTAGAATGAGGATAAAGTCTGTCTTGCCTTTGGGGAGGACGAGCCGGACGGGGAGGAATCCCCATCCTACCTGCCTGTTCCCCTGGAGGTGACAGGAGGTGCCCAGGGGCAGAAGGTGCCCTGTGAGGCTCAGTTAACCTCTCCCAGTTGGATTCTCGTGTCTCCTTGGTAATCTGATGGTCCAGAGGATGGATTTCCTGGGCCTCTTGAGCCGCCGCCGCCGCCGCCGCCGCCTCCCCCTCCTCCTCCTCCTCCTCAAGCACAGGTGAGAGTGTGCGTGGTGGGCCCCGCCACCAAGTTGGAGGAGAGACAAAAGCTCTCCTTGCAGAGGAAGGCCGGCCCCATGGTGAGGGACCACGGGGGGCATGCCCTCTGCCAAATGCTCTATTTGGAACATGGAGTGCACGAGGATCTTTTCGTAGAAGTGCAGATTGAAACTCTGTCTCAGCTAATTTTTGTCGGTGGTGAGAATTTCCTTTCCTTAAATCATTGAGTGTTCTTTCAGCCGCCTGAGCTGCCAACCAATTATCACGTGCTTTTTTCTCATAGGAGAGAATCTTCCCCTGATAAAAATGAACGATTCTCTCCGAGTGTTCTTCAAGATCTGCGACTCGCTCTCTGTAGGTCTCCAACTCTTGAGCTGCACGGCTGATGTCTCCATCTACTTTGGACAGTTTCTCTTCTTTCTCTACCCGGTCATTTTCCTGGGCTGTTAATTTCCTGTGGAGTTTCCGTGTATTTTCTTGATACAGTTGAGTCATTCCTTCAAGCTTCTGTTGAAGTTGTTGCTTCTCACTTTGCAACTGTGTATTTTCTGCCTCCAAAGATGCTTGTTGGGTCCGAAGCGTTTTAACACGCTCTGCAAGTGCTTCCTGTGTTTTCTCGACTTGAGATAACTGAGTGTAAATGCGGCTTCTCTCCCTTTCTAGGGCTCTGCAAGAAGCATTCAGCTCGGCAGCAGGAAGCAGTTTCTGCAGAGCTCCTCTTGGCCGATGATGGAAGTGGCCGTCATTGTCCGATTCGCTCTCCCTCTCTGACTCCAAGTTCTCCCCATCCACTGTGTCTTCCCCGAGCACGGCAGCGCGGGCTTTCGGCTTGAGCAAGCGATGACACGGAGACTTGCTGGGATTTTCTTCCTCATTTAGAACTTGGCGTGCACGGCCTTCGGAGTCCTGCAATCTCACTTTCCGTTTCTTTAGTTCATTCCCTCGTTCTTTCCATGCTTCAGCTTCTGGTGCAAGCTGTTTCTGGAGTTCCTGCGGCTGGGCATTTTCATCCGAAGCGACTTTTACGGCCATCGTAAGCAGTTCTGCGTTCATTTGAAAGGTGTGGACAGTTGTTTTGGCTCCAGCTACTTGTGCCTTGAGAGATTGCGATTCCTCTTCGAGGGACCGTATTCTCTTGGCAATATCTGCCAGCAAGTCATCTTGTTGAGCATGTTTGGATTTCTCTTGTTTGATCTCTTTTGCTAGATGTCGAATTTCATCCTGAAGTTCAGATTGGGACCTGTTCAGCATCTTGTAAGTTGCCTCCAATCTTTGTGCTTCTGTGGACTGCTTCCCAAAGCTGGATTCCGGCAAAGGTGACTCTAAGTCTTCATACTGTTCTTGAAGGAGGCTAAATTTTTCAAGAATTTGTCCTTTTTCTTTAGTGAGTTCACAAAGCATCCTAGCCAGGTTAGTGTGTCTTCGCACAGAAAGCCGGCTTCTAGCGCATGGAAAACTTGTCCACACACAAAGCAGAGCAGCCCAAAAAGCCACAGCTACACATCCGACCAATTCCCATGGAAAACCATGAGGATTAGGACCTGGTTTCCTGTCTTCAGGCCTTGCGGCCACAGTCCTGAGCAGCTCTTCCAGGAGCAGCGCCAAGAGCAGCCGAGGGGCAGCCCTGGACCCTGCCATGGCGACAAGGCTGCTTTGGCTGTCACAGCCACAACCAAGGCCTGGCGGGCCACCAGGAGGGGCCCAAAACACGAAGCGTTGGGTGTGGAAGCGGAATGAATCCCGCACCCAGCGAGCACAGCGGACCACAGCGGAGCGGAGCTGGCTGCAGGGCGAGTGAGGGCCACAGGCGCCCAGCGGCCTCACAGTCCCCACTGCTGCCCCTCCCCTCTTTGTGACACGTCAGGCCCCTAGCAACGGGCAGGTGCCCGGGCAGCAGCCTGCACGTGGCGCCCCCTCTCCTGGCCAGCCCGCCCCTCCCCTCGGGTTGGGTGGGGGCGGGGCCTTGGCGGGGAGGGGAGGCCAGGCGGGGAGACCAGAGGCGGCAGGCACCAGTGGCTCGCCAGCATCCTTTCACACTCAGTCAGGTGTTCTCTAGTTTTTCATTGCACCCACAGAAGCTTAGAAAGGGGACGAAACAGGAGGCAGATAACGTGGGTGGGGCTTAGGGCACAGGGAAGGTGTCACCCACAGCAGCCCTGGTCCTGGGGACTCAAGATTCCTTGTCCTCCCTGGCTTCCACTGGCAGTCACCTCCTGGCCTTGCGGTTGGGTGGAGCACGGGACTGCATTGTCTCTCTCTGAGGAGCCTCCCTCTTTAGCGGGGCTTGGTCAAGAAGGTGACCCCGAGCTTGAACCCTGAGGCTCCAGGGTGGCCCACTCGTGTCTGCAGTTGCTGTCCAGTCCCCAGAGCAGAGAGCAGCAAACGTGCTCTCAAAGGGCCACAGAGTAAATATTTCTGGCTTTGCAGGCCAGACCGTCTGAGTGGCTGTTACTCACCTCTGTCGTTCTAGCTGCAAAGCAGCCCTACGGGATCCCTAAATGAATGGGTGTGGCTACGTGCCCGTGAAAGTCAGGGAAGGGCACTGACGTTTCAATTTCCTTTCTTTCCACGTGTCATGAAATAGTATTCTTCTCTGGATTTTCTTTCAACCAATTGCACATGGGAATACTATTCTTAGCTCACAGGCCACACCACAACAGGCCTGGGGCTACATTTGTCCCGAGGGCCATACTTTGCCCACTTCTGCAGATCCCTCCTCCAGTCTAGCTAGAGGAACTCCTTTTGAAACTATCTAATGGTGTAGTGGGTTGCAGGGGTGCACACCCGTGGGTACTCAGGATGCTGAAGCAGGAGGATTATTTGAGCTCAGGTGTTCAAGGCTGCATGCAAGTGAGCAAAGATCACGCCCCGTCTCGAGAAAAAGGAAAAAAAAGGAAAAGGGAAAAAAAAATGTCTACTCGTTGTTATTTATGGTTTCTTCGCATTTGAGGCCAGACTTAACGCTCGTAGCCTTACAGGCTAACCACATTCTACTGGCAGCGACTTCTTCTGCTTGAGTAGGTCTAATTTTGACCATGGCATTTGGATGTCCATGAGCTATGGTATTGACTCATGTCATAATGGACTTTGGCCACTGTGACCTTTTTATTCTCTTTGGATTTCCATTTCTGAATCAGCGGCTGGTGGACATTCAGTAATGTAGCTTTTATCATGGTAACATACACATGAGATGAAAGTAACCGTGGTACCATTTTCAAGTATAGAGTTCAGTGGCATGAAGTACATCCACAGTGCTGTAGTAGCATCAGCAGTTGATTTCTTTTCCCACTTCTCTCGAGGTTAGCTGTGTTACAACGCCGAGCTCTTAGAGGACAGGGCAGCATCTGGCGAGCAACAGTCAACACTGGATCAACATTGAAACGACCCTGCCTTCACGGCGCACTCATTCATTGACTCAGCGTTGCTGAAGGCCCTCTCATGGGCTGGTGCTGCCCTAAGAGCTAAGGGAAGAGCAGTGAGTATAAGCAAGTCCCTGAGGTCGTGGAACACACATTTTAGTGAGTGTTAACACAGAAGGAACAAGTATCATCCACAGGCACGCCCATGTGAACACACACACATATCGGGGAGTGACAAGTGAAGGGGGGTAGCAGAGGGCTAGGCACAGGGCTAGGCACAGAACACTCTGCAGTCAGAGGTCATAACCTAGATTGACAAACAGGAAGTGAGTAGGCCTTAAACACATAGTTGTAAGAAGGGCATAGAATCAAATGGATAAAGTCGGTGCACAATATCCTGTGTAGGACTGAAAGACACATGTGCAAACAGAGGCCGTACGCGGTTCAGGTCAAAGCACATCGAAGGACACGTATGGAAACATGCTGGTGTGTCAAGCTCACGGAGGTGAGAATGGAAGTGTGGAAGGGGATAAAGGGGGAAAACACTGACTAAAAGGAGGGAATGTCTTTGCCTGGCTGGATGAGGGGGCCAGGAACCGAAATGTCAGATTATCTAGCGGAAGGTACCCGAGGTCCAAAGAGAATGGGCAAGGGAGGAGGTTTTGTTGGCAAGAGTGAAGAAATGAATGTACTTTTCCCTCTTTCCTGCCTTCTGAAACTAGGGCTACCCAGGAGCCTCCAAGCTGCTTCGTCTGCCTTGTGAAGCTGTCTGAAGGCGGCACGGCCTGCAGCCGTGCCACTGCCAGGGAGCAGCAGGGGTGATCGTGGTGGCAAGAGAAGGTGGGCCGGCACGAGGTAGGCAGCCCCTCCTGCTTGACCACACAGCTCTGCTCCACATTCCAGCTCCATGACCCCCCGCATATGTGACCTCTGGGCGGGTTGCTTTCTCTCTCCAAAGCTCAGCTTCCCCATCTGGGAAGAGGGAATGAGAACACTAAGCATTTCACAGGGTGGTTGTGAGGATTCCGTGAGCGGGCACATGGGAAGCACCGATCTCGGGGCCAGGACCACAGCGTGTTCTTGGAAATGCACAGTTATTAGCGGTCTTCTCTTTTGCTCCCATAAACCACTTGTCAAAGGAACTGAGTGCCAGAACACGTTCTGCGTGTTCAGAACGTGGCTGAGTGAGCTACAGGCAGACTACTGGCAACCTCTGCTCAATGACCCCTGGGGCTTTCACTTTTGAAACACAACAAAGCCGACCCTTGATTGTCAGTTCCCAGGGTCTGGGCCTGGAGAAGGCTCTAGTACCAACCTCCCCCCGGCATGTTCTCACAGTGCAAGAACAAGAGGAAACCCAACACTGCCCTGTTGATCTCTTCTCCGGGGAGCTATTGAATGGCCTGTGTCTATTTTTTGATGTACTGCGTTCAGGACAGCTTCCTTTTTGTAGAAATTGGACATGGAATCACATAAGTGATTGAGTCAAAACACCAGGAAGAGAGCATGCGTGCCCGTGTGTGTGTGTGTGTGTGTGTGTGTGTATGTATGTGTGTGCTTATGGACATGTGTGGTCCTGTGATCTTATTCTAGGTGGTTGCTGAGTTTTCATGTCCAGGAGTCTTTTTTTTTTTTTTTTTTTTTCCCCTGGAGGGCTCTGGACACTGGGCAACATACCCTTTTTTCATATTCAGATCATCTTGACGTACAAAATACTACAAAAGTGTAAGTGAAATTTATAATTGCATTAAGCTTTAATTCAAGCAACAGTAGAATCACATAAGTAACAGCAGGAACGTAAAGTGAAATGGGAGATAGGTCAACATTCCTTGTGAAGGGAGCAAAAGTACTGTCAGGCTTCTTGTTGTAGTTCTCGAAGTTCATTGACAGGCTTGTTTGAAGGTGGCATCAACCCTAAAGAGAAGTCTTTTCTACTTTGAGCATGTAGGGGTGGGGAGAAAAATGCAGCTCTTGGGGGAATATAAGGAGGAGACCGCCTCGGTGAATAGACATTTCTCATTGCCAGTGCAAGACGCGGTGGGCCGGGAAAGCTCTTGGTGGAAAATAATGTCGAGGAGCTCCGTACGTGTTTCCTGGGGGAGGGGGAGGAAACGGAGGCTGTCTTCTCAGGAATGGGCCCCTGGCATCCAGTGGAAACAATGGTCCCGTCTGTGCAGGAAGAGGTGCAGGAGCAAAGCCAGGGCCAGTTGCTCTCCTATTGGCAGGGAGAGGTGAATTGGGCCCATTTAAGTGACCGAGATCATCTTTGGTATCACTTCTACTGACTTCCATCTCTAAAGACACTGGCGCATCCATTTTATACAGAGAAGGCATGTTAAAGCTTCTGACTTGTGCTAGTGCCGACTGTCTACTAGAATGAGGATAAAGTCTGTCTTGCCTTTGGGGAGGACGAGCCGGACGGGGAGGAATCCCCATCCTACCTGCCTGTTCCCCTGGAGGTGACAGGAGGTGCCCAGGGGCAGAAGGTGCCCTGTGAGGCTCAGTTAACCTCTCCCAGTTGGATTCTCGTGTCTCCTTGGTAATCTGATGGTCCAGAGGATGGATTTCCTGGGCCTCTTGAGCCGCCGCCGCCGCCGCCGCCGCCTCCCCCTCCTCCTCCTCCTCCTCAAGCACAGGTGAGAGTGTGCGTGGTGGGCCCCGCCACCAAGTTGGAGGAGAGACAAAAGCTCTCCTTGCAGAGGAAGGCCGGCCCCATGGTGAGGGACCACGGGGGGCATGCCCTCTGCCAAATGCTCTATTTGGAACATGGAGTGCACGAGGATCTTTTCGTAGAAGTGCAGATTGAAACTCTGTCTCAGCTAATTTTTGTCGGTGGTGAGAATTTCCTTTCCTTAAATCATTGAGTGTTCTTTCAGCCGCCTGAGCTGCCAACCAATTATCACGTGCTTTTTTCTCATAGGAGAGAATCTTCCCCTGATAAAAATGAACGATTCTCTCCGAGTGTTCTTCAAGATCTGCGACTCGCTCTCTGTAGGTCTCCAACTCTTGAGCTGCACGGCTGATGTCTCCATCTACTTTGGACAGTTTCTCTTCTTTCTCTACCCGGTCATTTTCCTGGGCTGTTAATTTCCTGTGGAGTTTCCGTGTATTTTCTTGATACAGTTGAGTCATTCCTTCAAGCTTCTGTTGAAGTTGTTGCTTCTCACTTTGCAACTGTGTATTTTCTGCCTCCAAAGATGCTTGTTGGGTCCGAAGCGTTTTAACACGCTCTGCAAGTGCTTCCTGTGTTTTCTCGACTTGAGATAACTGAGTGTAAATGCGGCTTCTCTCCCTTTCTAGGGCTCTGCAAGAAGCATTCAGCTCGGCAGCAGGAAGCAGTTTCTGCAGAGCTCCTCTTGGCCGATGATGGAAGTGGCCGTCATTGTCCGATTCGCTCTCCCTCTCTGACTCCAAGTTCTCCCCATCCACTGTGTCTTCCCCGAGCACGGCAGCGCGGGCTTTCGGCTTGAGCAAGCGATGACACGGAGACTTGCTGGGATTTTCTTCCTCATTTAGAACTTGGCGTGCACGGCCTTCGGAGTCCTGCAATCTCACTTTCCGTTTCTTTAGTTCATTCCCTCGTTCTTTCCATGCTTCAGCTTCTGGTGCAAGCTGTTTCTGGAGTTCCTGCGGCTGGGCATTTTCATCCGAAGCGACTTTTACGGCCATCGTAAGCAGTTCTGCGTTCATTTGAAAGGTGTGGACAGTTGTTTTGGCTCCAGCTACTTGTGCCTTGAGAGATTGCGATTCCTCTTCGAGGGACCGT